>NC_140505.1:183161558-183221558 GCF_964339955.1 Pipistrellus hanaki
AGAGTAAGAGGGCAAGGGGTTGGGGGCAGCTGGGTTACTCTGCATTCTCAGCACTCTTTCCCTTCTGCCTCCAGGCAGGGATGGCAGTACCTCCTCACCAGACCTGCATGGTCTCTCCCTGCAAGTTGTTTCTAAGATAAGGTGCTGTATCCCCATCCTGAGCCTCAGCCACACATCTGCACATGCACACATGTATGCTTAGATGTGCACAGTCAAAGCTACCTGCTTCCTCATCTTCAGAAGCCCACAAGGTTGATGAGAGCTTCTTGAAGACCCAAGAGAGAGATAATGCTTGTTGGGTCTTGAGTGGGTACCTGACATACATATATAACCCTCACAGTAGCCCTTCATCTATGTTCTTTAGCTCCAGTTGATAGATGAGAAAACCGAGGTTCTGAGTGGTGAAGTAAGTTGCCCGAGCCCATGGAGCTAGGGAGTCAGAGTGGGGATTATGCAGTTAGTCTCACCCAAGTTCAAATGTCTGTTTGACCTTGGACCAGCGTCTTTACCCCACTGAGTCTCAGTTTCCCCCTCCTGTAAAGTGGGAAGAGCAAGATAACTTCCAGCTCACAGGAATGTTGTAAGGTCCTGTGCTCAAAGGGTAGTCTGAGCAGCAGCACAGACCTCATGGGGGACTTGCTAGAAATGCAGGTTCTCAGGTCCCGCCTGACCTACCTACTGAACCAGAATGTACATGCTAACAAGACCCTCATAATAAGACTTGTATGCGCGCAACAGTTCATAAGGATTAAATTGGGTAATATCTGCATTGTTTCTGACACTTAAAGGAATACAGTAAAAGATAGAATTGTTATGATTTCTAATGCCCCTTCCCCTTCAGTCCAGACACAGCTTCGCCATGAATCATTTTGACTTTCCACTGAAGCTGGTGTGGTCTTAGTGCTAAAATCTATCCCAAGAAGCAGAAAATAGCTGATTTGCCCCATGAACAAGTATTTATTGGCCTGTGAGCATATGGAACTACACAATAGCCACTAATATTTAGGGAGCTCTTCCTATGTGCTGGGCCCTCTAATAAGTGTCTTCTGCAAGTTAACCCATCTAAACCTCACACCAGCCCCATGAAACCATGGGCCTCGGCTTTGAGAAGATTCCACATTCTGAAAACAGGCAGTGGCAAACTTTTTCTATAAAGGAACAGATCATAAGTATTTCTGGCTTTGTGGGCCATACGGTCTCTGTTGCAACTACTCAGCTTTGCTATGGTAGCGTGAACATAGCCATAGACAATATGTAAACAAACGAGTGTGGTTGTGTTCTAATAAAACTTTATTTATAAAAACAGTTGGCGAGCCAGATTTGGCCTGCTAGCTGCAGTGCAGCCACCCCTGGCTGAGTCCCTAATAAAGGCTGCAAGGCCTCGAGCAGGGAGATGCATTGCTCTTGACAACTGGAAGTCCAGTGAATAGATACAGGCTGAGTGCTGGCCACTGTGCCAGGTTCCAGGCTAGGCGTGAAGACAGAGGAATGCAAAACAGGCCGGGTCCATGTCTTTACAAGGCCTACAGTCTCATAGATAAGATATATGTCCAATAATCACAGATGAACAGTTATCAAGTAGGATGGTGTTATGAAATATAAAGATGCCGTGTGGCACCATGAAGGCATGGACAAGCTAATGTTCACTGAGTGTAGCCATTTGTCCAGGGCTGCCCAGCAGAGACAAGGGGGACCTGGGTTTGTGAACCCAGGCAGCCTGCCTCTAGGCTCTGTGTGCCTGCCACTGCACTCGCCTGCTCTCATGCCTCTCTGAGCCTCTTCTGAGTCCTGTGGGGCTCAGGGAGGGCTTCCCTGAGGCAGTGATGTTGGAGCTGACCTCTGATGGACAGGGGGAAGCTAATTGGGCAGAATAGAGGCGGGATGTGGAGAGTGTCCCAGGGAGAGGAAGCAGCATGAGTGGGGGCTTGTCCAGGGAACTGAAAGGAGCTGGATCGCTAGGAGCTGGTGGAGGGGCCGGGAAAAGAACTGAGGGAGATGGAGCCACTGGGGCCAGGCCACACGGGTTTGTGGGTCACCGGGGACCTGTGGGCCAGGCTCCAGAGCTTACCTTTATCCAGAACAATGGGCAACATGAAAGGGCTTTAAATGGGCAGGACTGTCACAATCTGATTTGCATCTTAAGAAACACATGGATTCTCAACAATAAAGATATAAAAAATACATATCCTCAGGTGAGGATTAAAAAGCACACAGATTAAGAAGAGGCCAAGGGTGAGTACAGGGAACCAGTGAGAGAGCTATTGCAGTGGGAGGGCTAGCTAATGTGGCTGGCCAGACAAGTGATGGTGCTTGGACCAGGGTGGGCACAGAGGGTCTGGGCAGAGCTGGGTTTGAGGGGTGTTGAAGAGGTGAATGAAGACTCGGTGATGGTGGATAGGGACACACTGGCTGGGGAGGACTTCCAGGCTCTTAGTCATCTCTCCCTCTCTCCTCCTTCCACACTGTGCAGGGTGGGGTCACTAGTGACTGTGAAAGGGGGCAGGTTGCAGCAAATGCATGTATGAGTGCATGTGTGTGAGTGTGTGTATGTGTGAGAGTGTGTGTAAGAGAGTGTGTGAGAGAGTATGAGTGTATGTGAGTATGTGTGTGAGAGTATGAGTGTGCGAGTATGGGTGTGATTGTGAGTGTGAGAGTTTGTGTGTGTGTGTATGTGAGTGTGAGTATGTGAGTGTGTGAGTGTGTGAGAGAGTATGTGAGAGTGTGTGTATGTGAGAGAGTGTGTGAGTGTGAGAGTATGAGTGTATGTATGTGAGTGTGTGTGATTGTGAGAGTATGTGTGTGTGTATGTGAGTGTGAGTATGTGAGTGTGTGAGAGAGTATGTGAGAGTGTGTGTATGTGAGAGAGTGTGTGAGTGTGAGAGTATGAGTGTATGTATGTGAGTGTGTGTGAGTGTGATTGTGAGTGTGAGTATGTGTGTGTGAATATATGAGGGTGTGTGAGTGTGAGAAAGTATGAGTGTGATTGTGAGTGTGAGAGTGTGTGTATGTGAATGAGTGTGTGAGTGTGTGAGTGAGAGAGCATGTGAGAGTGTGTGTATGTGAGAGTGTGTGAGGGAGATGAGAGGAGAGAGAAAAGGGAGAAGGAGAGGACGTGGGAGAGAGAGAGAAGGTGTTATTGGAGAGGAGAGAAAGAGAAATCAGAAGAAGATGGTGGGTGAGGAGAAGAGGAGAAGTCGAGAGTGGTGGCTGGGAGCATGGGCTCCAGGAATGGGCTGCTTGGGTCCCATCCTCGCCCTCCCCATCTTTGTGGCCTCTGTGCCTCCCCTTTCTCATCTGTGTAATGGACAGGAGCACTCGGCCCTGTCTGACCTTCTCCCTGCAGTACCTTCCTTGTGGGGTGGTCGTGCAGATGGGTGAAGGTAATGCACAAAGTGCTAGGCCTGGCCCCGACACAGCCGGGCGGCCAGTGAATGTTTGCAGCATGTAATGACACATGAACGGAACTTGGAAGCTCACCGAGCGTCCTTCGGGAGCACCATCTGTGCAGGTCCTGGGAGCCTTCCCAGTTCCTGTCGTCTGGGGTTGGTGGAGAGAGCGGCCTGCCCCGTCTCCCTCGCTGAGCTGCCTGCCCTGCCTGAGCCTCAGTTGGCCCAGGAACTGCAGGGAGAGGGTCAGACACCAGCTCAGAGGGCTGCCGTGATGTCCTGAGTAAGTCACTTTAAGCAGTTAGAATGGTGCCTGGTGCTGAGAGCACCGGGAAATGCTGGCTCTCCTTGCAGTAGAGCTTATGTTGCTGTTCTCCCCGGGCCTGCGGTTACCCGGGTTGGTGTTGGTTCAAGTGCAGGTTGTGACTCATGACTAACTCGTGTAGTCAGCACGGTGGTTGCAGCCAGCTCCTGAATGAGGGGCCAGGACCGAATAGAAATTGCCACCTGTGCACAGCAGGTGGAGGGCAGGCCCCGTGTTGTGAAACGTAGGCTCTGGTTGCCTGGATGTGAGCACCAGCTGCAGCTGAGCCGGATCCCTAACTGCAAGGATCCGTCACCACAGTTTTAGCCACGCTGACCATGGCGACCTCTGGTGGGAACAGTTTTGCTAGAAGGGGCCGTAGGGCTCGGACAGTGGACAGGAGTACTCGGCCCTGCCTAACATTCGGGGGGCAGGCGGCATCCCAGGGAGTGTGCTGGGCTGGGTAGGCCATTTAACCTCTCTGGGCCTCGGTATTTCCTCATCCGTACAATGGGAGGATGGGGCTGTGTGTGCAGCTCCAGCATTTCAGGAGCTTGGAGGCTGTATCGCTGTGCTTCTATCCTCTAACCCAGTGGTCAGCAAACTGCAGTTCGCAAGCCACATGTGGCTCTTTGGCCCCTTGAGTGTGCTTCTTCCACAAAATACCACGTGTGGGTGATTGAAACTTTGTGGCCCATGCGCAGAAGTCAGTTTTCGGCTCTCAAAAGAAATTTCAATCGTTGTACTGTTGATATTTGGCTCTGTTGACTAATGAGTTTGCCGACCACTGCTCTAACCTGAAGAGGGGTGATGGACTTTTCTCATGTGATCCATGGGCAGCGGGGACACTCTAACAAAGCACCATTGACCTTTGTCTCATCGCTCCTCAGAGCCCCTCCCAGGGACTGCTATTCATCGAGGCTCAGAGAAGTTGTGTAACGTGCCCAAGGCCACAGAGCAGACCTCACCTTGAATTCAGGTCTTTTCCCTCTAAATCTAAAGCTCTGACCTTGACACCTGGTATTCCCCACACTCCCCATGCTTAGGTACCTAGGAGACCCCTCAGTGCCTGGTGGGCCCTGCATAGGGGGGCGGAGAAGGGAAGCAAGGGAGGAGGGGGTGCTCTGAGGCTGGGAAGGGTGGTTTTGACTCCGCTTGAGACCTTGCATCCACCTCTGTCCTCATTCTGGGACGAGGGTGGATGTACCAGGGGGCCTGGGAAGGGTGGACTCTCATTTACTCATTCAGCAAATATCTCCAGCAGGCTGAGGGGTGGAGAGAACTGTGTGTCTGCAGCTACTCAGAGGAGTCAGCTGTTCATGGTCCAAGGGGCAGGGAGAAGAATCTGTAACAAATCATGACATGCAGGTTGGGGCAGAGGATCCTTCAGGAATGATCCCTGTCTTTTAGATGCTCCAACCAACCAGGTTAGAGCTTAATGGAGAGTGATAGGAACTCACATCTTCCAGGTTAAAAAATCACTTTTCTTGTCTAGCTCAAGATTAGCATGTTATAGGTCAGGGGTCAGCAAACTGCGCTGTATGTAACCTGTTTCTGTAACTACAGTTGTTTCATTTCCTTCTGTTTGTCTGTGCCTCTTTTGTGCTCCAAGGTTAGTTGAATAGTTGGGACAGACTGTACAGTCTGCAAAGCCTAAAATATTTATTATCTGTCCTTTTACAGAAAAAGTTTGCCGACCTCCTATTATAAATGCTCAAAAATATTGTTGGATTTGGTCACCTCAGACCCTCGGACCCTGTACTGCTAATATATGTTCAAGTCTTTTGTTCAGGGACACCAGAATGAACCCAACGCTTGAAGTTCTCCTCTCTTTAAGAATTGGGAAATGAAGGTGCAGAGTAGGTTAGGGATGGTCACCTAAGAATCCTGTTTTCTTTTATTTAACAAGCAGCATTGATTGAGCATCTACTATCTTCCAGAAGCTGTTAAAGGCACAGCAAAGAATGAGACAGGGTTCCTGCTGCAAGCACTTGTTATCTAGCGCTGCTGGACCATTGGGGCTGTGCTGTGGGGCTGAGCTTTGCCCCGCCCACCTCTGTGTGCAGGATGCATCTCTCCATGTGGGTCTCCCAGTCCAGCAATTTCCCCGAGGGTCCTCCCCACGTGGTCTTCCCAGGGCCACAGACTGTCTCATTCATGCGTCTCAATCTCCTCAGCCCTGAGCACAGGGTTAGCACATGGATGGTGTTCAATCAGCCTTCTCACTATTGCCAGACTCCTGTGGGGGCCCCAGACGTGGTATCAGGGAACACAACCAAATGGCCCTTTAGGAATTCAATTTATGAGCGGCGTCTTGCAGGACTTCATAAAAATAAACGATGAGCATTGTCAGATATTCTCCCTCATTTAAAAAAAAATCTATAAATTGCATCATGCTCCCTTCCTTCCTCTTCCCAGCTGCCTGGCTGACGTCATGCTCTGTGGCTTCTCCGCGAAACCCGATTCCAGGCTGACCTGAGATTGGCTTTGATGTGAGGAGTATTTATTGAAAGAGATGGATGATCCATAAAATAAAATGCCTCCTGCATTTTTCATAAGAGTCATCGGAGGGTAATGCTAACTCCTTTGCCTTGGGAGAGGGGTGGGGGCGGGGCGGAGGGGGCATTCCTGGGAGGAGAGGGATGGTGGGAAGGCAGGCCTAAGAGCCCCAGCAGAGCCTTCAGCCACTTCTGCTCAGCGGCTTTGCTGTCCCAGGTGTCAAGGACCCTCAGCCCCTCTCTCGGAAATCCATTTTTCAGGGAACATTTCATCTTGTTAGTTTTTGCCTATTCTTGAGGACTTTTTTTGGGGACTCAGAGGCTTTCTCTTGCTAATATGTGCCAGGTGGATTTAAGATCACAGCCATTGAATCAGGATTTAACTTTGACTTGAATTGTGGGGGAAGAAAAAGAATCTCACATTGTTTCAGTAGAAGTTCTAATCTGGCACTGCCTGACGAGTGTCTTCATTCAGTTATTTAAGAAATATTTACTGAGGGCACTGGGCTGGACATATAATGCAAACAAGATGGGAAGAGCCCTGGCTAGAGTGTTGGTAGGATGGTGAAGGAGATGGTTGCTCAAAAGACAAGGACTCTATAGCCTGATGAAAGTGCTGTGCTCTGGGAATCTGTTCAGGGGCCTGGAGGGCTTCCGGGAAGAGGTGACGTTTTAGCTGAGACCTGGTGGAGCTGTAGGAGTTTGCCAGACAAAGAAGGGAGGGAAAGGTGTTGCAGGCAGAGGGAACAGCATGCATGAAGGTACTGTAGTTTTGCTACTGTTAATGAATCATAATCATAATGTAAATATCTGTGTTTTCCCATGGTCTTAGGCTCTGATCTTGCATGTAATTTTGCTACTGTTAGTGAATCATAATGTAAATATCTGTGTTTTCCGATGGTCTTAGGTCTACAGCAGGGTCGCCTAAGACTATCAGAAAACACAGATATTTACATTATGATTCATAACAGTAGCAAAATTACAGTTATGAAGTAGCAGCAAAAATAATTTTATGGTTGGGGTTCATCACAACATGAGGAACTGTATTAAAGGGTGGCGGCATTAGGAAGGTTGAGAACCACTGCGCTAGACAGTCCTGGTGTTTGTGCTGCAAAGGTTGGAGGGCAGAACCCATCACCATGAAGGAGATAAAAATGGCTTGCACTCACGGAGGAAATATTCGGCTGTGTCAGCTTCGTAATCTGTATCCTCTGGGAAGTGATCAATTTGCTTGCAGAGACCTTTGAAGTTCCCTGGAAAACAAGAGGAGAGAGCACACATGAGACATCATAGTTTCTGGGGTTCAGACCACGGGCCTCTTCTGAGGCTGGCCCGGCCTCTCCCTCACTCTTGAAGGGAGGTACGGCTTTGTCTGTGTGGACATCCTCCTGGTGAATCAAAACGCGCAGTGCTGGAGAGAGGATCTAAGGCCGAGAACTTCAAAACCCAGCCATCCATGGAGGCTTCTGAGGATTAGCTGAACTTGGCGGGTGGCGGAGGTTTGATTCGGGGCTGGGGACTGCCACAGAGGACGCCCACGAATGATGAACCGGGTGTGGTCACCCCTGTGCCCTCGCTCCCCCACAGTCACCCCACCATTTGCATGAGAGAAAACGGATAGCTTTCCAAAGAAGGCAAACCCTAAAATGTTGCTGACAAACATCCCCACAGCACTTTGGGTAAGCTTGCAAAGCGCCATCCCATCAGCAGGGCATGGAATTCACGACACCAGCCACCAACAGCTCTGAAATGCAGGGGGTGAGCTCCACACTGGAGGGCCTTGGACTAGACTCATTCTGGCTCTACCACAGGCCTCTGAGGGGGTATTTTCATCCCCATTTTACAGATGAAGAAACTGAGGCTCAGGGAGGCTAAATTAACAAGTACTTGTGCTAGGAAATTGTGGAATCAGGGCTTTCGACTCTAAATATTTGCTCAGTGAGGAGGTGGGAACTGGCTCAGGTTAAAAGCCCATCCCAGTGCCACAGCAGGTGCTACCAGCAGTCACTGAGTGAGTGAGTGAGTGAACTATGCAATGCAGTCTCCATAAAGACAGATGCGCAGAACAGAATATACAGCCATGTCCACTTTATGACATGGGTGTCCCCAGCACCAGCATAAGGACGACAAGTGTTGGGTAACTTCCCCTATGCTGGGAGATAAGGTGCAGGGGTGAGAGGCTGGGAGATAAGGTGCAGGGGTGAGAAACTGGGAGATAAGGTGCAGGGGTGAGAGGCTGGGAGATATGGTACAGGGGTCAGAGGCTGGGAGATAAGGTGCAGGGGTGAGAGGCTGGGAGATAAGGTGCAGGGGTGAGAGGCTGGGAGATATGGTGCAGGGGTGAGAGGCTGGGAGATTGGTGCAGGGGTGAGAGGCTGTGAGATATGGTGCAGGGGTGAGAGGCTGGGAGATAAGGTGCAGGGGTGAGAGGCTGGGAGATAAGGTACAGGGGTGAGAGGTTGGGAGATAAGGCGCAGGGGTGAGGCAGATTCAGCCTCACTGATATGCCACAGTTTCCTCACCGGAAAGTAGAGACCTTCGCATCTGGTCAAGGGGATTAGATGAGCTGACACATATAAAGTGCTCAGAACAGCGCCTGGCACATTAGTGAACATGCTCGAGGGCATTGCTGAGAGAGAAATGGATTTGGACTATATTCAGCCACTGACATTGGGGATTTTTCTGTGACAGTAGCTAATATAACCTAATTAATACACAGCCCTCAGTACATGCTAGCAATTTATTTTCCTAGAGAACTCTGAGCCACACATCCCATAAAGAAGGCCTTATTGTATGCTGTGGAAACTGTTTATGAATTTTAAAGCATTGTAACACAGACCTGTCTATTACATACACCTGCATCTATAGGACATGGGTATACTTACATGAGATAAGCATTTTGTCTATTTCTAGCTATTGTTATATGCTACATATTACAGAGAAGATGGTTGACCCTCCGCACCTTCCATTCGCTGTCTCTGTACCAGATTCACCTCCTTTTCTGACTTCTGCAAGAAAAAGGATTCCCTAAAGCATTTCGAGATTTCTGGCAACTTTACGGAAGCTTTGTAGGGTCCCAAGAGCTCAGAGTTTCACCCCAAATGCTCCCAAGGCCAGGTCTCTTCTCTGAGTGCCTGGGCAGTCCCTCTCCTTGCTCCCTTCGCCCCCAGACCTGTTGTCTCCCCGCCTCTCTGTCCTCCGAGCACACCTGCCCTGCCCTCGTGCATCTTGGCTCATAAACCAGTTAACTGACATGATATTTTGAATTTAATGAAAAAAGGTTGCGCCTATAGATGCTTATGGCATACAATTGGTTAACAGGAGGCCTCAACCCCCTCCCCCTAGCAGCTTCTCCCTCCCACACCCCCCCTCTCTCCTGAGAAGTGTCTTTATACCAGCTGCTAAGAGGATCTACTATCCTACCTAGTGTTAAAATTACAAATCAGTGTGTTTGAAAAGCACTTTGCAAAGCACTTCCATTTTCTCTCAATTCAATATGACAAATATTTCATCAGCGCCAGCTCTATGCCAGGCATCTTTCTTTATAAGGAAGCCTGCAGGAGCTGAGGTGTGGAGAATGGTCCTGACATGCCCCAAGTCTCCTAACAGATCGGGGACAGTGCTCAACCCCGAACCAAGGGCTCGCAGGGGGAGCCTCCACAGCCCTCTCCTGCTCCCCACGCAGCCTGCCTGCCCTCTGCACAAGCCTGGGCCTCAGCCACCTTTGGACTGACTGTTGGCTCCTAGCACAGTGCTGAGCACAGAAGAAGGGCGAAGAGATGCTTGTTGGGAGGCTGTGTGAAATAAGCAGCTGCATGGACCTCTCCTGGGAGGTCCAGACCTGGGTAGTCAACTGCCTATTTGATGTCTCCTGGTGGATGTCTTAAAGGGACCGTATGCTCAGCAGGTCCAAACCTGAACTATGATCTTTCCCTCAAGCCTGGTCTTCTGGAGGCACCAACTAGCTCAGTGAATACCTCTCCATTGCTTCCTGGTGCACGTTTGAGCCCAGCCATCATTGCTGACATCTCTTCCTCCTCCTCACTGCAGGTTCATGTTATCCTGCTGTATTAGCTTCTCAGGACTTCTTAAAATCATTGATTGCTCCCCATTGACAATATCACCCACTGCCAGGCCACCTTCCTTGCTTCCCTGGAGGACTGCAGTAAGTTCCCCATTGGTCATGTTGTACCCACTCTTATTTCTCTCTACAGAGTTCTCAAACTGGTCCTTGGAAAATGCCAATCTGATCAGGCCATCTCCAGCTTAAAATATTCAACAGCTTCTCTGTGCTCTTAGGAGAAAGCTCAACAGCCTCGGTTGTCCTCACCTCTCTGGGACATGCTATCTGGGCCTTCCTTCTGGCGTGTTCCTTCCTACCATAGGATCCTTGCACATGCTGGTCTGGCTGCCTGAGCCCCCACCACATCCTTTGTTGCCTCCTTGCCTCTACCTCCCAGTGAGATGTCTACCACCCTGCTGGCTATTGTGTGTTGGGGAGATGTTAAGGCACGAGTGACACTGGTGAGAATGTTCCAGTAGAAGAAGGAATTGGCCCAGAAAAAGGAGGGAGCAATTTACAAGCAACATGAGGGGGATGAGGTCCAGGACACATGTGCAAGGATGGTCTTTGATGGGGTATATCAGTGTTTCCCAAAGTGTGGTACGCGTACCCCCAGGGGTACGGGAAGAGTTTGGTGGAGGTACATGTTGCACAGGAGTTTGGTGGGGATAGGCACTGCATCATGCTTAGCTGCGCCTAATTCTACGTTGTCATGAGTACGAGGGGTACTCAGCGTTAAGAAAATTATAGAAGGGGTACACATATGTCAAAAGTTTGGGAAACACTGGGTAGATGATGGCCTGTTCCATGCACCAGGAGACACATGTGGGTAGACACGGTGGGAGCTTGTGACCCTTCTCTTCTGATTGCTTCTATTTTATTGATGGAATGGGAACCAGGAACATCAACTGAGAATTAGGAAGGAGAGGCAGGGTTGGAAATTTGAGGAAGGAGGAAGGGAGTCAAATATTTCTCCACGAGAAAGGGAGAGAGAATGGACCAGGCTTGAGACATGAAGTATGTATGTCAGGGGCTTCAAGGTCCCTCTTGAGACCCTGTGGTTTTTCTCAGGCCACATGTAGGCATGCCGCTGCAATTTATCTAGCTGGAGGGTTGCCTTTAATCAGGATGGAGGTCTGTGAGGAGAGAGTAAGAAGGGTGGGGGGAGTGATTATGAAAATGGACAGGCCCGAAGCTGGGTAAAGAGGGCAGTGGAAAGATGGGCGTCAATGCATTGGCAGCTAGGGTGGGGCTCAGAGAGTTGTTAGAGTTAGGGCTCAGAGTGAGCTGAAAGGATGGGACCTAGGAGTCCAAAAGTGGATGCAAAAGACTGAGATTGTGGAGTGTGGTTATAAGTAATCTCAGGGCCAAGTGTAAACCCATGAACTGTGTGGCTCAGGTTGCAAGGAGATAGGGGTGACATTCAAAGTGTTTAGCAACTGTAAAGGGCATCCAAATGAACACATAAGACAAAACTACAGTTCATGTTCATTGTCTGTGTACATGGAGTCTATATTACAAAACTGCTTACTCAGTTAAAAGTTGAAGTGCAAATAATTCATCACATTATCCTAATTAACCCCGAATTATCGGTTGGTTTTTAGAAATTATTGGTGTGATCTTTCGATGACGAGGCTCTCACAAGCTCAATGACGGCCCTGTCTGGACTACGATTTGACACAGGGAACCACACCAGATGCTCCTGGCCCTTCTCTGCTCAGCACTAGTCATTCATTCCATCTCAGTGAGTACTGAGTCTTAGTACTGAGTTTTCTCCCACTCTGGTCTGACGGCTTCTCTGTGAAAACGGCCCTCCATCCTCAGCAACCCAGCTGGCGGGATTGATGGTGGTGAGGGGGAGGGCGGAAACCTCAGGGGTGGTCATCAAGCCCAGTGTTTGTATGGCTTCAGGCACAGATGGATCCAGGTGCTCAAAAAATCTGGTGTTGGCCTTCCTTCCAGGTGGCTTCCTTCTCAAGCAGGCTCTCTCCCCAAGAGGAGACCAAGGCTAAGTGCCTGGCCCGGGGTGGTGGAGGGAAATCTACCTGACCCCTGCCCTTCAGGGACACACGGTCTGGAGGGAAAGACAGAGGTGCAGGATGTAATTTAATTTACTAGAATATAATGTCTCACATACTATATTAGAGAGAGGCCAAGCCTTATGGGAGCAGAGTTGTTCAGCTAACATTTATGAAGTGCTGACTGTGTGCTATGCTCTCTGTGCGACCCGCTGAAAACAGAGGGAAAAATGTACTTTCTGTGCAACAGAACTTGCAGTCTATGGTGGGGGACAGAAGGCAGATGCTGTGGTGTAGCAGGTATGTGTTGTGACAGAGCAGGGCCTGTCTGGGTGCACACAGTAGGTGCATGTCAGTGTGTGAGTGTGTGGGTGTTGACGCAGGCCTTCTGAGGTGGGGGAGGTGGGGGTGGGGGTGGGAAGGAGGGGTGGCTGAGCTGCTACAGAAAGTGCCGAAGATGGAGAAGGAGCTAGCCAGGAAAAGCAGGTCAGTGTGTGTGTGTGTGTGTGTGTGTGTGTGTGTGTGTGTGTGTGAGAGAGAGAGAGAGAGAGAGAGAGAGAGAGAGAGAGAGAGAGAGAGAGAGAGAGAGAGAGATCCCCAAAGCAGAGTCAGGGTCATGAGGAAACCTGAAGGTAATAGATGCTGGAACTGGCCTGTACTGGCTCATGGGAGCCGACGGTTGGTGTCTTTTCCTGACTCACATTAGAAGCTTGAAGTCGGTCACGGTGGGAGTATTTGCACCACGGGAATTGGCAAATAGCACAACTCCCCAGAGAGCCAGTTGTTAGACATCTACCAGCACAACACTGGATGAAGGGCGGTCCCTTGTGAGGGATCGGCTGGTGTAAACACACGGCATCCGTGTGAGATTGAAGATTTATAAAACATGGCTTCCACTTAGAGTGCAGGGTGGGCAAGGGGAGGGCAGGAGGTGGCTGGAGAGGGCCAGGGGCCAGATCCCACAGGGATCCAGGCTGAACTGCCCACTCCCCCCGCAGACACTGGCTTTGGGCTTTTGGAAGGTGAGGAGAGAGTGAGGGGAGACACTCCCACCACGAACTAGGGGCCCAATAAGCACAACAATCTCTGCCGAATCCCCACCCCAGAAGGGCGGCAGTCCCGCACCAACCCCAGAGCCCAGAGCCTTCAGGCCAAGCCGGGACAGAAAGGCCACGGGCTATGCCTGCGGCTGCCGCAGCTCTGCCTCCAGGAATTGACCGGCTCACGCTGGAAATTTCAGCTTGCAGGCATTAAGTAGTTTAAGAGGAGGTTTCATCAGCTTTGTAAAAAGCACATTAATATATCACAACACCAACTGCTGCCTCATGTCTTTGAATTCAATAAGCTCTTCATAAACCTGGTCATTAGGGGCTGCACAGAGCCGTTCTGTTTTCCGCTTTTCTTGAGGAGTTGTAGGAACAGTATGGGGGGTGGCAGCGGCGGGGGGAGGGCTGAGGCGCGAGCTGGAGGCTGGCTCAGTAATTTTTTTAAGTGAAGCAAATGAAGGGTTTGGTGGGAGCTGCTTTCTCTGTGTTTTAAACCTTTGCTGCTCCTGGCTCCTTGCTCTGCTGGCAGGGCTCTCCCTGAAGGCAGGGATTTAGGAGACCTGAGCTTGTGAGAGATGCTGGCTTGTCCCTCCTGGAATGCCAGCCCCCCTCCCCCTGCCCCGCCCAGAGTCTGCATTTCCCACAAGCTCCCTGGCTGTGCTGACACTGCAGGGTTTGAAACAACAGCCCGTGAGGTTCACTCGTTTGCCTGTTGTAAATTTGCTCATTCATCCATTCACTGGATTGTTTTGACTGCCTACTATGTGCTAGGTCCTGTGCAGACACTGGGTGGGGTTAGAATGGTTACCACAATGGAAGCCTATTGTGGCTGCCTTCCTCATCCCCCCAAGTGTGCCCTTTCCATTTGCCCCGAGCTCTCACCGCAGAAGTCCTGTCTCCACAGCGAGCAGTTGCTCATACGGTGGTATCCTGTCCTCATTCTTGTCTCCACAGCTACTTCTTTAGTTCCCTCCATGTGATGCAGGGGAAGAGATTGTGCTCAGACTCCGAAAGATCTGGCTTCTAAGCCTGGCTCTGCTAGCTATCTGTGGTATGGCCATGAGCAAGTTATGTGACCTCTCTGTGCCTCAGTTTCCTCAGCTGTAAAAAAGGGAGTTGATTCTGAGGACTCGTTGAGATGACAGAAGTGAAGGTCCCTAGTGTGTTCCTAACCCAGAGCAGGCACTCAATGAATGCAGTTCTCCCTTCTCTTTTTTTTTTTCAAACAATACCTCTTTCAGGAAGCCTTTCTTGATTGCCCTTAGCAAGAAAGACTCCTTCCCTCCGATGCAGTGCTTCTGGATTGTAATGAGCACAGGGATCCGCTGGGGATCACGTTAAGCCAGATTTTGACTCCAGGGGCCTGGGCTGGGGTCTGAGAGTCTGCATTCCTCACAGTTTCCAGGCAGTGCTGACACTGCAGGGCCCTGATGGACCCCACTCTGGGCTGGCTCACGAGGCTTTCAAGCACTGTGTATCTGTTTTGATCACATTCTGTGTCCTGGCAGAACTGTTTAAAAACAAATGGCCGCAATCTGTAAGCTCCTTAAGGGCAGAACTTTCAGTTCCCTGAACATACCACGTTTCCCCGGATCCTGAGAGGCTCACAGGCACATCTCAGTGTTTCTGAAGGGGTATGAGTCTTATAAATAGATGGGTTCATTTACTCATTGTTACAGTGACGGCGTGTTATGTAATTAATGATAATGGCTGGATGACAAATGTTTATTGAACAAACAGACAAGTGAATGAGTCAGTGTGTGTGTGTGCGCGCGCGCATGTGCATGCACCTGTGTGTGGGCAGGGAGTGTACTACACATCCCCTCCTAAACAGATGAACATTATGTTTAGAATGTTCACTATCAGAATCCCCAGGGCACCGGAGGCTTTGTGCCTCTCTTACTGAAAGCCTATTTGACAATATCAAAATACGTGTATACCCCACACCCAGCCGTTTCTCTTAGAAATTTGGCTTGGAGTAACACTTGCGTGTGTGCACAAGGGGAGGAGTTGAGAATGTCTCTAGACTCTAGACATGCTGCTTGGAACAGCCAAACACTGGGGACAGCCCACACTTGTATTGTCCGAGAATGATAATACCTGGGAGGGTACTACTGTCATAGGGTCAGTGAAGGTGAGTGGACCACAGCTGTACATGTAAGCACAGGTGAGTTTCACAGACATAATGTTGAACATAAAAAAATCAAGCTGCAGAAAAATGCATATGGTTCCATTTTCCCAAAGTTAAACACTTGTACAACTAGACCATAGATTGCTCAGAAATGCATACAATTGTGGTGAAACTTTAAGGTCAAGCAAGGCGATGATACACATAGGATTCAAGAAAGTGTTGACCTGGGTGGGGGCAGGGATGTGGCAGGGAGGCACATGATGGCTTTAATGTACTGGCGATGCTCCGTTTCTTAAGCTGATGGCCAATGCACAGGCACTCATTTTATTGTTATTCTCTATGCCTCACTATGGCAGAGCCTGCTGGCTGTTTTGTAATACCCTGCTCTCTCTGTCTTCCCATGTTTCACCTGAATGTATGGCTTCCTAGAATGTAGACTTTAGTTCCCAGCCTCTCTTGCAGCTAGAAGTGGCCATGTGACCAAGTTCTGGCCAAGGGAATGGTGGGAACAACTTCTGAGAAATGTCCTTCATGGGACACCCCCTTCTCAGCTCTTTTCTCTTGGTATATGGACTATAGAGGTCCAAGGTTGCCATCTTGGAACATGACACAACCTTGAGAATGAAGATCTGCATGATGATAGAATAAGGTAAAGGTGTCTGAACCACACTACTGTGGAGTCATACCAGCCCTGGACATCTTCTCTCTAGAGTTTTGCAATGAGAGAGAAATCATCTTTTTAATTGAACTCTCAGTGCTGGCATATAACAGGTGCTCATTAAATATCTATAGAATAACTGAATGAATTAAAAGGTATCTCAATGTTCCTCACAAAGTCTTTGCTCAGGATAAACTTTTCTACTATTCAGTACTAGCTATGGCTGTGAATATGGGAGATGTAGGTGGGGGCATTGCTGAGACGTAGGTTAGGTACATCAGCCTTGGACTAAGGGGGCTGTGAAGGGTGTCAGATGATGGGTTTGACCTCAGACAGGAGGGATGTAATAGGTCCCAGTGATAATAAGCAAACTACAATTATGGATTGTTGGAACTTAGAAATTACGGAGGAGACCCCTGAAGATGGCGGTCAGGGCCCCATATGGGTATCTAGGCATCATGGGGAGGGGTGTGCTCATGGGGCTGGTGGATTGAGGTGGACCTGACCTTACCAAGTCAGAGAACTTGAAGGATCTGGGTTCTGAACTTCAAGGTACCTTCATCACAGCCTTGAGCTCTGAGTTGCGCTCCCCCATAGTACTGACACTGGAGCAGGCCCCAGGGACAGGAAATCCTCAGGTCTATTTCACACCACAGTGCGATTGAAGGCTGTTCCCATGAGGTTAAGGACCCTTGGCACAGGTAACAAGCTAACCTAAAACATACTCCATGATGTAGGCTATGAAGGAAACTTCCCTAAATACAGTTCAATTAATTCAACTCCTACCACTAAAGAGGCAGTGAAGGGCAGCGGTTAGCCTCAGAATCTGGAGGTGGGACACTGGATTTGATCCCACTAAACTTCTCTGATCCTCACTCTTCTTGTCTGTAAAATGGGGAGACAGAAAGACCTGCCTCACAGGATTGTGAGAATTGCATAAAACACTGCATTGAGAGGGCTCAGCATAGTTCCTGGCACCATAAGGGCTCAATGAGTGGTAGGTGCTGTTTCCCTTGCTGGGCCCCGGGCTGGGGGCACAGATGGGTCACATATAGCTCCTGCCCTCAGGAAGCTCACAGACTAGTCCAACAATGGTGATCCCACTCCGACGTGTCAAGAGAGCTCCCTGGTGGAAACGTGCCCAGGGAGTACAGGGACCTGATACGATTAGATCCTACAAGACAGGACTGTTCAAATGACTATGTCAACCCCAGAGCCCCAGGAGCAGGCAGATAATGAATAAATACTGTCATCTGCCAACAGTTCCACATTCATCTTGAGAAGCCTGTGGTAGAGAGGAAAGATGGCCGTGCCACTCAGTGAGAGAGCTTGTCTCTGAGCTCTCCTTCTGCCATTTATTACCCATGTGATCCCAGAGCAAGTCATTCACTTTTGATTCATTCAGGCTTTTAGCTAGTTCTCTAGTTCACTGAGGGTCTACTAGGTGTGGGGTTGAGCTAGGCACCACCACAGAGAGGGGATCAGGGCAACAGGACTTCCTGTCCCCAAGAGCTATGAGTCCAGAAGATGCTGGGACAAATAATTAACTTCTATGATGCAGAATTAAAAGAATGGGAGGGCAGGGGTGGTGGCGGCCGGCCCCTCAGAGAAGCTGCCATGAGCCAGGCTCTGGGCTGGCCACATTACATTTCATCCTCAAACACCTTTTGTTGTTTTTTCCACTTCAAAGGTGTGTGAATGGAGGCACAGAGAGGTGAGAGAATGTATCTAAGGACTCACTGCCAGTGTGAGAGAAGGAGCTGAGATTTGACCCCAAACAGTGGGCTCTAGGTGATCCTGTGCCTTGTTGTTACAGCAGAGCACAGGATACTGGAGGTGGGTGAGGGACTGTGTGGCTCAGTCTGGTTGGTGGTGGGTTGCTAGGAAGGCTTCCTGGAAGAAGCCCCATCTTAGATGAGCCACAAAGGATAAGTAGAAGTTGGCAGATGAAGGGAGGACAGAGAGGTGCAAGGGAGAAGAGCAAGGGTTATGAGAAAGAGATGGAGAGAGAGAGAGAGAGAGAGAGAGAGAGAGAGAGAGAGAGAGAGAGAGAGAGAGAGAGAGAGAGGACAAGAATTCGGTCCTAAGGCCAAGACCATGTGTCTGTCTGAATGTGTCACTGTTGGTCTGGATGTGTGTGTATAACCAGTTGGGAGAGATAATAGGTAGCTGCAATCAGATTATTTAGGGCCTAATAAGCCATTCAAAGTATGAATTTAGGAGCCACGGGGAGCCACCAAGGGGTTTTAAGCAGAGGATTAATGTGATCAGACTTGTGCTTTAAGTTGATGGCCCTGGTGGTCTACTGGGGAGTGGATGGAGGGGAAGACTGAAACCATGAGCCCATCAAGGGCACCAGGGTTTCCTGCCTGGTCACACTGACAGGAATGGTCCAGGTGAGAGCTGGAGGTGGCTTGGCAGAGGGCAGGGGCTATGAGAGTGGAGAGAAGTGGATGGATATGAAGTTGCTTGAGATCACTTATCAATAAAATGGAGAAATGGGCCAGTGCTGCTTCTCTGATAGTGTAATTGAATATGTGAAATGAGAGTTAATAAACCTGTTTGGTAAATTGCAACTCCCCCTTTCCCCCTGTGCAGAGCTGCAGGCCGGTTAGCACAGCCATCCTTCAGTGAGGGAGTCTGTGCCAGACTTACACCTCTCACTCCGAGTGTGCACTTTCCAAACCCTGGACGGATTGCTGCTCTAACTTGCACTGGTGTGCGACCTTGGTCAGGCCACATTCTCTCTCTTAGGTTTGATCTTCTCCCTTGTAAAATGGGAGTAAGGGTTTGTAAAAGTGCACAAGATAATGTACAAAAAATGCTGTGTACTTAGCCCGTCACATCCTAAGTTCTAGGGAGGTAAACATCTCTACAGGGATAGCTTCTCTTCCGCTACTCTACACACAAAGATTGCGAGGCCTGGCTGCCAGAACACATCCTGCAGACTTTGCTGTCTGAGGGACACTCCTTCCTGCTAGCAGTCTTAAAGGTCTCCATTATGCACCCAGATTCATCGATGGAAAGAAAAAAAAATGCCAGTGGCCTTTCCTGTTTCACAAAATCCACCTTAACTTGCTGAACATTGGTCCCCCCCCCCCCCCCCCTCAACTCCCCTTGGTTGCTTTATTTTATGTGCTTAGGCCAATTCAGTGTCATGGCAGAGATTCAGGCCAGAGTGGTCAAATGCCACCTAAACTGCTGATCCACAGATGGAAATGTTTCATGCGACAGGATCCATAGGCCTGGGGATCCATCTAACCATACTCCTGTTTCCAAGCCAAGCACACTGCCTCACTCAGAAATCTCCAAGACTCCCATTGACTGGAGCACAGAGAGCAGATGCCTTAAGACCCAGACATTCTCAGCCACCTCCAGTTGGACCCAAGCGTCCTACCTCATCTGCTCTGACTCTTCTCTCCCTACTACTCTGGTCTCAGAAAGCATTTGTCCATTCCCCGTGCCTCACCTTTGCTCACACTTCCTCTCCCAGCCACACCAAGCCCTCCCCTCCTTTCTGTCTAAAACAATGCCTGTTTCACTGGGCTAGGATAGCTAGGAGCCATTGGTGGGAATTCTGCAAGCAGGGTCAGACTAGGTGAGGTGCCTAGGTCCAAACTGAAGGAGGCACTTGCTCTCAGGGTCGTGCAGATGCACTGAGCACCTCCTTCAATTTGCACCTCACCTCAGCTGGACCCTGTCAGGGGGAGGGTGAGATGTCAGCTTGGTACCTGGGTGAGTGTTGTGGTTTTCCAAACTGCCCAAGGTAGTGAGCTCCCTGTCACTGGATGGGTCCATGCAGAGGGTGGTCGGCTGCCTTTTAAGGATGCTGTGGAGGGCATTTCCGGGAGGTGGAATAGATGATTCTGAGGTATCTTTCAACCCCTGGAAGCTAGGATTTAAGGAGCCCTCCCTGATTCCTACAGCTCAGAGCTGCCTCCTTTCAACTCTGCTTCACCCCATGATCATTCATCTGGCAATTAACCACAAGCTGCCTTGTGACAGCTCTTGTATTGCCGTCCTGTTTTGTTATTTCTAATTTCACCGGGTTATGTGCCACTTTCCTGATGGTGTCCTATGTGCATCGAGGACAGGAATTGAGCTGTGCATTTTCCATTCTCTCTCAGCACTGTGATACTTCTTAAAGATTCTCTCGGTGCCAATACTTGATATCTCCCCCGATTTACCCACCACATTAATCCCTTGGGTGAGTTCTAGTCCTGACCCATTCTACAAGTGAGGGGCTGGAGGCTCATAGAGCTCGATAAATATTAGCTACTTTTTAAGAATAGAAACTCAAGACAGGTGCTATCAGAATACCTGGTGTGGACCTTGGGGAAGTTGCGTAACCACTTTGGGCCTCAGTTTCCTTGCTGTAAAGTGGGTTAATAATATTTCCTATTTTCCAGTTTTTGTGAGGGTTAAGTTAATCTAGGTGTGAAGCTCTTAGAACGGTGCATGTTATAGGCTCTCAGTACACATGATATATTATTACTATCTTTGTTACGATAACAAAATTGGCAGGCCTTGTCATATCTAGAAAAAAAGAATGATCAGAATGCGAGTCTTAGAATTTCAAGGTGTATAAAAAGATCATCCAGGTGGGAAGTCAGGCATCTCCCCTTTGGAGCATGTGGTTTCCTTAGAATTGTCCATCTCCCCAGAGAGAGGTTCCTCCATCCCAAGCCACTTATAGAAATGGAAATGGGGGTTCCCACGAGTCTCATTGGCAGGAATCAGTTCCCAAGGACTTGATGTCCTTTGAGGAAAATATAAAGAGAGTTCTCAAAACCATAAAGCGGAGGGCAGCACTTGGTCTTTAATGATCGATCGATGGATGGATTGAAAACACATTGGCAGCCTTCACTGTGCTAGGCACTCTGCTAGGGAAGGAGATAAGGATAAAAAACTTAGAATCTTTGCTCTGAAGCCTTCGTAGTCTGGGGGACTGAGGGGAGGATGGAGAATTGGACACAGTGAGCCCTGGCCCCCCAAAGCCAGTCGGTACGAAAAGAGGAGCAGATGAGATAGCCGGCCATGTCTGCCTCTCCATCACAATCCCCAGGCGGAAAAGGGTTCATGAGGGATGAGGAAAATTACTGAGAGATGGTGCAGCTGATCCAGACAGCTCGGAGAGGACAAAGATCAGCAGGGAGGGGGAGTTGGCCGTACTAGTTGATGGGTGTGTGAGGAAGAGGTGGAGGCAAGCCCACAGGGGACCACAACTGAGGAAGAGCGAGCGGGCTCTAGAAAGAACTGCCCTGCCGGCGCCTCTGGCCTACTGTTGGCTGCTAAGAGCAGCACTTTGATTGCTGTTGGGAAGCCAAACACTGTTCGCATTTCTGTCACTTAAAACAATGTGGTGTTGTGACACTCTGGAACTGAAGATAAATGTTTAATAAAAGGATTCAATTTGATATGATGTCAAAACTTAATTAGATCCATAATGCACAGAGGGCTCTGCAGGCCCTTTAATTAGGAGCTACTTCAGAGTCTTGCATGCATGAGTGTGTGTGTGTGTGTGTGTGCGCGCGCGCGCGCGCGCGTTTCTTCAGCACTGTGGAGGGGCTGCCTGGCTGGGATGGCGCCTCCCAGCCTGGAGGCCTGCAGATTCTAGCTCAAGGACACTGCTTTTGGCAGGGCTGGCAGCAGTGATGGAGGGGGTCCAGGCCCATTCTGTGCGTTGGAATCCTGTATTCTCTCAGATTGGGGCTGCAGCATGTGATTGTAAAATGCTAACCTATTTGAGGCTCAAGGTCATGACCTCAGGCCAGGTGAGGACTCCTAATAGGAGGCCAGCCCTGCACAGGGGAACTGTCTTTAAGCCCAGTTGGTCCTGCACCCAGGGGCATTGAAGATCAAGGCTGGTAGACACTTGAACAGTTATGTTTCCGATTCCAGCCAAGACTGACATTCCACAGTTATGTGCTGGTATAGCTACACTTACTGCTAAATATGACTGCTGTTCAAGCACTCCCCGAATTCCTCTTCGGGTTGGTACTGATTATCGCCCAATTACAGCCTGTAAAAATGACAGCAGTCTTGCCCTGACCGGTTTGGCTCAGTGGATAGAGTGTCGGCCTGTGGACTGAAGGGTCCCAGGTTTGATTCCAGTCAAGGGCAAGTACCTTGGTTGCAGGCACATCTCTACTAGGGACTGTGCAGGAGAAAGCTGGTCTATGTTTCTCTCTCATCGATGTTTCTAACTACCTATTCCTCTCCCTTCCTCTCTATAAAAAAATCAATAAAATATATTTAAAAAAATGACAGCAGTCTTATGGTACGAGGTTATAGATCATCAGCATGAGCTTTGAAGTCAGACCCCACCCTCGAATTCAAGAGTCTCAGCACTGCCTACTACGAGCTGTGTTAATACTCTGAGCCTCCATTGTAGATGGGGTTAATAACACCTATGTCAAACTGCTGATGTGAAGATCAACAAACATAAATAATGTGAGTGGTTCCAGGTTTAGCACTTTAGATTCAGATTCCAGAAATCCAAGTTCATGTATCAGGGGAATGTTTCAAAGGGTGTAGAATGTGGATTTGAAGAGTATACTATCTGGAGCAGACTAGGTTCAAATCCCAGCTCTGCCACCCAAAAGCCATGACCTTGGGCAAGAAATGTCACCTTTCAGTGTCTCAGTTTCCTTATCTGGTGAATGAGATCATAAGTGTCTTCTGAGTTGTTGGAAGGATCATAAACTAAGAGACTTAAGAGAGCATTAGGTGCATAGTAGGAATTAAATAAAAGTTGTTCTATATTATTATTATGTAAAAGATCTGGCACATAGTAGGTGCTTAATAAATAGTAGCAACTGCAACCACTTTGAGAATGGACCTCACTAGTGCTCTTCATTACCCTCATCACCCAGTGTTTCCCATACTGTTTTTAGTCCCCCAAACCTCACACTTGGAAAAGAGAAGGCCACCTCATGGTGCGCCTTCTCCCTTCATCCCTCCCACCTGGCCAGCATCCACCTGCTTGTTTGGCTAGCCATATCCTCACCAGGAGCATGCAACACATGTTCAAAGAATGCTCTCCCCGAGTCTCCTCAATCCTCCTTCCCCCAAATGTACCATGTCTCCCACCCTCCAGGCTCTGCCCACTTAGTAGGCACCCAATACACTTTACATCAATGACTAAATGAGGGAACGCAGGCCGGGAAAGAGTTCTGTCTTAAGCTCGGGAGAGGACGCTTTTTACCAGTGGTTTAGCAGCTGCAGCCATTCATCAGGCATGCCCTTTTCTATTAATACTGAGATTTCCAGAGTGTGTTTTGCTGATTCCAGCAGGAGAAATACTGGTACGGGATACACCATAATGGGGTTCCATTACCAGATAAGTTGGGGGAATTCTGGGTTAACTGAGGTTAAACAGGTTTCCTTACTGCAGGGCTTGTCAGAGCCTTTCCTACACTAATTGCATTGTCCAGCTCTAACGTAGGAGTATAGTGTACAACCTTCCCAAAATTTATTTCACTCCTGACTGTGTGTGTGTGTGTGTGTGTGTGTGTGTGTGTTACATCAGGGGCTACAGCCTTTCAATCATCCTTTGGGAAACATTGCACAAATGAATCTTAGATTCACTCTTGTACAATCATGTAGAGCAGAGGGTAATGAAGAAGTAGGGTACAAAGGTTTCCAACACCTTTTTTTTTTTTCCTCCTTGAGTGCTAGCATGGGAGGCATTTTTACACACGTCCCTATGATATTTGCTGGCCTCTGCCATGCCCTGTTGGCATCATTAGTCCCAGCCGAGCACTCTAGTCCCCTGATGTGCCTCTTCCCTTGGCGCCTGGGACTCCCCCCCGCCCTCTGGCCTGGTTTTCTTCCTGCCCATTTTAAGATGCCTTTGCAAGTTCCTCCTCTGATTATCCTGTAATTTGGTGTCCTGGGCTCTCCCCTTAACCCCCCTCTTCTCTTTTCACTCTGTACAAGTTCCTCCTGGCTTTAATTTTCATCTACATACTGACGATCCACGAGTCTTTGCCTCCAACTCAGGCCTGTCTTTTTACATCTCCCTATCAACATCCCACAGATGGGACCTCACCATGAACTATTGTCTATTCCCCCCCAAGACTCTCTTTCCATTGACTCTCTTAATAAACGATACCTCATCCTGCTGCTGTCCCAAGCTGCAAAACTGGGAGTATCCTTGGTTTCTACTCCCCATCCCCACTCTCCTCGCATCGCCAATTCTTTAACACGCCTTGAGCCATTTGTGCTCTGGTCCAGACCACCACTGAACCTCCCCGTGCTATTGGAACACCCTCCAACCTCAGCGGCTCCCTGCTTCCCTCTTACCCATCTCCAATCTACTCTCCAACCTGCAGCCACTGTGATTCGCAAAAGGTGAAATTTGGGTTGCCTCTTCTCTGCTTAAAGACTCCCAATGTCCCTGACTCCCTGTCCCCCTCATTCCTAAAGGATAGGATCCTTTGACAAGCTCTGCAGGATCCATCACAATGTGCTGTGCAGATCCCCGCCTCATCTATCTTCAGAAGCCACGCTTCAGCCATCCTGAGCTGCTCTGACTCCTGTGGTCTACTGTGCTGGCTCCTCTCTTCACCTTTCCACCTTTCCCCTGTGTACTTCCTTCTTTTCTTCCCTACCACCCCCTCCTCTCGGCCCACCCCATGGATGTCTCCTATTGGCTATTCATCTCTCAGTTTATGCATAATTTCCTCTAGGACGGCTTCTTTGGAGTACTGTTCCTTCTGCACATCACCCCAAACAATGGGCTGGCCTCTCTTCTGCTTCTCACTGCACTCACACTCCCCCATTCGGTAAGACTTCCCACACTGCACTGAGGTGGCACTCTTGTTTCCTCTGCTGGAGTGTTAGCCTCTTAAAGAGCTGCTGGTTTACCGTCATGTCCTTAGGTAAAAGGTAGCCTGCCTACCTTCTTGTGTCTCCAGTCGTGCCCACGTACCATCTCAGCCCTTGCCAGAGAGTGGGCAAGGTGGTGGGAGCAACAAGTAGTGGGAGCTACGATGCCACAATCAGTTTTGCTGGGTGAGTGTAGCTAGTGAGAAGCTTATGGAGGGAAACAATGGCAACTATTGAGTCAAATGAGGTTGGGGGATTTTCAGTGGTTGGTGATGATTCATTTGCCCGTTACCAGCTGTGATGTGAATCAGCAGCACTGACAGACGGCCTGGGCCTGCTGCACAGGAGGGAGGGCGCGTCAGAGCCTGGAGGCAGAGTGGGGTTCTCCTTTCCCAGCCTCCCGGGTGCCTCTTGAGCAGTGCCTGACTGGCAGCAAGGGGCATCATGACTTGGGTTACTTCCTGTCTTCCTCACTAGAGATGCCCCAGTTGGAGCAGGAACTATATATGTTTTATTCACAGTGTATCCCCATCACCCACCCTTGTGCTTACACCAGGTGCTCAATGAATGTCTGGGAATGAATGGAGTGAATGTTTTTGCAGCCATATGCCCATCACAGCATATGAGGCCCCATCAGATTGGCTTGGAGGGAAAGACTGAGCACAAAGTTTGTGGCAATTGTCTGGAATCTCACACAGAGAAGACCAATGAGCAAATGACATGAGTTGCCACCCACTGTACCCATCTTTGGGTATCACCTACAGCCGCCCCTGGTTTAGTCTGTGATGACTGCTACACTAGGCAGTCACTCTCCCATTCACTCTGCTTCAGACACACAGGCTTCCCAGTTTCTCCTTAAACACACTAAGCAGCCCCCCTGCTCTGCCCCCTTTCAGGCTCCCTGCCTGCGCCACTCTTGACCTATCCACATGGCTGCATCTCTCACCTCATTCAGGTCTCTGACCAAAAGTTGCCTGACCATTGTCCTCTGTTCCCGTAGCTGGATTTACCTTTCTCATTTAATCACTAGCTAATGTCCAATTGCATTTTTATTTGCTACATGTTTGCTCGGTGTCGCCCTTGTTAGAGTGGAAGATCCATGAGGGCAGAGCTTTGCTCTGCTCACTGTTATAGCCTAATGTTTAAAACAGTGCGGCACACAGCGGGTGCTTAATGAATGCTTGTGGATTATGTGAATAAATCTTTGCACATTCTGCTTTAGCCTTTTGCTTTCTAAAGAAATAATGCCACAATAGGTATCAGTTTGTTTTTTTAAAGACCTTTACTGGCATCCTGCCTTTAAAGATAAGAAATCGTATTTATGTTCATTCCCCACTTATTCCTTAGAACTTCCTAAACTACCTGTAGGTGGAATTTTTATTTCTCATTTTTCTAAACCAAGGCTCAGAAAAATAAAGTAATTGCCACAAAAGGCTCCAAATTTGGTATCCTCCCAATGACAATGTCCTTGAATCACTAAACCTCTTGTTGCCTTGGTTGCAACCTCATCTGTGATATGGAGATAAGAAAAGTTATGCCTTATTGAGTTGCCATGAAGGAGTTAGTTTGGTTAAATGCTTAGAGAAATGCCTGGCACATCCTAAGAACTCTTTAAATGCTAGTTATTCTTGTTGAGTCATTTTAATATTGAATTTTTATTGAAATCCTCCCTTATTAGAATTCCTTCCTTGAACTTCTTATGTATTTTTCATGCAGTTGCATTGTAGGCTTATTATGAAGACAAAAGGGTGACATCTAGAAAAATCCCTATTCCTGGCACCTCATAGGTGTGCAATGAAACGTCAGCCTCTCTCTCCCTCAGGGGCAGCTTAGATGATACGCAAAAAATGGGTACAGTGGGTGGTGTGGTGGGACAGATGTGAGCTTGGGAATCACAGTCCAAGGATGAAACTCTGTTTTCATCAGCCCTCTGCTTACCTGCCCTCTCTGAGCTGTTTTCTCACCTCTGGAATGGGAGAATGGCTTCTGCTGTTGGGGGATTTCTGAGATTAGTTGAGATAACTTATGTGGAACCACTGCCACATTCTAGGGTCTGGTAACTCTGTTAGCCTTCAGTCTAAAACTTAGGAGTCCTGCATGTTTCAGCTAGAGCAGTGGTCACTAACTAGTCATTTGCGGATCTCTGGTGGTCGGTGAGGTCCGAAAGGTTGGTGACCACTGATCTAGAGTATAAGCATGTCTACCGGGCCATAGTGGCTGACAAATCCATGTGTGCTGAATGACTGTCTCTGATTTTATGGGGCTAAATCTACCAGAAGCAAAGGGTGAGGGCAGAGGGGGCGGGACGGGTAGTGATTTCTGAGTCGTGTGCTGGTGATACCTGGAGGCTTTAGGATGGTTCCAAGACTCTGGGCCCGGGGACACTGCCAGCCTCTTCTCTGTGACTTTGCTCCGTTGGGTCTCAGGAGGACCAACCTCCCTTTGCTTCCCAAAGAGGAGCCTGCTGCCATATGGCCATGTCTTCAGCTGGGCTGGAGCCTGGGTGGAACCCAGAGGAAAGCAGCCAAGTGTGCCTGCAGGGGCCCCTCGGAGGCAGCTGCTCTTCTGTCACATCCCGGGCTGCAGAGGCTGCCCCGAGTTGCTGCCAGGTCTGCTGACTGCCCTCACACAAGTGCCTGGCTTTCCCCTTCCTGGGGAGACAGGTGGCAGCTCTATGTGCTCCGTCTCCCTCCACTTCTCTGCCTTCCTGATGGCCACCAGGACTTGGCTGCTCCTGGGCCAAACGAACCAGAAAGAGTAAGATGGGCATGGCTCAGCAAGGTGGTCACTGACAGTGGGTGTGGCAGCTCTCCCTGGCCTGCCCTCCACTTGTGAAAATAGAGGAATAACAGAGCGGCATGCACTCGGGGGTAAAATGTAGAGAAAAGAGCAGGAAGTTCATTTAAATTTAAATAATTTAAGAAGTGAAAGTGATATTCTAGGAGTCTGACTTTGCATTGCCACAGACCGCAAGAGAGTTTAGTCTTTATAATGTAACTAGTGGTCCAGTGCACAAAATTTGTGCCCAGGGATGGGGGGGGGAGTTGGTTGGGGGAGGTTCCCTCAGCCCAGTCTGCACCCTCTCCAATTGGATATCTCTCTTCAAATCTGGGACCACTGGCTCCTAACCGCTCACTTGCCTGCCTGCCTGATCACCCCTAATTTCCTCTGCCTGCCTGCCAGATCTTGCCCCTAACTGCTCTCCCTGCTGGCCTGATCTACCCCCAACTGCCCTCTCCTGCCAGCCTGATCTCGCTCCCAATGGCTCTCCCCACCAGGCCCAATCTTGCCCCCAACTGCCCTCTCTGTCTTGGCCTCCACCACCATGGCTTTGTCTGGAAGAAAGTTGGACATCCAAAAAATGGCCAGTTGACCCGGTCTAATTAGCATATTACCCTTTTATTAGTATAGATTATATAGGATAGGATTGCTTAAATGTGTGTGTGTGTGGGGTGGGTGTGGGGAGAAAGCCTTTTTCAGTAGGAGGAGATGCTCTTGGCAGACAAAAATACATAATCCCCATATCTGGATTTATAGCCAGCCATATGCACTATGCTGCCAAACTGGTCATTAAAAAATTGAACCACTTTCTTACACCAAACAGCTGTTGCCCTTAAAACCCCTCCTCAGTCCCCACTTTTGGTTCTGCCTTCACAGTGCACCCAGATTAGGTTCTGATTGGTCAGTTTCTATGCCAGTCAGCTCTTCCTCCAAGGCAACCATTGGCTCCTCACAGTTCACCCAGATTTGTTCCTGATTGGTTAGTTTCTATGCCAGTCAGCGTCTCTGGGCCTATCTCCAGGCCTGATCAGAATGGCGGGGCTGATCAGCAGCCTCCTCGGAGGCCTGGAGAAAAAAAGAGGCACAGCTGCTGGCCAGGCCTGGAGAGAAAAAGAGAGCAAGGACTGATCAACAGCTATCATGGAGGCTATGGATCAGACCCTGCTTCTCTGTCCAGGCCTCTCTCTGGGCCTGACCTGCAGCCCCCTTGGCAGTCAGTGTTGGATCACCGGGCCTGCAGCAACTGCAGGACTGACTTCCAGTTGGTTGAGCCTTCGGTCGTTATGGACCCTGGGTTTTTATATATTAGGATGTGTAGCATGCATGGCACTGTCCTCAAAACATCTTTTTAAATCCTCACAGCTGACTTGTGATGCCAATGTTATGATTCCGATTCAGATGAGGAAATTGAGGCCCAGAAAGGTTAATAGGGAGTTACCTAAGATCTTGCAGCGGCTACGTGGCAGAGCCAGTATTTAAACTCAGCTCCATCAGGCCACCCGATTCTGTGCTCGTCCCACTGTTTTGGAGTTTCTCAAACGTGAGTGGTATAAGGTGCATGAAATGTACATGATTCTCATGGCTTTCAGGATGACAGACTTAAAAACACCCCGATGTTTAAAAGGTAAAAACATTGCTAGGTACAGATTTCTTATGCTCCCAATTTATAACACTTATATGATTGTAAAATATAAACAAAATTACCAAGGAAATACAGAGTTGCAATACTGATAGAATTCAAGTTGACAACATTGATTTCATGTGATGAATGTTTTCCGCGGGAGCCTCTCTTGAGTTCATCATGCCCTGGCCAACATGTGCCAACTGATTACTCTGTCTGCCTATCTACGTCTTCACTGTGAATTATCCCAGGACCCTCATGCATGAGGGCCACCACCCTATCATTTCACCTCAGTTCAGGGGAGCCCGCCATTCACAGTCCCTTCTGTTCTCTTTAGTCTGTGACAGTGAAGGCAGTAAATTTCCTGCCCAGTGAGACTACTCTCCTGATATAATATCAAAGCCTCAATTTACTAAATAATTTAAGAAGTGAAAGTGATATTCTATGAGTCTGACTTTCCACTGCCACAGACCACAGGAGAATTTAGTCTTTATAACGTAAAATATTTCAACCCGAGGGCCTACGGTTGTCACTTAAAAGCTGGACATACCTGCCACTCCAGTGGCAGCTGGACATGGCTGTCAATCTGTTCAAAGTTAAATGCTGTCACGAGGGGCCATTGCTCTGTGTAAACACAGAGGCAAGTCCTTGCACTGAAATGGAGCTCACAGGAGCCTCCCGGCGCTGTGTAAGCCAGTTATGCGTAAGTGGATTTGAAAAGATTATCATCAACTAGAAAACACACAGAAGCGTGTGCCTACAACACAGACACAGCGCCTGGACCTGCGGTCTTGGAAGGACTTCACTCTGGGAGATCCTCCGGTGCCTCCTGTGACTTCACTCAGATGAGACCAGCAAAGACAAGTAATTGGACACTCACCTTTCGGCACAAATCTGCCCAGTGTGTTTGCAGAGGGCAAGTGGCTCAGAGAAGGATTCCCTCCCTGGCGTGAGGCCTTAAGGCAGCTGGTCCTCTGGGAGGCAACTGAATGACTCTCAACCGAGTGTCAGCGAAACCCTCACTCCAGAGTGAAGCTTGCAGTGTAGTGGGAGAAATGTATTCACCCAAATGCGCTTGGAGAAAGAGGCCTCTAATGTTTTCTACGCTTTCCTTCAAATAAACAATCACCACCTAGAAACTCTCTTTTCATCTCTCTGCCAGTTCATTTGTTCTAAGGATAGGGTGGAATGTGTAAGAGCATAGTCTTCTGAGTAGTACTTCCCACTTTTGAATGCCAGTAACACCAACTATTGCCTGTGTGACCTTGGGCAAGTTATTAACCTCTCTGTGCCTCTCTTTCCGTGCATCTGTAAAATGGTTCTGGTGGTAGTGGGCTTGTTATGGAGCTCTCAGGAGGCTTGCATACTAAACCCTCAGCTTGGGGCCTTGCATCAGGGAGTCCACACCAGGGCAAGGCCATATTTGCAGTATGTACCAGCTTCTCTCTTGCAGCTGGCCTGTAGGAGCCCCCCCCCAAAGGAACTTTTTCCTTGGGTTGCCCACAGTGAGAGCTACCTTCCCCGAGCCTTCTCCTGGCTGCTGGGTTTGCTACCCAGACCAAGCATGTCTGTTCTGGTCACATACTTTGTCTGAAAGAATTTTACATCTTATGAGATGGGAGCAATTGGGGCGCAAAGATGACTTTGTTTATGGATTAAGCTTGGTGCCTGGATGAATGATAAGTAATGATATCGCATAGGTATTGAGCTCATTCTTGACATTGATAAAGAAGTCAGGAGAACAGGATAAATTCCACCCCTAATGCCCATATGTGCTTTTTATTAAAAAGACACGGATTAAGTAGAATCTGTGTGGGCACACACATGCTCCGGAAGCCTCCCTTTTCCACCCCATGCACGCTTGGGCGCTGTGACACATGCCTGCCCCCCTTCCCTCCCCACAGGGCAGTTGCATTTGTCTCCTGGGACAGCGTCTTATTCATCCTGGCATCACAGAATTGTAAAGGCACTGGCAAATACTAGGTGCTCAGCAACTATTTCTTGGATAGAGCTGAATGAAAAAGGCAACTGGAGCTCCAGCCGTTTAAGACAAGCTTGAATGTTTGCAAGGCAATCCACACTGTTTTCCATCATGTCAAACATGCAGGTTGGTTCATGCATTTGCCAATGACAACAGCAATGAAACAGCACGTGCCATTTACTGAGTACTCGCTATCTGCTGCTTACTCTACTCAATGCTTTATCTCTATAATCTCATTTAACTCTCCAAACACGGTAACTAAGCAGGCACTGCTATCCTTCCCTGTTTGAAGATAGGAAACGGAAACACGTGACTTGTGCAAGGTTGCTTAGCTAGTTGGTGGAGGGGCAGGATCCAGACCTGGCGAGTTGGCTCAACCTGTGTTTCCTGAGTTCCTACTATGCACTGGGCACAGACTCGGCATGATGCAAATGACCATGTCAGTAGTTCTGACTTGTCAGTGGGCCCAGAAGGTCCTGGAGGGCTTGTTGAAACAGATGGCTGGAGCCCAGTCCCAGAGTTTCTGATTGAGTTTGGGGGCAAAGCCCCAAAATCTGCCTTTCTAAAAAGTTCCCCGGGTGTTGACATCTGGGCACTCTGAGAGCCTTTGGTCTAAACTCACTTCCTTGGCCTTAAGATAGGGAAAGCGAGTTCAGCAATGTGTGTAGACACAAGCCATTATGGGTGGGACCTGCTGCCAAAATGGCCAGTGAAAGCAGAAATTTAGCTCTGGGACTCTCGGGGGAAGAGTGAACAATTTTCAGGCCCTGACGATATGCCATTCCTGCCCTGACACTAATTTACTTAAAAGACAAGGTAATACATCCTTTTCATCCAGCTGCAGAATTTGGAGAAGTAACAGAGGAATGACTTTGGAGAAGGTTGAGGTGGTAAGGGCATGCATTTGACATTCCTGAGATGGGGCCAGACTGCTCAGTGAAAATCACAGCGCTGCTCCTTCCTGATGGCGTAATCTCAGGCATGGGATTTATTGTCCCTCTGTGGGAAATGGGGTAACAGGAGTGTCTACCTGATAATGCTCACTCTGAGTGTCAAGTGACTTAGAGCAGCAGTGCTTGGCCCAGAGTTTGTCAGTGACTTTAACTGTTGGTTAATACAGCAAGACTGCCTGGCCTGTGTGGCTCAGTGGTTGAGTATTGACCTATGAACCAGGAGGTCATGGGTTGTGGGCTCCATCTCCCTGTGGGGAGGGGTTTGTGTACAGGAGGCAGCTATCAATGATTCTCTATCACCATTAATGTTTCTATCTCTCTCTCCCTTCCTCTCTCTGAAATAAATAAAAACATATTTAAAAAAAAAATATAGCAGGACTGAGTTTGAAAGAACTAGGTTCAAGCCACTGAAGGGAACTGGGCTGAGAGTATGGAGAATTGCTTTAGAACTGATGATGATGATGATATTGTTGATGATGATGATGATGATATTGTTGTTGATGATGATGATGATGATGATGATAATAATAATAATAATAATAATTGTTATTAGTATTATTCACTGAGACATTTGTGGTCCAGTCATTGTACAAAATGCTCTACTGCAAAATCTCACTGAATCCTCTCAGTAATACCAACTGTTACCTCTGCTGTTGGGATGAAGAGACTGAGGCTCTATCTGGTTGACCCCAATAACTCTCGGCAACCTGGGCAAGTGGCCTACTTCTCTGGGCTCCAGGACGGAGTTGGTCTTGATGTTCTCAAAGGGCTGTGCTGCTCCTACCTGGTGACTCCTCGTCCCACATCATTAAGACGTGTCAGTTCTTAAAGCCTTGGGGATCCCCAGCGTGGGAGGCTCTTCCCTCTTGAGCTTCAGGTGTCGAAGCGCAAGGCTTCTTGGAATTGGTGATCTGAGTTATAGACACCCCATGAATCATTTCCAAGCCATGCAGCACCTTTGAAACTCTGGGCTTCTCTGTGGGAAGTGGTGGGAGTGGCCCGAGGTGGAGCCGGGCAGCAGTTCTGGGCACCTTCCGGATGATAGGAGCACCAGCTCTCCTTCACGTAGCACTGGCTGCGTGTCAGGTACTGCACCTCATCCCCTGAGCTCCCTGAGCCCCTGCAGCAAGCCTCTGGTGGGGAGATGAAAAGCTTCCCTCTCTGGGAGAGGAAGCAGGCCCAGGTAGGTCAGGCTACTCACCCAAAGCCACCCAGCTCAAGGGTCGGAGCCAGGATTTGAACACAGGCCTGTCTGCCTCCCAAGCCCACACCAGTGATCACCACCCTAATGGTCTCCCCGTGTCTCTTTCCCCGGATTTCTTATCATCCCTCCACTCCACTGGCCCCTCCCTGAACCTGCTCATAGTGTCCCAGGTCAGGTCTGATACGCATCCTCATGGTATTAAGAAGCACTGAAGCCCTGGCTGGGTGGCTCAGTTGGTTGGAACATCGTCCCGTGCATTAAAAATTAAAAATCAGGGCCCATGCAGGAGGCAAGCAATCAATGCTTTTCTCTCTCTCACTTCATCTTCCTCTAAAATTATAATAATAAAAAACAAAACAAAAATAAAACAAGGATTAAAAAAAAATAAATTAAAAAAAGATGCAGTGAAGACACACCATACTCTGGTTTGGTAGCTCTGGGGTGATGTGCCCTCTTGATCATGAACCAGAGGCCTCTTCTGGACCCAATGTTCTTTGAGGCTTGGGCCCTAAAATGTGTTAAAAAGGGCTCTCTGCAGTTCCACTAGGCTGTGCGCAATTGCAGGTGTGGGATTCAGCACATTTCAAAAATGACACTAAAATCTATTCTTTAAGCAGAGGAAGGCACTGGATATGGAGTTTGAGAACTCATTCTGGCTCTCCCAATAACTCACTCTGTGACCTTGGGCAAGCCCCCTCATCTCTCTGTGCCTCACTTTATTTTATTTAAAAAAATATTTTTAATGTTTTTATTGCTTTCAGAGAGTGGAAGGGAGAGAGAGCAAGAAATAGAGACATCAATGATGAGAGAGAATCATTGATTGGCTGACTCACTCCCTACTGGGATTGAGCCCACAAACTGGGCAAGTGCCCTGTCCAGGAATCAAACTATGACCACCTGGTTTGTGGGTCGATGCTCAACCACTGAGCAACCCCGGCCAGGCTCTGTGCCTCATTTTTTAAATGAGGGTTGGATGAAATGATCCTTTTTGGCTGTACAATTTGGAGACTACATTCTGCCTTCACATTGCTTGTGTACCTGCCCACCCCCTTGCTGAATGTTGGGGTCTTTCAGGGCAGAGCACTGGTACCCCCTCATTTGCCTTAGTTTGTGTCCCCAGGGTCTAGACATCTCCTCTCACAAACTCTGTGTTGAGTAAATATTGTAGAAAGAAAGAACAATGCTTCCCAGTATCTGGTTGGCTGCTCCATTCTGCAAACTGTAATATTACATTTAGATAATCACCAATGATAGCAGATAATCTGGGTTCTTAGAAAGAAACTGCATTATGCTTTGTCTTATTTGATAAAGTAGCACAGCTTTGGAGACTTGTGTTTATCTTTAAGTACAGTTTTAAAAAATAATTTTTAGTAAAACCTTCTGAAAGTAATTTGACTATATGGGGTTTTCTACCTCTAGCCATTTTCTTGGAGAAAAGAAGAAAAAAACAAACCTGAAAACAAGTGCAATTCAGTCATAGGCAATGCTTGGGGATTTAAAGACACAGGCATGAAAATTTTAGCAGAATGAGCTAGCTGCCTGAAAACCTCACTATAGACTACATTGTCATCTTTAAAACTAGTGTCAGTTGTAGACCAACTAAGAGCTCCCAATTCTAATCTAATTTCTTTTTAAAAAAAATATATTTTATTGATTTTTTACAGAGAGGAGGAGAGAGGGATAGAGAGCTAGAAACATCGATGAGAGAGAAACATCGACCAGCTGCCTCTTGCACACCCCCTATCGGGGATGTGCCCGCAACCAATGTACATGCCCTTGACCGGAATCGAACCTGGGACCTTTCAGTCTGCAGACCGACGCTCTACCACTGAGCCAAACCGGTTTCGGCTCTAATCTAATTTCTGACCCCGACTTGTGTTAGTCTCTTGAACAGGTCACTGAAATGCTCGGCCCAAGCTTGCTCGTATGGCAAAGGATGACAGCATTGACTTATTCAGTCTTGCCTACTGTTTCTTTCTTTAGTCTCTGATGTCTTTTTAAAGAACCATCTGATCCATATCACTCTATTTTATCCTCTTCTTCCTTCCTTCTCCACCATTCCCCTCTCCTCTTTCTTCTTCTTTTTTTAATTGGATGAAATGTGAAATAGAATCCATCAGGGTTTTGTTGATCTGTTTTGCTCTTTATCAATGAAGACAATATTTATGAAAGATCTTCGAGAGTTTCATGGCAAAGGCAAGCTGAGAACCTCAACCAACTAGGAGAGAGCTTTCTGAGAGTTGAGTAGTATTTTGGTTCTTGTCTACTCAATGTTTTGCGTTTGAAATCAAATTCCCAGTCCTCTGTGAGGGTTCCTGCTCTAACATTAAAACATACCCCCTTGTCCAAGCAGAAAAGTCTCAGCTGATTAAAAGTCTGCAGCTATAGCCAAGGAAATCTTGGCCTCAGCCGTGGTGAGAGGAAGGACTGACAGTTTTAGAGTAAAACTCAGGCCCCAAGATGGTCAGTGGTGAAGGCATAGATTGAAGGCATTTATTTGATGCATGTTTTTGTCAGAGATGATTTAATTTAGTCACAGTATAACCCTGCAAGCTGGTCTCCTTATCCTTGTTTTACAGATGAAATTGAGGTTCAGAGAGGTTAAGTGACTTGGCCAGGGTCATGCAGATAGGAAGTGACACAGCCCTTCTGACATCATAAGTCTGTTCCCATCAAAGTTTGTTTCTGTTCTGCTGAGCAATGCTAACTTCTGGCATCAGACTTGAGATGGGTGGATTGGAGCCAGACAGGAAGAGACTGTAGAATGAGGTGCAAGCCCCCTGCTCTCTCTCACCTCTGCCCACACAGGCACAGGGAGGGAAATATGAGCAGGAGGCTGTGCACTGGAAAATGGGAGGTGGGAATGATACTCCTGACAGTGTGTGTGTGTGTGTGTGTGTGTGTTTGCTCATGCGCATACGTGCACACAGAAAGACAGAATGAGAGAACCAGGGTAAATATATAATTAGGTAGTGCTTGCTTCCAAATGAAGATAGCATTATGGTTTATTTCCAATTTTCAAAGCAAGGCATGCTTATGGTAATATAATTTAGTCTGTACAGAAAGAGATAATAAAGGAAGTGAAAACCGCCCATAATCCCACAATCTAGAGATAACTGTGCCCCACGACAGCTGGGCTCTGAGCTCTACATTCTCAGGTTTGCTACCTTAAACTCACCTCAGTCTTGCCTGTTGGTGAGTTGCCATGGAGACCACCAGAAAACAGTTAATGTGAATAACTCTGATTTTTGAAATTTGGACTCACTTGTCACTGGGAGGTTGTAGCATGGTTAATAACTTCTTTGGGTTTATTTGATCTAAGATAGATGTTAAAACTAACAAAACACGATCAGCTCATTCAAAGTATGTTTTCAAAGGCAAGGAATATGGGAAAATTTTTGATGTGATGTTTAGATAAAAGAGAACTTGTATTGAATATGTTGAGTCTTGATTAAGATATATACCTACACGCAGAAAAAAAAAAGACAAAGAAATATCAGTATTTTTCCTAAAATGTTATCAATGCTTATTTCTCAATGAATTATTTTAATTGTCTTTTTCATATTTTTCTGTACTTACTAAAGATTTAATATTGAGCATGTTTTGCTTATAGAACCAAAGAATAACATATGCTATTTTTAAAACAGATGTTTGGGGACAAGATGTTTTTGAAATACACAGTGAATAGTAGGTGTGAAGAGACAGCTTGAAGCAGAGTATTAAGCAATTTCCCATTGACCTTAATCAACATTCTAGCCTGGATGGGTGTGGGCGAGCGGGGCGGGAGTGACTGGCTGAGGGAATGTTCATTTGAGCTTCTGAAATATTCATTTCCTGCAAATGCCTTAACTCAGCACCAGCTCTTATGAGTGGAATCAGTTAAAATGAGCAAGAGAAAGTTTCTCTCTGCAGGAGTCTCCAAAGTCCTCATTTAGAGTTAGGGTTTTGCTTTCCCAGTGGAATCGGTGGTTTTACCAATGGACAGTTGCCAGAAATCAAACAGAAGGGACAGGTAGGAGAAAATGGCCTGTATCTTTGGCTCTACGGTTGTGTGTCATATAGTAAACCCCCAGCTTGCTGTGTTATGGGAATAAAACTGTCAAGAACTTCCTTGAAAGCTCCCACTCTTTGGGTCCACTGGTAGGAAGAGAGGGAGCCCACAGTCCCTCCTAGTGGAGCTAATGAGCTTCTCCAGCCTCCTCCTGCTCTGTCCTTTCCAAACGAGTGGTAAAGATAACAGTAAAAGCCAAGAATCCTTAAATCTCCGGGGAGAGTGGGGAGGTGAAGGAAGGTCTGTTTTATGGCACAACTTCAATAAAAAAGATTTACCGGTAAGTCGTTTTCTCTTCTTTCTAGGCGTTAGATTGAGAGGCTACAGTAAACTAAGCCCCAGAGAGAGCTTGGTATAAATAAAACAATCTGACAACTGTCAAAATGAATAGCAACCCATCAGAAACACAATACTGAGGGAGGCTTTAGTTCCCAAATAATTCAGAGAACTGTTAGCCAATTGCAGCAAGAGTAAAGACTTAAAGGGACATTTGAAGGGTATTTAGGATACCCACTTCCCCCCTCCAACACTCCAAGTCTCAAACTTTGAGGCTGGCTGAGAAAAATGTGTAGCATGGGTCTAATTTTCTCTCTGAAGGAATAATCAAAGCCCTAAGATCAGAGGAGAATACATTCTTCCCTCCATTCAAGACCTAGTCACTGAGTGCCTCCTCTGGGCAGGCGTGAGCTGGGTGATGGAGATCAGAGTGTACGGTCGAGACCCTCCGAAGGCAGCCCAGACTGGGAGGAGCCATAGCTATAATGCAGGGTGTTGTATACAGTGGTGGACATAAATGCTGGTGGTCATTATGTTGGATAGAGAAGAGGCAACTCTGTGTGTGCTGATGATTGGCAGGCCTGAGCTTGAGGAACGCAAAGCTGTTAGGCAGGTAATGGAGGCCAGGTGATGAGAAGCAGGTAGAATAGTCATTCATTCATTCATTCATTCATTCATTCATTCATACAGACATACAGGTTGGGACATAAGTAGGACTCTGGTGTAGTGGATACAATGAATTACTTCCTTAGTACATTCTTGGCTCTTCCTCTTTCCTCTGAGCACTGCTTTGCTCACAATTGCCTCCCTTCCTTTCTCTCTCTGCTGACCCACCCCCAGTGCTAGGGATGGCCCTCCTGTCTAGACAGGTAACCCACCCCTGGCCAGTGATTAGTATGAGAATGATCATGTGGTCGACTTGGGCCAATGAGATGGGAAGAGTTGACTGGAGGCTTCTGGGAAGCAGCTTCCTTGCTTTTACCTGGAAATGACACTTCCTGGTTGTCTGGGTATTGTGTTTTGAGGCTGGGTAGTCCTATATCACTTCAGCTGTATCACTACCACTGTAAGGATAACGAGAAACCCAGGCCAATAGGCTGGAGCCACCCAGTTCTGTGAGCAAACCCATTTCCATACTGTGAAGCCAGTTTGAGTTGCATTTTCTCTTACTTGCAGCTCAAAGCATCTAAACAGATAGAAGGGCCTGTAGAACATCCAGGTGGAGAGTTCCAGCAGGCACATGGGCTTTCTTTCTAGGCCTGGAGCCCATGCTTGGGTCCAAGATAGAAAAAACACTAATGCTCACACTCTTCTGGAGTATGTATTATTAATAGGATTAATAATAGGATTGTTTTTCTATTCAAATAAGACATGTTTTTCGCTTTAAAAAATTATTACCTTTGTTTTTGAAATTATTATAGATGCCTCCCTCTCACCCCCCTCCCATTTACCCTTTCCTCGCCTCCGCCTTTCCCACCCCAGGCCTTCACTGCACTATTGTCTGTGACCATGGGTTATGCCTATATGCATATAAGTTCTTTGATTAATCTCAAAGAAGACTTTTTATTTATTTTAAATTAAAAATATTTTTATTGATTTTTAGAGGGAGAGAAGAGAGAGAGAAACATTGATGTGATAGTGAAACATCAAGTGGCTGCCTACTGCACGCCCTCTACCAGGGATAGAGCTGAAACTGGGGCATGTGCCTTGACCGGGAATTAAACTGGCAATTTTTTAGTGTATGGAACAATGCCCAGCCATACCAGCCTGGTCAAGGCATTTTGTTTGTTTGTTTGTTTTGTTTTAATGAGGAAGGAAGTGGAGTGATAAAAGGAAGAACTTCCTTGAACAACACACTCTATGGTGAGGTAGTGCACAAGATGGATCATGGAACCTCTTTAATTGAGAATTTAAAGGAGAGATACATCATTGGAACTATTCAGACACTCTTCAAAGAGAAGCTGAATGACCTATTTTCCGAGTTTTTTTTTTTAACAGTGGGAACTCATTTTGTATTGGTTGTCCCAGATGACCTCTAAGAGACATGGACTAGCCCAGAGGAAAGAACATGGGAGCTTTGGGGTCTGGCACACATGAAGGCCAAGTCCAGCTTTCACACTTATGAGCTGCATTATCTCCCTGAATCTCATTTGTAAAATGGAGAAAACAACTGCTCCCCAAGGTGGTCCTGTGAATGAAATTCACAAACTCATATAAAGAATCTATACTGTGCCTGGAAAATAGTGGAGGGCGGAAGGGAGGGAGAGAGAGAGTCTTTTTCTTCTCCCATTGTCTCTAGATCTCTATTAGGCATTAATCTCCAGCATCTTCTGCTCATGCTATGGTTACCAGTGACCTCTGCTAGTCCTATCTGATGGTTAGTTCTCTGTCCTCATCTTGTGTGACTAAGCAGTGTCATTCCATCTGGTCAGTCACTCCCTCCTTAAACCCTGCCTTTAGGCACCCCCTGCCTTTAGGCACCCCTTCCTACCTCTTGGGCTTCTCCTTCTCAGTCTGTTTGCTGGCTCCTCCTCATCTTCCTGAACCCAGAGTGGTGGTGTGCCCCTGTGGTGGTGAAACCTCCTCTCTTCTCTAGCTTTACTCACCCTTTAAGGCTCCTTATCGCAGTTCAAGTAAAAAGCCCAACATCCTTATCATGGGCTTCAGGCTCTACCCAACCTGTACGCTTTCCCAATTTTCTCTGTCATCTCTTCTACCACTCTCCCCCAGCTCAGCTGATCTCCTTGCTGATTCTGGAAAATACAAACATATTCTCTCTACGTTTTCATTTACTATCCCCTCTGTCTAGACCGTGTAGGGGTGTCGAACTCAATCAGAGAAGGGGCCAAAATCTAAAATCCAGCCTAAATCGCGGGCCGAATGGTTTACTGAACAGTCATAAACTGACAATGTCATAAACTGACAGCGGAGTGCAGTGATGACAGCGCGGTGCGGGCCACATTGCAAGGCCTGGCGGGCTGGATTTGGCCCGCGGGCCTTGTGTTTGACGCATGTGGCAGAGGCTCACTACCTTGCTTCTTTCAGGTCTTTGTTCAAATGGCACTGTTTCAGAGAAACCCTCTCTAGCACCCCATGTAACCTAGCAACTCCCACCTCATCAGTGTGCACCTTCTCTTAATCTGTTTTCATAGCACTCAGCACCACTCAGTGTGTTATATATTTATTTGTGCATTTGTGCTTTCTCCACTTAGAGTGTCAGCCTCATGTGGTCAGGAAATGAATTTATGCGCCGTTCTATCTCTAGCTTTTTAAATGGTGTTTGGCACAACATTTAAATACTTTGGCACAACTTAGTAAATACTTTTTGGATGGATGCATTTATTAGGGATTACTGCTATTGTTATTTCTAATAGCATTATTTTCTCCAACTTTAAGAGTCTGTGGTTTAAAGGGATCATAGTAGCAGATATCAAACTATACTACAAAGCCATTGTAATCAAAACATACTGGTACTGGCACAAGAATAGGCATATAAATCAATGGAACAGAGCAAAGACCCCAGAAATCGACCCACTATATATATATATAAATATATATATAAAATTGATTTTTTAGAGAGAGGGATAGAGAGTTAGAAACATCAATGAGAGCAAATCATTGATCAGCTGCCTCTTGCACACCCCCTACTGGGGATGTGCCTGCAATCAAGGTACATGCCCTTGACCAGAATCGAACTCGGGACCTTTCAGTCCGCAGGCCGATGCTCTATCCACTGAGCCAAACCAGTTTCAGCATGGTCAATTAATTTTTGACAAAGGAGGCAAGAGCATACTATGGAGTAATGACAGTTTCTTCAATAAATGGTATTGGGGAAGTTGGGTAGGTACAGGCAAAAAAAGGAAACTAGATTATCAACTTACATACACCATATACAAGAAAAAACTCAAAATGGATAAAAGACTTAAATGTAAGTCACAAAACCATAAAAATTCTAGAATAAAACATAGGCAGTAAAATCTCAGACATCTCTCACAGCAATATTTTTGCCAATATGTCTCCAAGGGCAAGGGAAACAAAGGAAAAGATAAACAAATGGGATTACATCAAACTAAAAAGCTTCTGTACAGCAAAAGAAACCACATCAAAAATGAAAAGGAAACCCACTGTATGGGAGAACATATTCACCAATGATACATCTGATAAAGGGTTAATTTCCAAAACATATAAGGAACTCACACAACTCAACAAAAGAAAGACAAAGAATTCAATTAAAAAATGGGCAAAAGACTTGAATAGATACTTCTCCAAAGAGGATATACATGCCCTAGCCAGTTTGGTTCCTTGGATAGAGCCTCAGCCTGCGGACTGAGGGTCCCAGGTTTAATTCTAGTTAAGGGCACATGCCTAGGTAGGGGATGTGCAGGAGGTAACCGATCAATGATTCTCTCTCATTATTGGTGTTTCTGTCTCTTTCTCCCCCTCCCTTCCTCTCTGAAATCAATAAAAAGATATTTAAAAAAAGGATAGACAGATGGCCAATAGACATGAAAAAAAATGCTCAATATCACTAATCATCAGAGAGATGCAAATTAAACTACAGTGAGGTATCACCTCACACCTGCCAGAATGGCTACCATCAAGAAATCAATAAACAACAAGTATTGGCAAGGATGTGAAGAAAAGGAAACCCTAGTACCCTACTGGTGGGAATGCAGACTGGTGTAGCCACTGTGGAACACAGTATAAAAATTTCCTAAAATAATTAAAAATGGAATTACCTTTTGACATGCTGATCCCACTTCTGGGAATATATCCCAAGAATACTGAAACACCAATCAGAAAGAATATATGCACCCCTATGTTCATAGCAGGGTATTTATAATAGCTAAGATCTGGAAATGGCCCAACTGTCCATGTAGGTCAGTGGATAAAAAAGCTGTAGTACATCTACACAATGGAATACTCTGCAGCTGTAAAAAAGAAGGATCTCTTACCCTTAGTGACAACATGGACAGACCTGGAGATTATTATGCTAAGCGAAATAAGCTGGTCAGAGAAAGACAAATATCACATGATCTCACTTATATGTGGAATCTAATGAACAAAATAAACTGAATGAATAAAATAAATCCAGAGACATGAATGCATGGAACAGACTGATAGATCTCAGAGGGAAAGGGGGTGGAGGGAATAGAAAGAGATTAACCAAATAATTTATATGCATATATGCATAGCTCATGGACACAGATATTAATGCGGTGAAGATCTGGGGTGGGATAGGGGCAAAGGGGAGGGACAAAAGGGAGGAATGGGGGACTTCTGAAATACTGTCAACAATAATAAATAAATAAACTATGGTTTATGCTTGCAAAGCAGAGGTAGAGCCAATGAACTCCCAAGATTCCTTTCAATTTTGCAAACCCAAGATGCATAGCACAGCGGGTGTTCTGTAAATTGCTTACATGGGAACAGATCCAAACAGAATTACTGATCCTCAAGGGCCTCAGATCACCACACTCCTGGACGTCCTACGCTTCCTAAAAAGCCATCCTGAGCGATATGGTTAGACAGCTATTTAAGACATGTCTGTTTTGGAGGCAGTTTGACCTATGGTGAGAATGTCAAATGAAACAAAAACATTCTGACATTTTAAAAGCTTTAATTTACTCAGGATAAAAGCCATGGCATCTGAATATGTCAAGTTTATAAGGCAGAGGCTTTAGAACAGGAATATGTGCCCACCTAATGTGAGGGCATGTCAGCGAGCTGATTTGTCTTGTTGAAGGAGCGCACCGGTAGCAAAGTTGAAAGAAATGGAGGATGCATTCACAAAATACATCTGACCCTTGGTTTTAGGGTGGATCTCTCACTCCCATTGCATTTTGGAGCTAGAATATATGTGAAATCCAATGATTACCATGCTGATTCAAACAGATGCATCTCGGAGGCCCCAGAAGACCAGCACCACAGTGATGGCTGTCAATTTGTAGGGTGTGGTGGGGGAAGCATGGGCTTTGGAGTTGTGGAGACTGGGGTGTGAATCCTGGCTCTCCTGTGCACAGACTGAGTATCATCAGGAAAGTTACTTAACCTCTCTGGGCTTTAGTTTCTACCATCACATGACAGAGATTGCTATGAATGACCCAACCACCCTGTAGCCAAGCAGGACTACATTTCCCAGCCTTCCTTGCAGTTAGGTATGACAGCAGGACTGAGTCCTGGCCAATGGAATGTGATGCGTGTGATGTGTGCCACTTTCAAGGGTAGCCGATGGTAGTCTTTCATAGGCCCGCCGTCATGCCCTTTCCGCTCTTGGTGTAAGGCAGAGGAGCCGGCACCTCCAGAATCTGTGTGCTGAAGATGGAGCAACCACAAGATCAACAGGCCCATACCCGAGCATCAGTGCTTGGAGTAGAGCTGCCTGTTTTGAACTTTCAGTGAGTGAGAAGCAAATGCGAGTGAGAAATCAACTTCTATGTGTTAAGCCCCCTGGGATTTGGAGATTAGTTGTTATATCAGTGACTGTTACCCTAATATCTTTGTAAAATGAGAATAAAACATTTTTTTTGGAGGTTTGGAATATATGTGTTATGTTTAAAGCTCCCAGAAGAGGCCTGGGAATGTAGCAGGGCTTTAATAGACATAGTTCTTACCATCTCTTGCCCAGTTAGTTTATCTACGGTAGTTGCTACGCATCGACCCTGGGCAGAGTTTTACTAGGCCCCCAGGGGATGTCAAGAAATAGAAAACAGTTCCAGCTCTCAAGTTCTAGGTACTTACAATGGGAAGACAGTTAACTTTTTTGCACATTTTTATTCTAGAATATTTGGCCTATGAAGGACACGAGTGCAGTGAGTATCTCTAGGATTAGCCATTAGAATTCAGTGGAAGGTCCCTTTATCCGGTTAGATAGGGAAGACAGTAAATCACCAGATATTTATAATGGTCCATTAAAAAAGAATTTATGTTTTATTTTGGATGCATAATATATCCATTCTCTTAGCAGTTATCCATTGCTAATCATATTAGAGATGTAGGCTATTTAGAAAATTAACCTAGAATATGGATAAAGCTATAAATTAGAAGTAGGATATTCATTACTGGGGCATTTAAAATGTCAAAAGACCAGAAACAACTCAGATGTCCAATAGCAGGAGAACGCTGGAAGGAAAACATGTTGCATCCTTTTGATGTGCGTCCCTAGGAGATCCACAGCTGTCCACAGACTACATTACCACCTGGACATCAACGACGTCTTTATTTATGTCTCTGGCTCTGCCTTCTTCACACTCTGCTCCCCTGTCTCCAACTGCCAACCGAATGTCTGCACTTGGATGTCTCAAAGACATCTCAAACTCAGTGCTCCCAACCCTGAGCTTATGATTCACACCCTTTCCCTGTCCCTCCAATGTGTCCCTCTTCCAGCATCTTCTGCATCAAATCTCCAGTTATAAGAGTCAGGTTATAGGAATTTTCCTTGCTATTCCCCCTCCCTTATCCCCATGTCCAATTATGATGTCTAATCTATTAGGTCCTCAGTCTATTTAAAATCCATCCTCTTGCCGAAGCCGGTTTGGCTCAGTGGTAGAGCGTTGGTCTGCGGACTGAAAGGGCCCAGGTTCGATTCCGGTCAAGGGCATGTTCATTGGTTGCGGGCACATCCCCGGTAGGGGGTGTGCAAGAGGCAGCTGGTCAATGTTTCTCTCTCATCAACGTTTCTAGCTCTCTATCTCTCTCCCTTCCTCCTCTCTGTGAAATATCAATAAAATATATTTTAAAAAAAATAAAAAAATAAAATCCATCCTCTTCTCTTCATCTTTGCTGCTACCTCCTTGGCCTAAGCCACCATCTTCTTTCACCAGGACTGGGAAGTAGCCTCCACACTGGCCTTCCTACAACCTAGGCTCCCCTCTAGTCTGTTGGGGACCACCTCCGCTCATCACTCTGGTCCTCAGCCTCAGCACTCCTCAATGACTCCCCACTGAGCACCGCATTGTCTGAGCCTTGCCTCTCTCTCCATCCTCAGCCCATTCTCTTTCCCACCTTCTTCTCTGCGATCCAGCCACAGGACATGGCACAGCTGTTCTCGACACTCAGAACACACTTTCCAAACCTGCTCCCCTACTCCAACGCACCATTGCCAGGTTCTCATCTGCATGTGTTCTGGAACTCAGACTCAGTCACCTCCAGGAAGCCCCGCATGGGCCGGAATCTGTTAGGTTCCCTCGTGACCTCCTTCTGTGGCTCATACAGACTGGACAAAGGAAAAAGTGGCGTAGGGGCACTCTGGATGGTGAAGAGCCAGGTATTAAAAAAAAAAAACATAAAAACATTTGTTGCCCAACTGGCATGGCTCAGTAGTTGAGCATTGACCTATGAACCAGGAAGCCATGGTTTGATTCCCTGTCAGGGCGCATGCCCAGGTTGTGGGCTCAGTCCTCATTGGGGCGGGGGGTGGGGGAGCATGCAGAAGGCAGCCAATTGATGATTCCTTCTCATCATTGATTCTGTCTTTCCTTCTCCCTTTCCCTTTCTCTCTGAAATCAATAAAAATATAAAACAAAACAAAACAAAGCACCATTTGTCATTGATAATGTTGGGTGGATCGTCTAGTAGTCTTGATACTGGGTTTGAATCAGGGCTAGTCTTCCAGGCCAAAAATATTTACTGTGTGCCAGACACCGAGCCATTTGCCTTATTCGTGTAGAGCTTGCTATTTATGTAACACGTTTCATAAACCTGGGTATCAGGAAAGCACATTTGTATTCAGGGAGCTCCCACCAACGTGTTTTATTTCCTTGAGTAAGACATTTAATTTTCTGGGTCTCAGCTGCAATAACAGTCCTTGCTGACTGCCCTGTGGTGACTGGGCTGGCATTCACACCGCTGAAATACTTGGACATCTTCAGCCCTGGAGTGAGATGCAGAGAAGTCCGGCTTTGAATCTGAGCTGTTGAAAGCGTGGCTTTCCCAAGACCCTTCCCTGATCCCCCCTGAGGACTTGTGTTCTTAAAACGGAGAGCAGAGCAGATCCTGGCTGGCAAGAACTCAGGGATTAATGTCCAGGCGTTAACATCATAATTGGGCGGGCATTGAAGGCGGCAACATCTGCTATGTGAGGCTCTGATGCCAGAGCCCACGTTGCACCTCTCTGCTGGCCAGGACCTCGGCTGGGGATTCAGCGTGGGTGGCCTTAAGGCTGTACTTAGCACATGCTCAATAGCTACTGTCAGCTGTTGAAAAGCTCGTATTAGGGCTGAGAAATTGACTTGTGTCCTGGGCTTCTCAGGAAAACAATGGGGACTCATGGGAGAGGCTTCCTGCCCAAAGGTGCCCAGGCACTGGAAATTGAGTTACTGCTAAAGCAAGGAGAGGCTATGGTCAGTGACAAGTGTCACTGGTAGAAGGTTGGCAGGCTAAGGGAGGCCATCCTGCATTTTCTCTTTAGCATGGAGTATGTGGGGATGAATTCTTTCTTTAAAAGTGATTGCTGGGAGCAATAGAGCCCAGGAATCAGGAGGGCAGGCCACAAGTCAGACTGCTGGTGTCTGGAGGTGCACTGTGCTCCACACTGTCACATGCATTGTCTCATTCAATGACAACATTCCCGGGAGGCTGGGTCTCTTATCATCATTTTCCAGATGCAGAAACTGAGGCTCCAAGAGTGTCAAAGATATGCCTGAAGCTACAGAGCCATAAAGATGGGTTGTGAATTAGAATCTCATCTGCTTCCAAAGCCACAATGCCTTTGGCACATCACAGGTCCATTTGCAGACATGACTGAGGCATGTCAATACTGTCTTCTGTTTGATGTCCTGCTTTTAGAAGGGACCTTAAATCTGTCTTCTTCACCACCCTGGCTTGCATGGCTGTTACCTGTGCCATGACAATAGCCTCCTGACCAGTCTCTGCCTCCCCCTCTGCTCCCCATGGCCCCATAGCACAGACAGATGGAAGGATGGCACTCTTTGGCTTCACACCCCTCAAAGGGTTCCCATCACAATAAGGCTAGAAATATTTAACAAAACCCATAAAGCCCTGTGAGTGTTCCTTGCTCCGTTCCCGGTCTCTCCCACTCTTGGCCCTGTCCACACGAATCTCCCTGTATTTTCTGGAAGGCTCTAAGCTCTTAGTTCTGTCTTGGGGCCTTCACATATGGCATTCCTTCTGCCCGAAACACTTTTCCCCCCACTTTTCTCCTGGATGACTCCTGGTCAACCTTAAGTATTCCTTACTCAGAGAATGTCCCTGTCTTAACCATAGCTCCTTCTTAGTATCCTGTGCTCTCTTCATTACCAGCTAATAATTCGCAAATATCTCTTCCTTTGTGACATTATAGACCGTTTGCTTATTTTTGGTTAGGGATCAAGATGGTCTATTCCCCACAATTTCCCTAGCATCTGACACACTCAGTGGATATCCAATAAGCACTTCAAGAAATTTTTGTCAAATGCATAAATGGTTCTCAAAAACCATTGGCTTCGTTCCTGACAACGTGAGTGCACATGAACATATTTATAGAAGCCGGGTCATTATAATTCCGCTTCTTCCATTTATTCACCTATGAATCATTTCCATTCATGTCTGCTTAGTACCAACTGGATGCTGAGGATGCATAGGGAATGAATAAAGTGCCAGCCCTCTGGTGACCTGGTCAGGGTGGGGCGGGGTGGATGTGGGAATGTGTAGGGGCAGAGGCCTGCGTTGTGAGTCTGTTGTTCCAGCTTTGGGTCACTGACCCTCCAGTCACCAAACTGTGTGACTTTGGGCACCTCTGCAATCTCCGGGTCATCTGTAAAAGTGAGAGGGCCATATGCATCTTGTAGGCCTGTTCTGATGCTAAATTGAAGGAGAGCAAGTATGTAAAAGCAATTCTCTAAAAAGACAAGATGTTTTGCTATTGTTATTATGTGAGTAGGGCATAAGATGGGTTAGGTGAGTTCTGCCTTACATCGGGGTTTCAGGAAAGCTCTTACAAATGAGTAAGTGCCTTCAAGCCAAGGTGGATAAAGGGGAGGGCTTTGGGGTAAGAGCAAAGAGGGACTTCTGCGGGAACTAGGGGTTGTGGTATTTTGAGAATCAGCATTCCCCATGTCTCTCTGTCCCTCAGGGACACAGACCACCTTCACTTTTCCCCAGAATAGTTCAGCCTGTCCTTTGGGAAGTCCCCATCCCGCCATCCTCTCTTCCTCCCCTGTTCTATCCTGTTCCCATCCTCGTCCTCCCCATATAAGCCTGTACCTCCAGTTTTTCCTCTTAAAACTGGGAAGAATGAAGGATCGGAGACATCTCTGTCATCCATCAAATAAAACTGGGAGTTGGCAGCCATGGTTTATTAATGACTACTCAGCTCTTCTCTCTCAACATCTGGAAGACTTGTGCCCCAGGAGGGACGAGCCAGTGACATGCAGAGACAGACTTATCACAATTTGGAGATGGATGGGGACCCTGAGGCCATCTCATCTGGCCACCATCCTGGGCAGGAAGTCCCTGGCAGCACCCTTGAGGAGGGGCCACTTAGCCCCTGCTGCCCCTGTCCAATGTGTCAGCAGTGTGAACTTCAGTCTCCAGGCCCAAATGCCAGCACCAGAATACTGAAATGTAAACATTTCTTCAAGGAAGAAATAGTATGATGTTCAAGAGTCCAGATTCTTGGAACCAGACTGCAAGGCTCACATCTCAACTCCCTTGGACCAGTTAATATAATAGCTCAGCTTCGGTTTCCTCATCTGGGAAATGGGGATGGGAATCGTAATTCCTTCATCATGGTTGTTGTGAGGACCAGTGGGGAGCACCTAGAGTCTATAGCAATGGCTTGGAAAAGTAGTGACGATTATTTTAACTTGTGGTGAAACCCTTTCCAAGCCGGGGCTTGAGTGGATTACAAGGGCCCAGAAAAATCACCATCCTCCCGAGCCCTTCTGAGGAGTAAACTTCCTCCACCAGATCACAGTATCTTTCATCGGGTGGAGTAGAGAAGCTTGTGGCAGAGCAAAGAGAGGCAGTCAGGCCTCTGCTGTTGGGCAGCTGGTAGGACTTGGTTGGCTGCTTACTAACCAACTAGCCTTGGCAATTACCTGCCCTTTCCATGCCTCAGTTTCCTCTCTTGCACGATGGGGAGCATTATCTGCACATCAGAGGATGGGGTCTGCCTACTCTTTTTCCAGGCCACCTTCATTTATTGCCTTGGTTATTGCACTTGTCTCCTAATGGGCCTCTTTGTTGCCACACCCATTCCCATCTAGGCTGTGCTCCACCCCGCAGCCAGAGCAGCTTCTGAAACCCATGTCAGCGGACGGCACCCCTTTTCTTAGACCCTCCCTCAGGACAAATGCCTCATCCTAGCCCACAAACACTTCCATGCCTGGCCCCACTTCCTTTCTGTTCCTCTCTCTTCTATCTCTGCCCCCTCCTTCACTCTGCTCTCTCCCACCTGCCTCCTTGGAACACACTGAACACTCTCATGTGTTGCATTGGCTCTTCCCTGAACCCAGAATGTGTTTCCCCAGGAATCAACATGCTTGTTCATTCTGTTCAACTGTCACCTCCTCTGAGAAGCTTTCCATGGTTACCCTGTCTTCTGTAACATTCCCTTTTTGTCATTCCCTCTCTCCATACCCTGCTTCATTCTCCTACACAGCACTTAACATTGCCTGGCAGATGTTCATGTATTTGTTAGTTTATTGCTCCTTTCTTCCCATTACGCTACAGAGCCCATGAGGGGAGAATCTGACTTTGGTCTGTGCTGGATCTTCAGTACCCAGCACAGTGCCTGGCTCAGTATAGACAATCAATAAGTATTTTTTGAATGAGCAAGTGTACAGTATGAAACATAGATGAACATTGTTTATAAAAATGTGCCTGGTTCATTGTAGGTGTTCGATAAATGTGATTTTTTTAATTCCCTTATTACCAAACTAGAAAGAAGGTTTAAAAAGCAAATACCCTGGGAGGGGTAATATGTTGATTTGAATTCACACGGGATTCCTGTAAAAGCGAGGACTGAGTTGGGAGAGCAAAGAACGCAGGCCAGGGGCCCTGTAGACAAACTTTACTTGCTAGGCGATTTTGCCCTTGGCCAGCTCTGTTTATGTCTGTGTTTACGACAATTCTCCAGGCAATTGAATTGCATTACCCTTTTCATTCTAATAATATGAACAGAATTCAGATGTGGTATTTGATGATGTCTTGTCTATTGAATGACTTCAGGACTGCCTGGCACGCTGCAGCAAATTACTGTCAACTTGAGGGCTGCTGTGCCTCCTCCAAAGTGCCAATATTTCTGTGGAAAATCCCGGTCATTTACAGTTTATGTCTCAAAAATGAATTTTTATTTCATTGGCTTAATCTTTAGAGTTATCAGAAACGTGTGTTTATTCCCAGTGAGACTTCAAATGCAAGATTCTTATAACAAGACCAGAGCTGGAAGATTTCCTGAAGGGAGAGAAAGAAAAGCATTCCCTGCCTGGCTGGAATTGCTGTGTGTATGCTACCTGCTGGGAGAGAGAAGAGGGTAGACTGGATTCCTTCCAGAAATTGGAAGGGAGGGTGATTCCAGCTTGGGAGGATGTTAAAATCTTAAGAGCAAGGCTGCCCTAGAGAAGAGAGGAAGAAGAGGAAAGAGGGGAGTGTGTGACCATCTTCCCCAGCTCTAACTGTTATACATTTATATATATAAAAGGCTAATATGCTAAGTGTCTGACCATCCAACTGATTGCTATGATGCATACTGACCACCAGAGGGCAGATGCTCAATGTAGGAGCTGCTGAGCTGCAGTGACTTGGCAGTGGCTGTTCTCAGGTGATGCACCCTGAAACCAGAGAGGAGGGAGCCTGATTCCTCACCGGGGCCCTCGCAATTCCACCTTCGGCAGTGGGTTGTTGCTGGGGCACTGTCAGCCCAGAATCTGGTTTACTGCACACTTGTTTGTGTTCTACACCCTGTGCAACAGCAACTTTGCAGAATGCCCTCTCACACTCCAGGACCCTTTGGGGGATGTCAGTGAGCCAGTTTCAGCCCGATCCCCACAGGCCAGGCTGAGGGACTCCACCTGCCGGAGGGACCTGCTCATTCCACAGACGCCCTTTGAACCACAGTGCCACCCCAGGTGCGGCTGGCTGGGGAGGGACTGAGGGAGGTTGGCTCCAGGGCGTATCTGGCCCATCTAGCCCAGGCCTGCCCCTCTGGCCATCTTCTAATTAATTTCCTTTCAATGTGCACGAATCTATGCACCGGGTCACTAATTTTACATATATATCTTTCATAGAGGAAGGGAGAGGAGAGAGAGATAGAAACATCAATGATGAGAATCATTGATTAGCTGCCTCCTGCACACCTCACGCTGGAGATCAAGCCCATAATACAACCCAGGCATGTGCCCTGACTGGGAATTGAATCATTACTTCCTACCTCATAAGTCAATGCTCAACTGCTGAGCCACACCAGCCTGACTTCAAATGTGTTCTTAAAACCAAATACCTGGACATCCACTGGACATTCCCTGGGCCTGCCACATAGTAAGCACTCAAGAATCCTAAGTTTAATTGGAACTGAACTTAGTTGGTGAGCGTTTGGAGCTACTGTATTTGGATGGGAAGTCGACTGAGTCTCCCCCCACAGCCCTCCTGTGCATTCAGATTGCCTAATCATCTGCCATAAGAAGCATCAGTGTTGAGCCTTTGGCTGTGTCACAGCATTCAGCCCTTCCCAGGGGAATCTTCCTGTCACAGGCACAGCTTCCCCCACACACTGGGCCTGAGTCAGAAGGGCATGTTTTTGCTGCGACTAATTTTGCTACTATTATTTCTATCAAATTGGTAAAAACCCTGTTAGCTTTTTAGGGAAGGGGTCCACACCAGCTGAGACCTTGAGATTAGTTATCTTGATAAAGAGGAATTTTCCTAACCAGCCCCTTCCCCTGCTTCCTCATTTCCTGTCCTTAGACAATGGGGGAAAGGCAGGCTGCACCGTGAACATGAACACTGTCATCACAGCAACTCCTCCTGCAGCTTGTAGGCCTGGCAAGGGCTGGTGGAATGCTGGGTAATTAGTGAAGTTGTAGCAGCTAGCTAACCCTGCTCCAGTGCAAAGCCATTGGCTTAATGATTGTATTAAGTCCCAGTGAAGGGATTATGCTGAGCAACAGATATGGGAAAATGCCATTGCCTTTTTCTGTCTGTCTTTCAGCAACAAACAAAACAAGCAAAATGCTTTGCTCACTGGGGGCTTGTATTCTAATGACCCACAGCTGTCTAGCCATCTCATGCAGTGACTTGAAATGACACAGACAACACAATCACAGAAAGAATCAGGCTCAAAGAATACGTCAATCAGAAGGGAAGGTGAGCACCAGAGGAGAAGAAAAGAAAAACCGGTGAGCAAGTTATAGGGTCTGATACAGTTGACAGTGCTAAATGGGAACTTTGGCCCACAGATCCCAGATAACCAAGGCAGAGAGGGAAAGCATATCAGTCACAAGAATTTCATTGTTCAGAAAGGGACATTACTACTTTTTTATTTTTTCTAATAATCATATCTGTTATTTAATTATAGTACCTTATTTAATCCTTTGAACAATCTTATGACCATCATGATAATAATGATGATGATCATATCATTATTATTTGCCCCGCTTTACAGTTGGAAAAAGTGGGGCTTAAAAAGTTAAGTACCTTGCCCAATATCACACCTGGAAAATGGCAGAGCAAAGATGAATTCTCAGGCAGTCTGAATTCAGAGCCTGCACTCTTAGCCATAAAATGCCACTGCCTTTTCTGCAGGGCAAACTGAAAAAGTACATCGATGGTCCTGGGCAGAAGCCTAATTGCCCTGAGAGATATTCTCCTGCCAGAGATCTGGGAGAGAGGGGGGGAAAGAGAGGAAATTGGATGTTAACTAAAAAAACACACAGAGATTCCAGAGAGGAAGGGAGAGGGAGATAGAAACATCAATGATGAAAGAGAATTATTGATTGTCTACCTCCTGCACGCCCCCCACTGGAGATAGAGCCCACAACCTGGGCATGTGCCCGGACCGGGAATTGAACAGTAATCTCCTAGTTTATAGGTTGATTCTCAACCACTGAGCTACACCAGGCAGGCAGGAAATTTGGTATTAAATATGAAACTCATCAGCTTTTAGGCCCAAGACATTCCAATAGCCCAAGAATGGGAAAACCAGAGCTATTAGGTCCCAGGCTCAAGATGACCTGGCTTAAACGGGTCTGACAATTGCACCCATTTTCTTATGTCATAAAGGTACGATCTTAGCAAGTAATAAAATTCCCTTTTAGCATGGCTCTTGCTGTCCTCAGGCTCACCCTCTTATCATGGAACCTAATTAGGGCTCCAAGAACTGCTGCTCTGCCAGGAAAAGCAGCTGGAAAGGTGCTCTCCAAGGTGCTGAAGCAAGAGGTGCTTTTCTTCTTTTTGGATTGGCTTCTTGCCTCTGAGTCACTACTCTTGGTAACCTATGAATTGGGGGTTGGGGGTTGGGGGTGGGGAGAGGAGTCGCTTCTAAAACTCTCCTTGAAAAAGGAGACAACTCACATGACCGAGTTGAGAAAACATGCCAATTTATAAGCATTCAAGTTTATTTGCAGGTGATGTTGACCCTAAAAGGGAGCATAGGGTAAAGGATATAGCATGGACTCTGGAGCTAGATTATGTTGGCTCAGCTACCAACTAGCTGGGTGACATTGGGGAAATTTCTTAAACTTTCGATGCCTCAGTTTCCTCAAATGGTAGTAACAACAATAATAATGACAATACTGATTTCAAAAAGAGTTGCTGTGAGGATCAAATGAATTAAAAGTCACTAAATGCTTAAAACAGTGCCTGGCAAGTAATAGGTCCTATATATGTGTTTGTCAAGAAAGTTAGTTACATTCCTTGGGGCAAAAAGGCTCGGTAATGAGGTCATCTCTGGAATAATGAACCTCTTGCCATGGGCTAGATCCAGCCTTAGGGGATGCGGTAATGGCAGATGGCACAGAAAACAGTATCTCGCTCCCACCCCTCTCTATCACATTTACATGACAAGACAAAGGCCTACACCAAATCCAATGTTCTGTTGCATCTTGGAATACTAAGTCCAGTCATTTTCTAAAATGTTGAATTCTGTTTGCTATACACTTCTTAAACAACAGCTGTTCATCCACCCCAGGGGTGATAGCGAGTCAGTATCGGGGATTGTTCCATGCAATATCCACATCTCTGGTTTTCCTTGTGGGGATGTTAGAGGCTCTAATTAATTACTGTTTGCAAAGTACCGGGAAATTCTCTAGTGAAAGTTGCTATAGAAATGCAAGTTGCTGTACTATTACATGTGCTTGTCATTGTTTGCAAAGCTTACTGGGAAAAGATGGAGAATTTCTCTTTCCGTGTCAGTGGATTAGTACTGTGCAAATTGGCATTTACGGATGTCACTTGATATAGAAACCTTATGTCTCTGGAGCTACACGGATCTCACATGGCAAGTGTACATGAAGCATGTCCTCTTCAGTTTTGCACCCACCCCTCATTCAACTCCTTTATTTTCCACAAACAGATGTGAAAAGAAACATTGTAGGAAGCCACTGTATACCAGTATATCCAAATTTAAAAAGGTCAAATACATATTTCTCTATAAAATTTCATTTAGAGTCAGTTTTTTTGCTTACAACACTACTCCCATTAATTTATCATAACATTTGAGCAACATTAGTTTGAAATAAAATTTTGAAATAGACAGAAAAGAAGTTAGAGATAGACATAAACTCCAACATGAAAATCATGTATTGGGCGCCTCCACCTACAAATCTATCAAACATTTTGGCTTGACTTGGTTTTGTAAAAGTGTGAAATGATAATAGCAAGCTCACATCTCAAAAATATATTTCCATGGTTGTAAGTATATATGCTTTTCTTTTTTTTCTTCACTACCTATTTCTCCTACTTTTCAGGGCAATACCTGTTTTATAGGTATGGTTGGCCACTATTGATGAAACATACCCACTTTCCTTTAATGTTTCTATTTCCTAACTCAAGTTTGAGATAATGACATCACGCCTGGCATACTGGAAAAGCAAAATAAAACAGAGAACACACACCATGTTGACTGGAATGAAAATTGAGCATTACACAGAGAAAGAACACAAGATCTTGTTTGCAAGCTGTTCAAGTGGTGATGAAATCTGAATCAGATAAGATTGCTATCCTTGCTACTATTAGCTGTTCCTCAGCCAAGTTTTATGTATAGCCTCACAAAAATGGATTTGCAGTCAGGTATATTTGATATTAAAAATCGTACAAAATCTGTCCTGGCTGGTTTTCTCAGGGGTTAGAACATCAGCCCATGGACAGAAGGGTCTCGGGTTCAATTTCCCATCAAGGGCACCTATCTTGGTTGCAGGTTTGATCCCTTGCTCTGGTTGGAAGGCAACCAATTGATCTCTCTCTCTCTCTCTCTCTCTCTCTCTCTCTCCACTCCCTCCACTCTCTCTAAAAATCAATGGAAAAATATTCTTGGATGGCGATTAAAAAAAAAAACCTCATAAAATCTAAGAAGTCGATTTTAGTTTATAAAAAAAGGAGCAAATAATTTCCTCTTGTATATGAATAAATGTAAGACTATTCTGGAATAATGGCCATTCTCTTACTCCCCAACAGGCACCCTGGGTACCAGACACATCACATACCTCCTAGACATTCTAGTGGTATGCTCTGATGTTCAACTTTAAAATCTCATCAGCTCTCCCCATTCTTTTCTTCCCCCTGCCTACCTCTCCCAGCTGCAGACACTGATGTTCTCCTCTGGGCTCCCATAATATCTGTGTGCTATGAGATTTCTCACATAGTAACCAATAAAGGAAAGGATGAATGAATGAGGTGAATATTACTACATGAGGGTAGAGAGCCTTATTTTATATTTTCTTACAGCCTTTAGTGTAGTGGTCTGATGGCAGGGCAGCAATGATACTATTTATTCCAGCCACCCAGTCATGGTCAGCTCACAGCAACAGATCTGGATAGTTTTTTTTTTCTCTCAATAATATATTTTATTGATTTTTTACAGAGAGGAAGGGAGAGAGAGATAGAGAGCTAGAAACGTGGATGAGAGAGAAACATCGACCAGCTACCTCTTGCACTCCCCCTACCGGGGATGTGCCCGCAATCAATGTACATGCCCTTGACTGGAATCGAACCTGGGACCTTTCAGTCCGTAGACCAACGCTCTACCACTGAGCCAAACCAGTTTCGGCAGATCTGGATAGCTTTTGCTCCTAGTGGATTAGTTATATTGCAAGTGATCAATAAGTCAAATGATTCTGGCATGTTTTCATTTAAAATTCTTAGGGATGCTGTCACTTGCTTAGCTGCAGTCAGTCCTATTGATTTACGTATCAAATTCTTCCGCTCTGCTCCCTCTCTACTCTCCATCGGCTTTATCTGGACAGCCGCAGTGGCCTCCTCACAGGCCTGCCTCAGTCATCCTTGCTTATTCTCATCTTTTCATCTGCACTTTACATGACTGGAGGGGGTAATTTAAAATGGGAATCTTAAAAACAGATATCAGGGGCACTCAGGCATGGTGGGGCAGCCATGTGAGGACACAATAAGAACGTGACCCTCTGCAAGCCAAGGACAGAGGAGAAACCAAACCTGCCGATGCCTTGATTTTGGACTGCTGGCCTCGGGGGCTGTGAGGAATAAATGTCTGTTGTTTAAGCCACCCAGTCTGTGGAAGTTTGTTGTAGCAGCCTGAGCATACTAACACAGATGCTCAATCAGAATTACACCCACATCATGAGAACACCCGATCCAGAGCGAAGCCCTGCTTCCTCGAACCTTCTCCAAAATCACCTAAGAACACAAGCAAAATCCTGCACCAAGTCCTCAGAATAGCCTCCTCCTGAGACGCTCTACAGACCCCCAAGGAGTGTGGCCAGAGCTCTGGGGCCACAGGCCTGGCCGGTGCTTCCCGAGAGATGTAATATGCTGCTGCACCCCAGCCACTGTCTCTCTGCTGTCTGTCTGCTGTGACCCCCACCTCGCCCCTGAGACCCCACCAGCCTTGGGAATGCCACCTGACATCTGGCAACTGATACTTTTACGCCAGAGAGGGCGGCTTCTCTGTCCCTTCTCTTTCATTCCTTGCCAGAGGCCTGTTGTTTCTCAGAATACCAGGCTCTCTTCGCCCCACGAATGACCATTGACCTGGGGCCAAGCCTCACCAACGAATGTCAGTAGCCTTAGAGATGGAGACTCTCTGCCCAGATCCCCTCCCGCCTGCCAGCCACAAGCCATCTGGGCCTGAGGATCTGAGATCTGCTTTCCTTCTTCCTAAAGAAGCGGGAGAACTTCTCTGTGGGCCCAGAATTCTGGACCAAGCAGAAGCCCCTCTCCAAGTGTGCAGGGCACGCTTACTCTGAGGACAGCTCTGTCTCCACAGAGAAAATTATTTTAGAGTCTCCCAGAAATGAGGCATCAGTAAGATTATTTTTTTTCCAGTTGGTTTTTGCACACACCTATGCACAACTACAGTGGTGCCTCGCATAACGAACGCCCCGCACAGCGAACTTTGGACAGGTTTTTCATGAAACCATCGGCCAAAAAGCAGAAAATGGATGAAGATGTGCAAGATTCGGTAGACTCTACTTAGTCTGTCTTAAAATTTAAAAAATGTGTGTTTTTTTTTTAAATTATGTTTTTAGATGTATCTAAATAAAAATATGTCATCTTAGAGCATATTTTATGCTACAGAACGAATTATTTTTTTTAACATGTATTGTTATGGGAAAACGCGTTTCACATAACGAACTTTTCGCATAACAAGCTTGCTCCTGGAACGAATTAAGTTCGTTGTGTGAGGCACCACTGTATTAAAATACATTTTGAGTTTTATGTTTGATATTTTCCCACAAAATAACTGCCATGGCCATGCCAGCCACTCAGTGTCTCCATCCACCAGGAGTCTCCCTGCCCTCATTCAGGGGAACAGAGCTAGCATAGGGAGGTTCAGTCACCTGCCCACCTAGTAAGTGCTGATTCAGACTCATACACTGTAGGATCTGGTTAAGATGGACACTGCACTCACCTCCTCCCATGTCCACGTGAATATCACAACTCAGTTATAGCACAATCAACCTAGACAACCACCTGAAGACTAGCTGAACAGAAGCCCTATAACTTAGGATATAAAGAAGAGGCCACATCAGGATTTTATATATCTCATTTTTGTTATAAATAACATTAATGAACATTCTTTAATGTGAAACTTTCTACCATATTTTATTATATCCTTAAGCTAAATTCCTAGGAATAGTATTGATTTAAAGAATATTAAAAAAATAAGACGCAAATCTTATGACATCAATTCTTGCTTTCTTAAGACCTGTCAGGTTTCCATTGCTTTAAGAGCAAAAATAAACATCTGCATTGGTTTCACCTCCCACCAGTCTTGCTTCACTTTTTTTTGTTTTGTTCCAGTCACTTACCTTCCTTCCTGGTCCTTAATTATCTCAACTTGCTCTCAGGACCTTTGCACATGCCCATACCTCTGCCTAGAACACTCTTTTCTTCCTCACCTTTTACCTGATTACCACGTCATCCCTTAAAGCCCAGCTTCCTCCAGATGAGCTAAACCTCTGGTTACACACTCTCCTAGTTCCCCAGGCTTTGCCTTCACAGCACTTAGCGGTGTGTGTGTGTGTGTGTGTGTGTGTGTGTGTGTGTGTGAGAGAGAGAGAGAGAGAGAGAGAGAGAGAGAGAGAGAGAGAGAGAGAGAGAACGTGTGTGTGTGTGTTGTTTGCTCCCCACTTGATCCCCAGAGCTTAGGCTCTCCTGGAACAAAGTAATTATTTTTATTTTTTTATTTTTATTTTTTTATTCTTTTTTTTATTGGCTGCCTCCTGCACACCCCCTAATGGGGATCGAGCTTGCAACCTGGACATGTGCCCTTGACCAGGATCAAACCTGGGACCCTTCAGTCTGCAGGCCAATGCTCTATCCACTGAGCCAAACTGCCTAGGCCAAGGGCTAATCCATTTTAGTAACATTGGGCATTTCCAGTTTTTCTAGATGTTTCGTTTCCAGTTCTGGGAAATCGGAAAGGTAACTTTTAGCGATATATGTATTATGCTGAACTGTTTGGTGGCATTATTTTGATGTCGTCTGTAAGATGTTCTGTGTCTGGATAGGAAGTTTTGCTAATCTCACAAGATGCTTCCATATACGATTCTAAAACTATATACTGAA
>NC_140505.1:185289058-185564058 GCF_964339955.1 Pipistrellus hanaki
ACAGAAGCTGCCCGAGGGCAAGGACTTCTGTCCTCACTGCTCTACCCCGGGGCCCGGGCTGTGCACACAGGGCCAGAGAGGAGCTGCTAACGGAACAGCTGCCGCCGCACCTCCGGAGAGCCAGTCATTCACCCATTCACTCACTGATTCATTCACTCACTCATTTATTCACTCACTCACTCATTCACTCACTCATTCATTCATTCACTCACTCATTCACTCATTTATTTACTCATTCATTCACTCATTCACTCACTGATTCATTCACTCACTCATTTATTCACTCACTCACTCATTCACTCATTCACTCATTCATTCACTCACTCATTCATTCACTCACTCATTCATTCATTCATTCATTCATTCAACAAACTGCCAGCACCCCCTGTGCCCAGCTCTGCCCTCCTTTGCAGGGCTCCCTGCTGGTGGGGCAGGCTGAGAGGGAGGCCATTGGGACAGAAGGGCGTGACCAAGAGGGACCCCTGACTTGGCCGGGGGTGATTCCAGAGGAGAATCTGAGCTGGGCTTGAGGATGGGAAGACTGTCTAGGCCAGCGGTCAGCAAACTGCAGCTCATGAGCCACATGCGGCTCTTAGGCCCCTTGAGTTTTTAGCACAGGCCGGCTTAGAATACCCTAATTAAATGAATAACAATGTACCTATTTATATAGTTTAAGTTTAAAAAATTTGGCTCTCAAAAGAAATGTCAGTCGTTGCTCTGTTGACTAATGAGAGGGCAGCCGGGGATCATGCTCCAAACGCAGAGCTGGCCTCAGGGCTGCGCTCTGGCTCCGTCACCCTCCCCGGGGGTCATTCCTGTTTCACAAAGATCAAAGCCATCACAGGCAGGACTGCGGCCCCGAGATTCCAGGGCAAAGCTCTCTCAAATGCCCATCCTGAACTTCCCGGGGTGAAGGGGTGCAGAACTACCCTCTCCAGCGCAGGGCCCTGCTCCCACCGGCACACCCACTCCCTCTCCTTGACGGTGACACTGAAGGTGGCTCCCGGGGTGCCTGACTGCCGGGCACCGGGGCGCCCGCCTCTGCCTGGCGGAGAATACAAGGAAGAGGTGCCCGCTCCATGATCCTTCCTCCAGCCTCAGAGAAAAGCACGGAGACTTACACACACACACAGGGCATGGCAGGAGCGTGAGGCAGGCAGAGGGAGCCCGACAGGAGAGCTGGGAGGACCGCGAGGTGGGGACACAGCAGGGCGGAGGAACAAAGACAAAGAGAGAGCAGAAGACAGAAGCAGCCCAGGACAGTGGTCAGCAAAATGTGGCTCAAGAGCCACATGCGGCTCGCAAGCCGCAGTTTGCCGCTCTATTGACTAATGAGTTTGAGGACCACTGACCTAGACTCTCCATTCCAATAATTACAGGCTGTTGTTCATTGTGATTAAGCCCCTATCCCAGTGGTCGGCAAACTCATTAGTCAACAGAGTTGCAAACCGTGGCTCTTGAGCTACATGTGGCTCAGGAGCCACAGTTTGCTGACCACTGGCCTTAGAGGAAGGGAGACAGGCCAGAGGAACAGAGAAGGGGAAAGTGATCGCAGAAAGCCGGGAAAAGAGGAGAAAGCAGAGGGCAGAGGGCGCCCCTCCCTTCTTGCCCCCTCCCGCCCCATTGCTCCTGACCTTGTCCCCCTTCACCTCTCTCTGCCCCTGCCCTCCTTCATCTCGCATTTCCCATCTCTCCCTCCCTGCGCTGGTCTCTCCTCCCATCGGGCCTCCGCCTTCCCAGGCCTGGGAGTTCCCGGAGCCGGAGCCGCTGGGAGGACCTGGGGCTCCGCTGGGCACGGAGCAGGCACCCCTGTTCACCAGGGGAGGGTAGGGACCTGTGTCTTTCCTCTCCCTCCCTCCTGCAGTTCCCAAGTCCTGGCCCTCCACCCCCTAAACATCCCTCAGATCCATCCCCCTGACCAGTCCCTGCCGTGGGCCGTGCAGCCCGGGCTGGCTCAGGCCTCCGGGCTGGCTCAGGCCTCTGGGCTGGCTCAGGTCTCCGGGCAGCACGCTGCCCTCTGCAGTGGCTCTCGGGCTGCACCCAGTAGGGCCTCTTCAGCAGACCGGACCTTGCCGCCCCCCATGCACACTTCCCTGAGCCTGGACTTCCAAGCCGCACGGGACTTCCTGTTGTTCCCACCACAAGCCTTGCTCCTTCACACCCCGGGCCTCTGCCTGCTGGGGCCTCTCCCGGGGTGACCTTCCTTCCGTGGTCCGGCAGGAGAGGTGTCATCGGCCCAGGGCCCTCCAGCCTTCCCTCGGTCCCTGTGTGTGGAGCCTTCCTTGTCTGGCCCCTGCCTGGGGCCCTCGCTTCTCTCTGCTGTGCTTCGCTAGGTTGTCTAACCATGGCTGCGTCCCAGCCGGACGGAGTTCCCCTCATCTCTGTGTATCCAACGCCGGCACATAGTAGGTGGTCCATGTGTGTCCCTGAGTGACCACCTAGGGTGGCTGCTGGCATGTCACTTCACCTCCTCATCCATAAAAGGGACCCGGACATGACTGCTTGGAGCCCTGACGTTAGGAAATACACTCAGGACCGGCCAGGGTGGCTCAGTGGTTGCACATCAACTTATGAACCAGGAGGTTGTGATTCCAAAACCCCCATCAGGGCGCATGCCCAAGTTGTGGGCTTGATCCCCAGGAGGGGGCGTGCTGGAGGCAGCCAATCGATGATCCTCTTTGCTGACGTTTCTATTTCTCTTCCTCTCCCTTCCTTTCTGAAATCAATAAGAAATATATTAAAAAAAAGAGAAGTGCACTCAGCAAATACTGAGTGCCTGCTGCATACCAATCTGTGCACCTGGACAGGGCATGCTGGGAGGCACAAAGGCGGCGACGTGCCAACTGCCGAGCGCCGGTGTCTGTTCCCCTGCCGGCCGGTCCCCTCGCTGACGCCCACGCTGGAATAAACCCGCTGCCGCTCCATGCCACCCTCTCCACGGGCGGCCTGTTGGCCCCCTAGCAGCCCTGTCCAGATGCCCCAGACTGGACGGTCTCATCTCCATCTAAGGGAGCTTCTGGGGCATCACTGCTTCTTTTGGCTGAGAGTCTGGGCCTCCCTCCTGGAGGGAACCTGGGGGTCCTGAGGTCTGTCCCTTCTCCCTCTGTCCATGTCCAGCTTCCTTTCCCAGTTTTTCTCTCTCTCCCCCCTCCCCCCCTTTCTCATAGAATTCTGTTTCTCCTCTCATTAGCTGTGTGACCCTGGGCAATTTACTTAATTTCTCTGGATTCTGGCTCTCCCGTCTGCGAAATGAGCTTCATGCTCCCTCTCACCTAGGACTCTGCCAGGGTGAAGTGGGCTAAAGGAGTAACAGGGCACCTGGCGGGGGGAGGGGGGCTCCCTGCCGCTCAGCTAGGTGAGCCGCGGCACCCCCACTCTCCTGCCGGGCCGGGTTCCTGTCGCCACAGGCGCTCTGGAGGAATGCCAGTGTCCCCGGAGGCCCCTCTGGCTTCTGCCTGCTCAATCCGGCTGGCGGATGGACTGGCTGGCACGCCCAGGATCCGGCCCGCCCTCCCTCTGACGGACCTAGATCCCTCCCTGCTCCGCCCGCCGTCAGCACTTCCTTCCGTACCTTCCCATCTGGCGATGTTCCCCCGCTCTGGCACATGCCTCATACCTGGTAGATGCTTAATGAAAGCTTTCGGAACGCTGGAGTTGGTTTCTGCCATTCATTTTCTCCTCTCCTTACTTCCCGTCTCGACGGACTGCTCCAGGGCCTGGCTCTTAGGCAGCCAGGGTGCTGCTTGGGGCTGAGAGCAGCCCTGCTTCTGGGGGAACGTGCTCTCACCGGGCAGGGGTGGCCCATGGGAGGGTATCTCGGGCCAGTGGGGGGCCACTCCGCCAGTTGTGGCTTAGAGTTTTGAATCTTAAAACCCAGAATTCTATTGAAGGGCACAGACTCTGAAGCTAGGCCCCCTGGATTCAAGTCCCAGCTCTGCCGTTTGGTCGCTGTGTGACTCGGAGCAGCTTACCTAACTTCTCTGTGCCGATGGCTCCTCACCTGGAGAAGAGATTTACAAGATTGCGAAAACAATGAAATCTTGTTAATATTTGTCCAGTGCTTAGTCCAGGGCCTGGGGCAGATACACATCTTGTGTTTGAGAAAGAAATCAGCTTGGGTGCTGAGGGTGCTGGACTCTTTGACTCCGCAATCTTAGGGTCTTCAGGCCTAAGGGGGACCCCAGCTCCTGTCCTGGGGCAGGAATCATTGGTCCCAGACTGCTTATCCCTCTTGGCACTGCCATTGCTAGAAAGTTCTCCGGACTGAGGTGGGCCAGGGCTGCTCCGCCCAGCCACCGCTGAAGTGGTGACTGAGGGCCTGCCTGGTTGGGCCTTGTCTCTGGGGGAGGGGTCAGGAGCCTGGCTCAGGGGCCAGCTGGGGGCAGTAGGGGATTCTGGGAGAGGGGGTCAGGAGCCTGGCTCAGGGGCCAGCTGGGGGCAGTAGGGGATTCTGGGAGAGGGGGTCAGGAGCCTGGCTCAGGGGCCAGCTGGGGGCAGTAGGGGATTCTGGGAGAGGGGGTCAGGAGCCTGGCTCAGGGGCCAGCTGGGGGCAGTAGGGGATTCTGGGAGAGGGGGTCAGGAGCCTGGCTCAGGGGCCAGGTGGGGGCAGTAGGGAGTTCCAGGACAGGGCCCATTGCCCACTGCCTGGCAGGCCCCCTGCTCCCAGGGCATGACGGAGCCTAATGAGTGTGTGTGGCGGCTGCAGCCTTCTGCAAATACCAGGCCCAATATAAATAGCAATAATGAATAAATGAAGCTCCGGCCGCCAGCAAGGGCCTCGGGGAGGGACGGCTGCAGCCTCGCTTCTTGCGGAGACCTCGAGCTGCACCCCACCCCCCGCGAGTGTGAGGATCGTCTCTCACGCCACTTCCCTCATGACCTTGAACCTGCTGGACCCTCCACGTCCACCGAGCCCACCCCTGGCTGAGGGTGTGGTGGGCATCAGAGTGCAGTAGCAGACAAGGAAGGCTTTAAGTGAAGCATACGGCACTTAGGTTGGACACGTAGCAGGACTTCCTGCCGGTGCGGACGCTCAAAGAAGGCTGGGGAGGGGGTGTCAGTCCTGCCGGGACAGGGAAGGGACCAGGATCATGGAGGGGGTGGATTTATCCTTAAATAATAGGAATGATAAAAGAACGTTGAGTGATCAGAGATGCCCAGAGAACAGAGGAGCTGCCCCATCAGCAGTGAGGTCTGCGTCACCCCAGGTACGCAAGCAGGACCCCTCCCGTCCTGAGAATTCTCCATCCGGTGGCTTCTCAGAGTCTTGTCCAGCCTTTCAAACTTCATGAAAATGTTGCCTGAGGAGAGCGGAGAGAGAGCCATGGTCTCCATCCTCTCTCTGCCCTGCTGCCCGCGTGCTTTCCTGCGCCCAGGCTCAGACTCTCCAGCGGGCACGCAGCCGGTCAGGATACGGAGTGCCTGCCCATGTCACCGTATTCCTACTTCCGTGCCTTTGGTGATGCCCTTTCTCCCTCCGAGTGGATGCACCCCCCCCAACCCCCCTCCTTTCTCAACCCCACACAAGTCTTAAAGGCACAGTGCAGGCCTCTGGCCTGTGATGAGGTGGGTCTTCCCTGAAGACTCCGGTCCGAAGCCCAGTCTGGCTGGAACAAACCCATCCCACCTGTGGGCGCACACCTGTGAGATACCGGAGCCGCCAGCGTGCTCACAGGACCTGGCCCGGAGGGCTGGCGACAGAGGTTTGCCTGGGCTCCCCGGACAGGTTATAAAGGTGGGACGGGATACATGTTTGCTGAGTGCCTACTATGTGCCAGGCTTAGCGCTCAGCATTTTTTTAGACTGGTTTCATTCTGCAACGTGTGAGCTTTCACCTCCATCGCACAGATGGGAAACTGGGGGCTCAGAGACTGTCAGGGGCCGGCCCAAGGCACACAGCTGGGAATGGGGAGAGCTGGGGTCAAACCCCAGGGCACCTTCCTCCCAAACTCGACCCATCTGCCTGACCGAGGGGCCCCAGGGCAGGCCTCAGCACCCCCATTCCCCCCACTCCAGCCCAGTTCCTGCCTCTGCTGTGCACTCTCCCAGGAGATGAGACGAAGCAGGGGTGGGGTGAGGAGGGGGAGGGCTGGGCTGAGGTCCCTGATCTCGCAGGCCCCTGCAGCCCAGACTGCCTGCCCAGGGGACTTCGCAGTGGGAGTAAAAGGCGTCTGTTCCACTCGGGAGCCCTCTCGGAAGCCTTCCTGGAGGAGGTGGTCTTTCCGCCAAGCCTTGAAGGCGGAGAAGAAACATGAATGAGGGTGAGAAGGGGGAGGCTGCCTGGGCCCTGGAGAAACCACTGGAGTCCAGGCAGCCCGGCTCCACCACGTCAGAGCCCGTGGCCCTGGGCCGGCAGCCCCTCACCAGGCAGTGGGGCCCCACCCCGCCTTTCACAGCATCTCCATGAGAATCCAGGTGTCAGGTGGCCAGCAGGCGCCTTGGACATGGGGGTGGTCGGTAATGGGGCCCCTGAGTGTCCAGGGGTGGCCACCAGCGGGAGGCTCCTTGCCCTCCGGAGGAGGGGGGCTCCCCGGCCGCGGCGGTCGGTCTGTCGCCGCCGCCCCCCCCTCCGCGCCGCGCCTGCAGCTTCCCCCGAAGACATGTGGTGTCAGTATAGGGACGGCGCTGCCGCCGCCGCACGGCCCGCACCCGGCGCTCCGCGCCTCCGCAGCCCCCGCCGCCAGCCCCGCGCAGCCCCGCCGCCAGCCCGCGGCCCCAGGCACCCATCCACCCATCGGGGGGACCGGCCCGCGCCCCCGCCCGCCCGCCGCCCGCCGCCCGCCCGGGCACCTGCCGCCGCTCCGCCCGCAGCGCCCGCGCCCGCCGCCCGCTCCCCGCGCTCCAACTCCGCTCCGTCCGCGTCCGCGCGGGTTCGCTCCGCCGCCGCTCCTCGCGCCATGGCCGGCGCCCCCGCGCCCGCCGCCCCGCGCCCGCCGCCCCGGGCGCCCCGGGGGCGCAGCTGATCCAGAGCCGCCGCGGGGCGGGCGGCGCGGCTGGGGTCCCCCGATCCCGGGCGGGGGGACCGCACCGCCCCCGCGTCTGCAGCCTGGACCCCGCCGCCCGCCGAGCCCGCGCCCGGTAGGTGGGGGGAGGGGGTGGGGTGAGGTGGCGGTAGGGGTGGGGGTGAGGGTGCGGGTGGGGGTGGGGGAGACGGGGAAGGGAGAGCGCAGATCCCCAGGCCGGTTTCTTGGCGCGTCGGTTCTTTCTCGGTGGAGGCGTTCGTGTGTTCCTGGGGACCGGCACCCCCACCCGGGCACCCCACCCGGGCACCCCACCCGGCACCCCACCCGCGCGTGCCCGCCAGGCCGCCCCCCGCCGCGCCTCCGGGGCCGGTGCCGGGGAGGGAGGACCGGAAACTTTGACCGGTGCCCGCGCCAAGGCCACGAAAGTTCTCCCGGTGCCGAGGCTGAAGCCGCGGAGCCGGCGCTGCGGGGATTGGGATTTATTCAACAAGTCAGGCCGGGCGGCCGGCTGTCCGTCTGTCCGTCCGTCCGCCCCGCGCCCCGCGCCCCGCGCCCGCCGCTGCGGCTCTGCGGCCGGCGGACCTGGCAGGGCCGAGCCGGGGCGCCGGGGAAGGGAGCGGATGGAAGCGGGGAATCCCGGCGACGGTTAACTTTCCGAGGCCCCGGCGCTGCGACCCTCCCCTGGCAGCACCAGGGGGTGCCCGAGGCCTCCTGCACGCAGCCAGGCCGGCAAGCGGAGACTTCAGGGGTGAGAGAATCCTCAGCAGGTTGGGGCGGTTATATAATGAGTGTCTGTGATGATTGGGTTTTAATTGTGTCCTGGGTGGCATGTAGGGGGTTGTGGGGGAGGGGGGGAGAGGCCTGGGGGTGAGAGGCCTGGGGGTGTTCGTGCTGCCTGGAGGAGGGGGCTCTGGGATGGCCCACGCGAAGGCACCAGTCCCTGCTCTGCCGTGTCTGTCTCCCTCTCAGGGTCCCGGGGGCCTGCACTGTGGGGGAGATTGGCTGTGGGGAGACCCCTGAGCTATATATATATGTGTATATATATACATTCTGATTCTGGGTGTCTGTGTGCTGGGCCAAGTGTGTGTGTGCGTGTGTGTGTGTGTGTGTGTGTGTGTGTGTGGAGAGAGAGAGAGAGAGGGCGCTTGCGTCTGTGCCGGGTGGTGTGATGGGGTCTGACACGCCATGTGAGGAGCGTCCTAGGGGCTGGCGTGGTCAGGCTGGCTGAGCAGGGAGCCAGCCTGTCCTGTCTCCAGCCGCGGAGACTCCCCAGCAGGCACCGGGGCGCAGGGAAAAGGCTATGGAGATGGGGGTGAGGGTCCGTGGCCTCGCCAGCGGGGAAGGTCTGGCGGAGGAGCCGGGGCTGCAGTACTCAGGCCCTGCCCACACCACACGGCTGGGCCGTGGCTGGGACCAGTGTCTCCCCTCGGCTCCTGGGCTGGCTGTGGGCACCCTTGTCCACCTTGCGGGACACACTTCCTGTTCAGGCTCCGGGAAGGGGGCGTCTGGAGCCCCCCTGTCCCCTTCCCACCTCCACCGTCCACTCGGAGCAGAGATGGGGTGGGTGGCATGCAGGGCAACCTGGAGGGGGCAGTTCTGGGGCTGCAGTGGGGGGAGAAGGAAAAGGGGAGGTCACATGGGATGGTGGGAATGGGGCTGAAAGAGCACCAAACGCAAACCACTGCGGGGCCCGGCACCAGCCGCCTCGAGCTCCCTTTCTGGCGGCTCAGAGCTGTCCGGCTTGCCCCTGGGACCGTCATGGGGGAGGGACTCTTTGCACCCTTCTCCCATGCCCCTTCCCAGCTGCCCCTGAGAGGGCATCTCCCAGACCCCCCAGGGCTTCCCAAGCAGCAGCAGTTTCCCTGTCCCTGCTGCCCGACTCCCCTTGACCTTGGATGGGGCGGGAGAGGCTGCGGCTGCAGCGAGAGCCCTCCTCTCCCACCCTCCGCCCCGGCTCCAGACGGCCTGTCCCTCGTGAGCCTGCAGCCCAGCGGGAGGCAGCTTCAGCGACCAGTGTGGCTGCAGCCTCTCTCTGGTTCTGAACCCACATCCACACCCCGAACCCATAGGGGCCTCCTCCAGCTCCCCTCCCCTAGACCCCCTCCAGCGCCATCTCCTCCACCCTCACCCTGAGCCCCTCGTGGGGCTCCCCGGGGCCTCAGCCCTCCTAGGGGAGTCTGTTTCTAGGCACCATTCCGCGCCCCCCCGCCAGCTGCCAGCCCCCCAACACCTTCCAGCGCCTAAGAAACAGGCTCCTGGGGCTCCTCGACCCCCCGTCTCTCCCTCGGCTGCCTTGTTCTCTGAGCGCCCTCCCTCCACCCCAGGTGCTCAAACGCTGCATCTGGGAAGAGGGGAGGCTGGGCTGTGTGCAGGCTCCAGGAGACCCCCCCCCCCTCAGGCTGCAGGGTCCTCCTTCTGTCTCCGACCCCCCTCCTTTTCCCTTCTCGTCCTCCTTCCCAGCCTCAGCTCCCTTCTGACCCCTTCCCTCCCTCCTGTTTTTCCCTGCGGAATGTTTTCTTCCCACACATCCCCAGGATGAGCTCTTGCCCTGTGCCCTCCACCCTCGTGCCCCCAGGAGTCCTGGGCTGGGCTGAGGGGTCGGAGACGGCCCGGGGAGCTGTGGGTGTGTGGTCTGGGGGTGCCTGGCCTGTGGGTTCTGTGGTCTGTGGGCCTCTGTGGATGTGTGAGCAGGCAGGGTCTGGGGACCTTACGGTCCAGGGCCCGTGGGCCTGCAGGTCTGTGGGTGTCTGCGCACCTGTGGAGGGTGGCTCCATGTCTGTGGGTCCACAGGTCTGTGCGCCCATGGATGCTGATGTTCAGGAAGATGTGGGCTGAGTCTCCCCCTGCCCCCCTCATGGCTGCCAGGGTAAGGGAGAAAACAAATCTGACTCCCCAATTTCTGTCTCCCTTCCTCTCTTGTATTTGTTAAGCACCTACTATGTGCCAAGCCCCGTTCTCATCACACTGGTGGGCATTACAGTGAACAGAAGGGAACAGACAAAAATCTGCCCTCTTGGAGCTTCTGTGCCCCTGGCAGGGGCCTGGGGCCACCCCTGTGCCAGGGGCCATGTGGGCACAGGGCCTGGGTTCCTCTTGGGCTCTCAGAGGGGAGACCTCGGCTGTGTTTGACCCATGGAGGTGCAGGCCAGTGAAGGCTGTGAAAGCACACGGTGTTTGGCCGCCCTTGAGCAGGAGAGGATGAACTGGAAGTGGATTCTCCAGGGTGGAGGTCAGCACAGGCCTGGCCCTGCCTCACCAACCTTCCGCCTTCATCTCAGAGGCCCTGTCTGGGGCTCTTGCTCTTGTGTCTCATGATGCGCTATGAGAAGAGCACCAGGGTTTTCCCTCTCCCCCCCACTGACCACTGGGCAGGCAGTGAGGGCCACCTGCCACTCTCAGGTGGTCCAGGGCCTTAGCCTCCTCCCTGGACCACTCAGCCCTCGTCCCGGCCGGAGAGGCTTGAACAGCCCAGAGGGCCCGGGCACTCAGCATCGCGGAGCGTCCGCTTCCTGTGAAACTGAGACGTGCCTTCTGCCTCAGAGGGTGTTGTAAGGCCTGCAAATGTCTCTACAGCGCCCAGCCCGGGCCCGGTGCGGCGAAACGGCTTTTCTTCCAGGAAGGTACTTTCCGGATCTCTTTTCTACCTTGCTATCCTTTTTTGTGAGATAGAGAAACAGGTTTGCATTTTATGCAAGAGCCAACAAAGCTTGATGAGGCTATATGATGCGGTGAGGGCGGAGCTGGGACTCGAACCTGGGCCCTGAGACTCCAGACGCAGTGCTCTTCCTGCTAGGACACCCTTCCTCCCACCAGGGACCAGGCTCCCCCTGCTTGGTGGCTGAACTCAGACCCGAGGCCCTCATTACTGCCGAGCGAGTGAAAACTGATCAGCAGAGTCACCTGCTGGGAAGTGTTCAAACAGTCTGGTGGAGACGCAAGCAGTGGCGCTCGCTGGCACTTGTCATAAGGCCGAGAGCTGACAAATACCCGACAGCGCCTGTGACAGACGTGTGGCTGGGGAGCCATGTGTTCAGAACCCCACAGGCACCCAGCACCTGCTCAAGGGCATCCGCCCACCTCGTGCTCCCACAGCCTTCCACGGCCCACACCCCCACGTGTCCAACGCAACCGGGGTCTTGGGTCCGAGCCCTGGGCGGTGGGCTGCAGCTTCCTGGCCGTGGCCTGCCCTAGAGCTGGTGACCTGGGTTTGGGGCTCCCAGATCCAAAGCCCAGCTCTCTCACCAAGTACTTCTTGACCTTGGGAACACTCCTGCACCTCTCTGTGCCTCCGTCTCCTCCTCTGTAAAGAGGAGGGAGGAAAATCGCTTCTTCACCGGGTTGTCACGGGGTGCCGGGCACATAGTCAGGGCCGGACAGAGAACGCTGTCCACACTCCTGGTGGCCATCGTGGGAGGGGCTGCTAGCCCCCCTCCCTGAGCCCTGGAGGCCTGGGAGGGCTCGCCGTGGGTCGCGGTGACAGGACCAAAGTGGCTGCAGTGCGTGGGCGGGCTCAGCTGGCCAGGCCAGAGCTCGTCTCCTGTCAGGTCACGCACGTAGGGGCCAGTCTGCAGGCATTCGTCTGCACTCCAGAGGAGCCTTGTCTTTGCTGCCGTTCCTCTGGAGAAGATCTGAGGGGACCAGTGGACCACAGGCCCCACAGGGGCCGCAGCCTGACCGGGTTGCAAGCCAGGGTCTGGGGGTCCCAGGCTGCGTCAGGAGAGGGCCCCCTGCAGCACCAGGGAGGTCGTCTTTCTGCTCCACTCTGGGCGACCGGGTGCAAACCCGGCCCAGCCTGTGTGGTGGAGGCAACTAGGCAAAGGAGGCTGTGGCTGGGGATGGGGCCCCAAGGGGTAGATGGCCTGGAGATTGTCACCCAGGGAATGGGTGAGGGAGCTGGTGACAGGGGGCCTGTGCTGAGGAGGCTGGGGGTGGGCGGGCTGTCGTCAAGCATCTGCAGCGCTGTCATGTGGCAGAGGGAGCAGACAGCGGATTCCAGGGGCTCTGGGGCGGCATCTGGAAGATTCCGGGAGGCAGGTTCCTGCAGCCGCATAAAGACTTTCCTACGCGCCCCAGAGGCAGCCTCTGCCCTGGCGTGTGTGTGAGGGAGGGAGGTGTGCGCATCTGTGTGGGTAGGTGTGTGTGTGTGTGTGTGTGTGTGTGTGTGAGACTGGGTCAGTGGGAGAGTGTGTTCTTCTGTGTGTGAGTGTATATCTGATTGTGTAGGATAGTGAGTGTGTGAGATGCATGTCTATGTGTGTAAGAGAGGATACGTGAGATAGTGTGCGTCTGTGTGTTGTGACGGTGTCAGTATGAGAGTGTGTGTATCTGTATGAGTGCCTATCTGATTGTGTATGATAGTGAGTGTGTGAAATGTGTGTCTATTTGTGTCTGTGTGATAGTATGCATCTGTGTGTTGTGTGTTTGACTGTGTCATATGAGAGTGTGTGTATTTGTGTGTGAGTGTATATCTGATTGGGTATGATAGTGAGTGTGTGAGACGTGTGTCTATGTGTGTAAGAGAGCATACGTGTGTCTGTGTGACAGTGTGCGTCTGTGTATCTGTGTGCTGACAGATCTGGCCACTTTGGGGCCCATCTTTTCAGAGATTCCCTGTATGAAGGTCAGGAGCACAGGAGTCTGACAGCAGACCCTGTGTTCTGGGCTCCCGCTCTCCAGGATTCTGGGGTTCCATGGCTGATGGCGCCCACACGCAGGACGAACGCATGGGCTCACTGTGCTGGCCCAGGGTCTGGTGTGTGACCAGGACTTCCTGTGTGAAACCCCGGCTCATCCTCACGCAGCCCTCCTCCAGAGCAGTTGTCACCCTCAGTGTATAGACAGGGCCACGAGGACCCTGCCAGGCTGAGTGGTGTGCCAGGTGGATTGGTGTCCGCTGGACCCTCAGCACAGGTCTCGGCTTCCGGCGCCCAGGCTCTGAAACGCCACGCTATAGAGTCTAAGGTTATTGTCGTTAATATCTGTGGCCTCTGAGGTTCTGGAAGATTCTAAGATATTATGATTCTGAGAGTCCTGGGTTCTCATGTTCTCAGAATGAATTTGTTGCTTGTTTTTCTAGCTGTGACATTAGCTGATGTGTGGCTGTTGAATAAGCAAGTTGCTGCCTGTGTGTGCCTATGAACACACACACACACATACACACACGCGCGCGCTGTCTGGGGTGACCAGGCCAGGCTTCAGGTCTTTCTCCACCAAGACCTCAAGCTGTATAGGCTCAGGCCTCCCTACACCTCATCCCAAGGCCTTCATAGTGCCAGCTGGAGGATTCCAGGAGGTTCCCTACAGCTGGGACACTTGGAGGGTCTCTCTGCCCACACTGGGGATCTTAGCTCGACGAGCAGCTATAACCCCACTGCCTGTGACTCAGCTGGGAGGAAAGGCTGGTTTAGGGCACCTGTCCCTGTCCCAGCTGGTGCCTGCAATGGTTCAGTGCCCGGGCTCAGTGACCTGAGCTGGGAACCAGACTCTGCCCTGCACCACAGGGTGACTTTGGGCACTGATGGACTTCCCTGGGCCAGTCTCCTTCCCCATAAGGAGGAATGGCAATGGCCTGTACATCCTGCGGCTGTGTGGGAATCAACATAGATGATGCAGAGAAAGCCCTTTGCCCATTGCCTGGCACAGTCAGACAGAGAGCCTCCATGATGCTGTGATGATGGTGGTGATGGTAATGGAAGTGATGGTGGTCATGATAGTGGTGATGGAGGTGATGGAGATGATGGTAATGGAAATGATGGTGATGGTGGTGATAGAGGTGATGGTGATGATAGTGGTGGTGATGGTGGTGATGGTGATGATAGTAGTGATGATGATGGAGGTGATGGTGATGGTGATGGTGTTGATGGACATGATGGTTGATGGTGTTGATGGAGGTGATGGTGATGGAGATTATGGTGGTGCTGGTGATGGAGATAATGGTGGTGATGATGATAGTGGTAATGGAGGTGATGGTATAGTGGTGCTGATAGAGGTGATGGTGATGGTGATGGAGATAATAGTGGTGATGATGATAGTGGTAATGGAGGTGATGGTAATAGTGGTGGTAACAGTGGTGATAGTGATAAAAATGATGGTGGTGGTGATGGTAGTGATTGTGATGGTGGTGATGATGGTGGTGATGGTGGTGATGGTGATGGAGGTGATTGTGATGGTGGTGATGGTGGTGGTGATGGTGGTGATTGTGATGGTGGTGATGATGGTGGTGATGGTGATGGAGGTGATGGTGGTGGTGATGGTGGTGATGATGATGGAGGTGATTGTGATGGTGGTGATGTTGGTGATTGTGATGGTGGTAATGGTGATGGTGGTGATGGTGGTGATTGTGATGGAGGTGATGGTGGTGATTGTGATGGTGATAATGGTGATGGTGGTGATGGTGGTGATTGTGATGGTGGTGGTGGTGGTGGTGATGGTGGTGATTGTGATGGTGGTGATGATGTTGGTGATGGTGATGGAGGTGATGATGGTGGTGGTGTGGTGTCGATGTATGTGATGGTGATGGTCTCAATGAGGTGTTGGTGATGGAGATGATCTTGGTGATGGTGATAGTTGTAATGGAGATGATGGTAATAGTGGTGGTGATGGTGATGGTAGTGATGGTGGTGGTGATTGTGGTGGTGATGATGGTGGTAGAAATGGTAGTGATGGCAGAGAGGGCTGGGGTGGTAGCCCCTAGGGGTGGCTTAGCTGACTCCATGCATGCTGGGACCTCCACCTTCATGGGTCCTAGAGAGCCTTCCCGTCCACATCATGTATTCCCAGGGGCCCATGGGGCCAGCAGGAAGGGAGCTGAGCTTTACAGAGAGGACTGCTGAGACTCCAAGAGGCTGATGGAGTCAGGGGTGGGTGTATGCCCCAGACACAGTGGGTGCTGTTCTGCTCAGCCCCTGCTGATGGCGCCAGCCCAGTTACCACACTACTGCCTGGTGGCCCTCCCCGGAGCCTCCAGAGGAAGGACACTGTGTGTGGAGGCGGCTGTGACCCTGAGGCCAGATGGACCTTAGTTTGAATCTACCAGTGCTGCCACTTAGCGCAAGTCCTCTCCACTCTGAGGCTCCATCTGCCCACAGGATGGTGCCCAGGTGGGCCCAGCTGCCAGTCCCAAAAAGCTTCCAGCCATAGGCACCTGGGCAGCTGGGGACAGGTGCTTGGCTATAGGCACAGGGCAAAGGGAATTGGGAACAGGGTGGTCCCTGGGGAACAGGTCAGAGGGTGGAGGAGGGTGGTCCCTGGGGAACAGGTCAAAGGGTGGAGGAGGGTGGTTACTGGGGAACAGGCCAGAGGGGGGAGGAGGGTGGGCACTGCTGTGTGTGCTGGGGGTGGCCTTGGCAGTCGTGGTCAGGAGTAGCCCCACAGTGAGAGATGAGAGATAAAGGACAAGAACCCACGGTGACAGCTAAACAGGGAGTTGGAGAGGGGGTGATCACACGTGACCCCCGAGGCCAGGGCAGCTTTCCCCCTGTGTGGGTGCAGCTCTCCCCCTGTGTGGGTGCAGAAGGGTTTGGCCGTACTGGGGCGGGGGGTGGCCTTGGGCCAATAGGAAGCCTGGCTTCTCTGGCCTCTACAGTGTATTCCCTCCCTTCTCACCTCCACCACATCCCAGCCTCGGCCAGCCCATTTCCCCAGCCTCCTGTGGCCCTCCCTGCTCCAGCCCTGCCCCTCCGCCCACCTCCCTCCCACCCTCAGAGGGGAGGCTTACAGGCACAGACCTCAGCACACCCCTCCTTACATAACCCTCCCCTGTCTTCCTGCTGCACTCATTGCTGTTCCTTGCACGGAGGTCACTCTGGCTCCCCAGACTTTGCATATGCGATTCCTTCTACTCGGAGCATCTTCCCACAGATCCCCAAGATGATGCCTTATGATCCCTGTTTTGTATTAAATATGTTTTTATTGATTTCAGAGAGAGGAAGGGAGAGGGAGAGAGAGATAGAGACATCAGTGATGAGGGATACTCATGGATCGGCTGCCTCCTGCACGCCCCCCTGTTGGGGATCGAGCCTGTAATGTAGCCCAGGGATGTGCTCTGATGAGGAGTCATGGGTTAGCGCTCAACCACTGAGCCACACCGGCGAGGCGTCTGCTTCCTGTTTTTATCTTAAATGTCTCTTTCTTTAGAGAGGACAAGGTGGTTTTCCCCCACTTCCACCTTTCTGCCTTGTTTATTTATTCCCCAGCACTTTTTATTACTTTAGTCAACACGCATTTCTTTTCTTTTCTTTTTTTTTTAAAATATATTTTATTGATTTTATACAGAGAGGAAGGGAGAGAGATAGAGAGTTAGAAACATCGATGAGAGAGAGTCATCGATCAGCTGCCTCTTGCACACCCCCTACTGGGGATATGCCCGCAAACAAGGTACATGCCCTTGACCGGAATCAAACCCGGGACCCTTCAGTCCCCAAGTCCCCCTTCGCTCTATCCATTGAGCCAAACCGGTCCCGGCTCAACACGCATTTCTTGAGCACCTAGTGTGTTCCAGGCACGGGGGGGTACAGCAGTGAACAAAGCAGACCACCGGCCCTGCTTCCTTACAGCCTTCTCTCAGGCGAGGAGACGGACGCTCAATCATCAGGATGGAAATCCATAAGGAAGACGCTATGCGCGGTGGTGATAAGAGCTGTGGAAACCCAGGGAGAGAGATTAATTGACTCGTGTCTTTTCCCCTGGCGGGCGTGTTGGCGCGGTGAATGGGGGCTGGTGCCAAGTCCGGCTCACTCACCGGCAGAGCCCAGAGCCCGCACGGCGCCTGCACATAGTAGGTGCTCAGGAAATATTGTTGGACAAATGAACGAAGGGATCTCCAGGGCCTGGGAAAACAGGACGTGGGATTGACGGAGCGAGGCTCCAGGGAGAGGCCGGGAGGAGGCGGCCAGCGCTCCGGGCGGAGGAGGTGCCGTTTGGCTGGCGTGAGGGACCTGTGGGCTCCCGGGCTGGCGCAGAGTGGGCAGACCGGGAGCCGCTCTGGGGAGGAAGTTCTCAGCCCAGGGGTTGGCACGTGGCGGGCCGAGGTGCTCGGGAGCTTATGTAAGGCTTGTGGTTGTTTTTCTGGAACCGAGAGCGAAGCCTGAAGCCCGAGAGGAAACGGCCTCCCTGACCAGCCGGGCGAAGTGACAGGCGGTGCCAGCTCCCGCCCGTTGTCCCTGCGAGCCAGGGGCACGTCCAAATGCATCAGCTCAGCAGACAGCTCCGCGGCCACGGGGGCAGCTGGGCGGGCGCACGGCATTCGGGCCTCATCTCCAGCTCCCACGGCCCAGCCTGGCACTGTCCGGTTCTGGGGTTCAGGGGAGCCCCGTGGATAAGGATCGGGGATTAGTAGCCTCTTGAAGGCACCGTCAGCCGTCGCTGCGTCTGCAGGGCTGGGGCGGGGAATCTGGCCTCTGCCCATGCCCCCGGGTGTGGACTTGGCATGGCACTCCCTTCTCTGGGCCTCAGCTTCTCTGTCTGCTAAATGGGCACAATAACCCTGCTGGGGCTGTTGTGAGCTTCAGACAAGACCAGGGTGTGGAAGCACCCCGGAGGTGGAGTCAGGACCGGCTATCTGATCGGCAGGGCCTGCTTCAAACGTCATTACGGTTCAGGGTGGTGATGGCAGAGCGTTAGAGCAAGCATGGGCCCCTGAGCGCGGGCCCTGGGCGGCTGCACGGGTCAGACACCTGGAAGCTGGCCCCGAGGGAGTCTGTCTCTGCTGTTACCTGGCTGTGTGTCTGTCCTGTCCCTTCTCTGGGCCTCAGTTTCCCCACCTGTAAACCAGAGGTCGGTGCATAAGGTCTCTGGGTTCTCGGCTCTGTGAGGCAGTGGTGGTGGGTCCCTCCTCAGGGAGCCTGCCCTGAGTTCCTCTCTGCTTGCCCAGGTCCCCCGGTTTCTGGTCCCACAGCACCCCAACTTCTCCTTCGTAACACGTGTCATCCTGGCAATAATGTCTGTCTTAATAGTAACTCTCCCCTTTTTATTGCGAATTTTTCTTACGTTTGATGACACAATGAATACACAACTCCAGGCTCAAAAAATGCACACAATTAATAGGACAACTACAATCTAAGTTGTTTTTTTTTTTAATTTATTATTTTTAATGCTCACCTGAGGATATTTTCCCATTGATTTTTTAGAGAGAGTGGAGGAGAGAAGGGAAGACAGAGAGTGATATCGATGTGAGAGAAACACACCGATTGGTTGCCTCCTGCATGAGCCTGGGCCGGGCCGGGGAGGAGCCTACAACTGAGGTACCCGCCCTTGACCGGAACCGAACCTGCGACCCTTTGGTCCACAGGCCAATGCTCTATCCACTGAGCCACATCATCTAGGGCACAATCTAAGGCTTTACTCTCCTCACTCTTCACCTCCTCACACTGCAGTTGGTCAGCCTTGCCCTGGGACCACCCAGCCTGGAAGTGGATTCCATCTCGGAGGCATCTGGGCCCGAAGTCCTTTCCCCTCTCATGGCCAGGGGCTAGGAAAGGACGGAGGGCCCAGGGGGAGAGGTGTGGGGCCTGCAGCCTGGGGCTGGGGGAGCTGGTTGGGGCGCGTGTCCCGAGCCTCCCCCCGCCATGTGTCACTTCTTTTTCTCCCCCAGGCTCCCTGCTCAGCGCCGACATGGCCGAGAGCTGCTCGCCGCCCGCCTCTTCCGCTGTGGCCCTGGCCCCCGAGCCGGGAGCCACGGAGCAGCCGGGGCCCGGGAGCCCCCCTCCCTCCCCTCCGGACCTGGAGGAGCCCCAGGAGGGAGCCAGCGCCGATGTCCCCCACCCGGACCTGGCGCCCGTGGCCTTCTTCTGCCTGCGCCAGACCACCAGCCCCCGGAACTGGTGCATCAAGATGGTGTGTAACCCATATCCTTCGAGCGGCCCGGGCGTGTGGGGCCCGGCTTGGGCGCCCCCTTTCCCGAGGAGCCTGCTGGCCGCGGCTGGGAGGCCTGAGGCCGCTGGGCCTGGTTGGTGGGGGAGAGAGCTCAGTGGAGGGTCTGGGGGGAGGCGTCAGGCTCGGAGGTTGGGCTGATGAGGACCTGCTGATGTGAACGTTCTAGAAGCTGCCGACTCTCAATGGCCAGCTGGCCCCGGAGTCCTCAGGTGTGAGGCCTCAGGTGCGAGCCCTCAGGTGTGAACTCTCAGGTGTGAACCCTCAGGTGTGAACTCCAGCTCCATGCTGGAACTGGGGACAGAGTTAAGTCAGACCCTGGCCCATGGCTCAGCCCCCAGTGGCTGAACCATTTGGAGGATGGTGGCCACGGGGGTGATGAGAGCTGAGACGAGGACCCCTGGGCATGGGCCCCAGGCAGCTGATCCCATCACTGAGGGCCCAAGGGTCACTGATGTGCATTTTAGAAGGGACCGTGTCTTCGCCCCCCCCCCCCCCTCCCACATACACACATTCTCCTGGTCGGGCATCTGTTTGGGGCCCGAGGCAGCGGCAAGCAGCCCCTCACAAATCTGCCTGCCTTCACAGTTGCCTCTAATCTGCTCATGTCGCCCCCCTCTCCCCTCCTGTTTAAGACCCAAAACCATTTCCCACTGCCCTCAGCCAAGTCCTGCCCCAGCCCCCCAGACCCGGTGTGCCCCTCACCCAGCCTCTCCACGCCGCCTCCCCTGTGCTCTGCTAGACCTCAGGGCCATCCCATCGCTCTTCCCTTTGCCTGAAATGATCTTCCCTTCTCCCTTCACCCGGGCAAGTCCTTTGCTGCATCCTTCAAATCACAGCTCGTGTCGCCTTCTCAGGGCAGCCCGTTGATTTCCCCTCAGCCACTCAGTCTGTTGTCACCACCTGAATCTAACACCAGCCTCCTCCGGGGGCTGCCACCTCGTAACCAGGACACGGACTGAGCTTGTCATGTTTGCTGCTGGACCCCAGCGAATTCGGGGGGTCGCTGGGCACACATCGGCAGTGTCTGAGCTGAGTCTCCAGGAATGAGTGGTATCCGGTGGGGAGGGCAGAGGGGCAGGGGAAAGGCAGGAGCAGAGGCCCGGAGAGGAGAGGGGCAGAGGGCAGCGTGGCGGCTGGGGTGGGTGGGTGAGGGGCAGCGTGGCGAGATGAGGCTGGCGGGTAGTGGGAGACGTTGTAGGCTCCACGGGCTGATGAGAGCCGGCCTGGGTCCTTCGGGCAAAGGTTAGGCAGGGATGCGGTGTGCGGAGACCTGTGTTTCGGAAGGGCCACTGAGCTGTGACATGGGACGGGTTGTAGAGGTGAGCCTGTGGCTGGGGGCTGCTGAGGAGGCGGCTTTGGGACCCAGGCTCGGTGGCCTTATGGTGTTTGGGGTCCACCCAGCAGGACCGAGTCCTTACTGGTGCTTGAGGCCACACAGCATAGGGCCTGAGCCCAGTCTTGGACACCTGGGATGCCGGGGTGCAGGCGGGGGTGATGAGGCTCACCCCAGAAAGGCTGGGGGAGGCACATGCTGAGCCCACGTCTGCTGGCCTCCCTGCTGAGTCGGGTTTTGGGAGGTCTGAGGCCGCTGGGCCTGGTTGGTGGGGAGAGAGCTCAGTGGGGGGCCTGGGGGCAGGCGTCAGGCATGGAGGTCGGGCCCCGCCCTCCTGCCCCAGACCTGGGAGACCAGAGGGTCTCTGCTGGAGGGGGTGGAGGGCAGAGCTGTGGGCCCCTCTTTAGAGGACACCCCAGCACGGGGACCTGCTCATGCACCTTCGGGCTCCCCAGGGCCCACAGCCAGAGGCAGCCGAGGCCGGTGCGAGGGATGGGGGGCTCGGGTTGAAGCTGCCCCCTAACCGCTGAGCCGCCTTCTGGGCCAGGGAGCGGACGGCACCAGCGTGGAGCAGCCTGAGTGGCGTCCAGGTCTGGGACGCTCAGGTTCCAGACTTCCATGGCTGAGTCTAAGGCAGCGGCTCTCAACCTCCCTACTGCCGCGGCCCTTTAACCCAGCTCCTCATGCTGTGGTGACCCCCAACCTTAACATGACTTTCGTTGCTACTTCATAGCTGTGATGTTGCTACCCACAGGCTGAGAACCGCTAGCAGGGTCGCCTAAGACCATCGGAAAACACAGATGTTTACATTACGATTCATAACAGCAGCAACATCACAGCTATGAAGTAGCAACGAAAATAATGTTATGGTTGGGGGTCACCACAACACGAGGAGCTGGGTTAAAGGGCCGCGGCAGTAGAGAGGTTGAGAGCACTGGTCTAAGGCTCACCGTTCACATTGAAAGTCCGGGGACACTCAGATCCTAGGTTTCTGTGGTCCCCAAGCTGTCAAGTTCACGGTCATGGTGCTTGTTCGGGAGGCGGAGGCCTCGTGTTTCTGGGCCCCGTGAACACAATACCGAGATCTCACAGCCCGAGTGAGTGTCTACCCGCAGACCTTGGTGTCCGCACGGCCTCCTGCAGCAGATTCTGACAGCGGGGCGCTCAGGCTGGGTTTTAGGGGGCCTGGGCATGTGTGTGAGTGTCGTGATCAGGTGCTGAGGGCTCCAGGACGCTTCCCTGCGAGGGAGCTCAGAGAGGGGCGGGGCTAACCTGGTGCCCCCCAGTGGGCACTGTTGGCATATGGGGTGTGCTCCTGCTCTGTGGGCCTGGCTGTCTTGTCCATTTCGGGACTTTTGGTGATATTAGTAGGCAGTGCTCCTCCATCACTGTGACAACCAGGAGTGACCCTTCACCTCCCCAGACTCTGCAGGAGTCAGTCTGCTCCCCATCGAGAGCCCCGAGGAACGCGGGGTCAGCCCAGCGGGAGCAGCTCTCGTGGCCAGCAGGCCCAGGGCAGTGTGGGAGGTCGGTCCCTGGTGCTGAGGGGCTCTGGCTGGGAGCCGGCGGCCCTCGGAGGCTCGGTGCTCCCTGACTCAGCTCCTCAGCCAGCCAGGCCAGACCTGAGTCACCACCTGACTCACCGAGAGCCCTGGGCCGGCGCGGGGAGAGGCACGCTCACCCGCATGGCCGCAGAGTGGCTGCGTCGTTGGAAGCGGGAGCAGCAGCTGGGGGCCTCTGGTCTGAGATGTCGGAGGCTTAGCTGCACTGCTGGTCTCCGGGGGGAGCGGTTTGCTGTGTGGACTTGAGTCAGGCAGACCCAGGGGCTGGTTCTGCCTCTGGTTTGCTGTGTGACCGAGGGCCCGTTTCTCTTTTTGTTCCTGTTTTGTTGATCCTCACCCGAGGATAATTTCCCCCATTGATTTCTAGAGAGAGTGGAAGGGAAGGGGGTGGGAATGGAGAGAGAGAGAGAGAGAGAGAGAGAGAGAGAGAGAGAGAAACATCAATGTGAGAGAGACACATCGATGGGTTACCTCCCACATGCACCCGACCCGGGGCTGGGGATTCAGCCTGCAACTGAGGTACATGCCCTTGATCGGAATCGAACCCGTGACCCTGCAGTCCAAGCGCTGACTCTAACCACTGAGAAAAACTGACCAGGGCGGGCCAGTTTGTTAATCGCTCTGAGCCCTCGTTTCCCCCAATTGACAAGCAAGGGTGATCACCCCCACTTCCCAGGATGGCAACGCAGACCAGAGCAGCTGCATAAGCACCAGGTGAAAATGGAGCCGTGCAGACCAGAAAAAGCGCCTCAGTGCGGCTTCTCTCTCAGCTTCTGTGCCCAGAGGTGAACGGGGCCCTGTGTGTCTGAGCACACTCTGCTCAGGGTAGATTCGGTGAGACACTGGGCATCAAGCCTTCCGATAGAACATAATGCTTCCAGAGGACATTGTTTCCGGGGAAAATCAGGTTCAGTCTCCGTTATTTAGGCAGATTTGTGCCGGTTATGCCGCCGGTCGCCATGCCCTCATCCGTGCAGACATGGCTAATCCATCACAGCATCCTCCAGCGGGCGCCTCTGCCGCAGAACCAATCAGTTGGAAACCTATTTTCCACCTCGATCAGACGGGGAGAGCCTTTCCTGGCGTCGCGGGAGGCACAGCGGTGCATGTCCTCGCTCTGGTTCCCCGAGCCCGAGCCCGAGTTTTCTCATCTGTGTAATGGGAGGGTTAGACGGTGAGAGGGATCCTGCGGCACCCAGCACAGAGGAGGAGCTCTGGCATGGCGGCCAGGAGAGCTGGCACACACTGCGCTGCCTGCATCAGACCCCTGAACCCCTGTAACCACCCAGAGGTGGCCCCGTTTTGCACAGGTGGAAAGCGAAACACAGCCGAAACCGGTTTGGCTCAGTGGATAGAACGTTGGCCTGTGGACTGAAGGGTCCCAGGTTCGATTCCGGTCAGGGGCATGTATAATACCTTGGTTGCAGGCACATCCCCAGAAGAGGGTGTGCAGGAGGCAGCTGGTCGACGATTCTCTCTCATTGATGTTTCTAACTCTCTATCCCTCTCTCTTCCTCTCTGTAAACAAACAAACAAGCAAACAAACAACCAACCACAAGGCACAGAGCAGTGCAGTCCCTCTCTCCAGGGTTACACAGCCAGGAAGTGGCAGAGCTGGGATGGAGGCCTTCATCACTCTGCACCCCCAGCTTCAGCTTTCACCTAGGCCGGGCAGAGCCGGGGCAGCACGGGTCTGCACACTCCCTGGGGCAGGGCGGTTGGCTTCCCGGTGCCAGGCAGTCTCCCTGGCTCTCGGCATCGACATTCTGCAGCCACCGTGCAGTGGCCTGCGGGGGCCACTCCCGCGCGGAGTTTGCAGTCCCTTCCCCTTCCCGCCCAGCATGCTTGTGCTGCCTCCCCCTCCTGCCAGGGCTGAGCCAGCACTTCTGCTGCTTGCAAACCGCCCATGCAGGAATCATCCATGCACGGCGGGAAGCCAGTCATCTGTGAAGGCTGCTGCTCTGCTGGGCAAGGGGAGGGCGCCAGTCTGGGTGGGGAGGCAGAGGCGCCCGCTGCCAGTGACTTTGAACAAGTCATTGCCACTCCCCCCCTCGCCCCCGCCCTGGCCCTCGCTAGCCCTCAGTCTTCCTGTCTGTAGGATGCAAGGCCTGTGCCTTTGCCACTGGGCTCCTGCTTTCCGTCTGCCCCTCTGCCCCCTTCTGCCTGCTCTGGCCCCTGCCTGGCTCCGGCCCGCTGCTTGCCTGGGCGGGCTCTGTGGGTCCTCTCACTGCCAATCAACCTGACCTACATCCCTGCCGCTGGGACCCTCTGACCTGGCCCGTCCTGGGACAGAAAGAGGGCAGGGCCATGGTCTCATCCTTGTGCCGTTCGCTGTGGGGGTTCCGTGTTATTGGGGGGTGAAGGCTCCCGTTCACCCACCGTTGACTCGCCCACTCAGGAGAGCGTCCAACAAGCTTTACTGAGCGCGTTCCGTGCGGGGAAGGTCACGCTGGCTCCGGGGAGACCTTCACGAGGGGGCGCCTGTGGGACGGGGCGATGATGGCGGCCCAGGTGGTGGCCGGGCCTCCAGAGGAGGTCTGCCTGGAGGTGTGCCTGCTGGGGGGTCGGTGTGGGGAGGAGAGACTCAGAGGTGGCCCAGGGTCTGTGGCTTGGTCGCTGCGTGAACCTGTGCTGGCTTCGTGGCCCATGGGCCTGGGACCAGTCTCTGGCCATTGCTTAGCCTCCGTTTGCTCATCTGTGAAATGGGGGTCACAGGGACTCTGGTTGGCCACACCAAAGGGTCAGGTGAGAAGCCAGGGCCAGTATTGATTGTTGAGAGCCGAGGGGCAGCCGTCTGCATACAGGGGCTGACAGGGAGCTGGCGGGAGCCGCCTGGGGTTCTCACCTGACCGCTGGGCCCCATGTCCTTGCTGGTGGTCGGAGGCCCGGCTGCCCCGTGACCTCTGCAGGCCGCCTCTCAGCCTGCTGCACCTCGTGGGCCTCAGGCCCCGGATCAAGCCTCGGGGACCTTTCCCAGGGCTCCTGACTCGCAGGAAGTCCCCCCTCGCCTCCCCCCATCCCCCTGTCCTGAGTCCTCTCCCTGTGGTGTGGCCATCGGAGCATCTGGGGCCGAGTCCGTCCATCCCTTCCATATAAACGGGCAGCTCCCGGGGTCTCACCCCTCCTGTCCCATGTGACGGCTGGTGTCGCCCTGCCGCTCTTCCCCTGCACGGGGGACAGAACCCCTGACCAGGAGCCCAGAGCTGCGTCCCTTTGGGGGGTCACTTCTCTGCTGGACTCACCCTTTCCTCCAGACCTGCCCTCCTGCTCTGAGTGGACGCTGGCCAGTGCGGTGTGCCAGGAGGGGCTGTGTCCGCCGCCCTGCCCTCCTGCCAGCCGTCTTTCCTTTGTTTATTCTTTCCCCACTCAGAGGCTTCAGGGGCTCCCGGTCACCCCCGGATCAGTCTCCCCTCGCCTGGACCGAGGCCTCCCGGGCTCCCTCTGCTGTCCTCTTAGATCCTCCCAGCACCTCCCGAGAGGTGGCAGGCCCGGGGGTGGGGGATGCCAGCTCCCCATTGTGCAGCTGGGGAGACTGAGGCCCAGGAAGGGAGCATGCCTTACCCGAATTAAGCCGTGGGCAATGCCAGGGTGGGCTGGAGCTTGGGACTCCGGATTCTCCGGCCGGAGCTGTGCCCACCAGCCTGCTTGTGGCCGGGGAAGGGGTTCTCTGGGGGCGGTGTCCCTCCTCCTCCAGCCCCGGCCTAACAGGAACACCCAGACGGCGACGAGCGCTGCTGGAAGGAGCAACACATGCCTGGGAAATTGTCCGTCTCCCGCCATCTGGCGCAGAGAAGGCTGTTTTTCTCCAAAGTGAGCGTCAGCCTCACGCCGTGCCTGGGGGTGCGCATGGCGGCGGGCGGAGGCTGCAGGGCGGCCGGGTGGCCAGAGAGAGCCTGGCCCTCAGGGAGCTCACGGGAGCTGTCACGTGGAAATGTCCGTGTAACGAGAGCTGCAGGTGCAGGAGCTGCCCCTGACCGGCCGGCGGGCATGCGGCCTGGGTCTTGCTGCATGAGTAGGAGTTTTCCAGGAGGCCAGGGCAGGGATGGGGTTCTAGGCAGGAGGAATAGTGCCGAGCACAGACAGGAGGTTAGTGTGGCTGGAACAGCGTGAAGCAGGCTGGTAGAGCTTCTGCTTGATGGTGTGGGCATGGGGAAGCCATTGATGGGTGTCCAGCAGGGCTGGGGCGCGGGAAGGTTCATTTACTGGAATGGTTGCTTCTAGAGTGACATGCAGGCTGCTTCAGGGGGAGAGCATGAGGCCGGGAGACCAGGCAGGAGGCTCTTGCAACAGATACTGGTTGGTTGGTTGGTTGATTGATTGATGCATTCATTCATTTAACAAGTGTTTATGGACCAGAGCTCTGTGCTGGACACCGTTCCTGACTTGAGTGGAACTGCCTCAGAACTGACTTCTGAGCTGAGTGGAAGTCACTGGAAGTCACTCTGATAACAGCCCGGAGTGTGGGCTGAGTCTGGAAGGACATTCGGTGTCCAGATTCTGGAAGGCAAAGGGGAAGACTGTGTCTGGGAGACAAGGGTCGTGAACTCAGATCGGGACAAGACGGTCACCCACTGGCCGCCATTAAGGACCTACTGTGTGCTGGGTGCCGTTCATGCTGGCACTGGAGATGGTCCACGGGGCAAACGAGGCCCAGAGAGGTGCGGGGCTTGGGCAGGCCGCCAGCCTGGCGATGACGGAGTGCGGCTTGGCCGGAGCCCTGGCCCTCGCTGCCCCCGGAGCCCCCGAGGCCGGCCGGGAAGCTTGTAGTAATTGATATAGAGCAGAGAATTAGGAAGAGGGCTGGCTGGTAATGAGGAGTTCGCCCCTCCTGGGGCGTTTAAAACATGATTGGATTTTCACTCGTTCGTCGGGCCTGGGCTCTGGCTTCTGTGTGAGGAGCTGGCTCTGACCCGCGGCCGCCTTCGGACCGCGTCGCCATCCTGTTGGGAGAAAAACAGCCCCATTTGTGTCCCTCGGAGAGAAATCAATATGTCTTCTTAATCAGCCGCAATGTCTTCCCGAGAACCTGGCTTCAGCTCTTCTGTGGGGCCGCCTTCCACATTCAGTCCCCCTCCATCCTGTGGAGCTCTGCTCTGCTCCTCCCGACTCCCTCTTTGCTCCCCAAGTTCAAATCCTGACACTCAGGAGGCCTGCTGCTCAGCTTACTGCTGTGTGACTCCAGGAAAACAACTAGGCCTCTCTGGGCACCGTTTTCCATCTCGATTGGAAGGCAGGAGGAGGCTTGGCTGACTGAGGTGCTGTGTGAATGTGAGGGATTGGGGGAAAGAGGGCTGGGGGGGCAGGGAGGTGGACAGAGCAGTGTGCCCACAGGCTGTGCCTGGCTTCTCCAGGAGAGAGGAGAGAAGGCTCCCACTCACCCATCCATTTATCCACCCACCCACCTACTTAACCCATCCATCCACCCACCCATCCACCCACCCATCCATCCATCCATCCATCCACCCACCCATCTACCCATCCATCTGTCCATCCATCCATCCATCAATCTTCCTAGCTCTTCTCCATTCATCTGCCCCACCCATCTACCCCACCTTACACTCATGCACTCATCCACCCACCTTGCCCACGGTCCAGCCAAGAACCCTTATCCAAAGGCCTGGAGAGCCACGCCCAGGAGTTGGGAAACGCCCTGGAAGCCACAGGGAGCCACAGAAGCCGTTGGCTCTGGAGGAGCCCTGGCTGCTGTGTGGATGTGTCACAGGAGGCACGGGGAGGAGGAGACTCCTGAGTGAGGGTGCCGTCCGCCTGGGGCAGCGGGGATGCTGAGGAGCAGCTGGAGGCAGAGATTTCTGTGCTGAAATGGACAGAGCTCTGGGATGGATGTGGCAGGAGGGAGAGGGAGACGGAGGGTTCTAGTCTGGACAGTTTCCGGGACTGGTGGTGGTTGGGGTTTACTCACAGGGGTGGGAGGGGCAGGGGAACAACTTGGTGGTCTGGGGAGTATGGCCAACGGCGTCACAAACCACAGAGGGATGGTGGCAGCTCCCGGGACTGTCCCCGCCGTCCCCGGGCTCCCCAGCCACCCGGCCCGCCCACCGCCCGCTCCGCCTCCTCACTGCGGTGACAATGGAGTGCGTATAGTTCTCTAACACAAATTTGAGTTTTGAAAAAAAAATTTTGACAACTATTTTAACATCACTGGCTTCCCTCCTTTCTAACCCTGAGCGTTAAAAACCCTGCAGGTCAAACATCACTCCGACAAGGGGCTCCTGAGCTTCCCAGGGGCACAGGGGGGTGAGAGGCACCATTGTGAGGGAGAGGGTGGGCCGTGCCCACTGCTGCTGGCCCCCAGGTCCAGGCGGGTGTCACGTGTGGCGGTGTGTAGGGTGCAGGAAGGGATGCCCATGTGTATGCGTACATGTATGTGGTCAGGGCTGGCAGGGGAGACGTGTGGCGGGGACAGGTACCCAGGAGGCCGAGGGAGGCTGTCACCCTGCATCCAGCCCGGGATCTCTCTGTGTCCCCGCTGAGTGTGTGCTGATGGTTTCTGGGGGGCAGGGGCCTTGTCTTCTTCTTTGGGGTCCCCAGAGCCGGTGCAGGCCTCGCCCAGTGGGGGTGTTGACTAAATGCATGCGGAGCCCACGTTAAAGCGGGGAGGGGGGGGCATGCAGGGTGGGAGGAGGCTGCACAGCCCTCCAGCGCAGAAGTCCCACCTCAGCCTCCCTGGTGCCTCCGCGTGACAGGTCTCTCCTCTGAGGCTGCAGCCTGAGCATCTGCCCAGAGGAGGGTGGCCACGCTGCCCACGGGAGCTCAGCCTGGGGGGGCGGGGGGGAGGAGCGAGAGGCCAGGACAGACCACGCTCAGCTCAGAGCTGCTGTAAGGGGGGCGTCCAAGGTGCTGTGGGTCCCGGGGAGGCGCCTACCCCCCCCCCCCCCGCCCAGGACTCTGGGGGCCTCCCTGCGGGCACCTCTTCCTGTGGGTGGCGGCTCCTGAGACCGGCTCGCCCACGGGCTGTGGGCCCCGGGGAGGTGCCTGCCACCCCCGCCCGGGACTCTGGTGGGACGGGGCCGCTGTTCTCACAGAGGCCGACGCGGTGGCGTCTGGAGCGGCTCCTGGCTGGAGCTTCCTCCCTGGACCACCCGCCCCGGCTTCCTCCGCTGCTGGCAGCCCTGGCCCGCGTCATCCACTCCCCCACGCCGGCTGTCGCGCTGGGCACTGCGGCCTGCGGACATCTGGGAACCAGACACTCTGGCCAGATTCAACGAGTTTTCAAATTATGGGTGATTAAAGACACGGGGTGCGGGTGCGGGGGAGGCGCAGGGACGGGGAAGGGAGAACACACTCCCTGTCCCCTCCCCCTGCCTAAGGGATCTCAGCCCATCGAGGGGGCCCGTGGCTTATAAGCGGAGCCGGCCAGCCTGGGCAGGGCTGCGTGGCCTGTGGGGGGCCCCTGGTCGCTGGAGACGTGGCAGGGGACAGGGGCTGAGGACCACCTGCCCAGCGGGTCTGCCCACTCTGAGAGGCTGCTTTCTGTCCAGCTCGGCCGCCGTGTCGCCGTGGGCAAGTCCCGCCATCCCGGGCCTTCATTTTCTCATCTGCGAAGTGGGTGCGATGGGCTGCCAGGCCTGTCCCCCAGGCCGCCGAGGGCGTGGGCAGAACAAGTCCTTACATGTAGGGGAGACGGCGCGGGTACATCCCGGCTCTGTCCCTCAGGGGGCCTCGGACAAGCTGGTGGAACGGGGGTGACACCCCTCCCTCGCGGGTGGCGGTGAAGGCGCCGGTGGGGGCTGCGGCAGCTGGCGCCCCAGCAGGTGCCTGTGCTCTCTTTAATCGTTGCGTTTTTATTGTTCCTCACGGCAGCTGCGCTCCGTTGTTTTTCGTTGCACGTTTTATTGAGGTCAAGCCTGCATGCGGCAGAGCTCTCCAGCCGTAATGCCCAGCTCAAGGCGTCCTTCTATACACACACACTCCTGACTCCGCTCAGACCAAGCAGGATGTCTCCAGCCCGGGGAGCACCCTCCCCCTCCCACCCCTGATGGCCGCTCCCTGAAAACCACTGCTGTAAGGACCTCCTTCATCTAGGTCTGTGGTCGGCAAACGGTGGCTCGCGAGCCACATGCAACAGCTCTTTGGCCCCTGGAGTGTGGCTCTTCCACAAAATGCCACGGCCTGGGCGAGTCTATGTTGAAGAAGTGGCGTTAGAAGAAGTTTAAGTTTAAAAAATGTGGCTCTCCAGAGAAATTCCAATCGCTGTACTGTTGATATTTGGGATATTTGGCTCTGTGGACTGATGAGTTTGCCGACCACTGATGCAGGTTAACTCTGCCTGATCTTTCCCTTTACGTACGTGGGCTCACCCGCTATTTGCTCTCCGATGCTCTCCATGCCGTTGCACGTACTGGCAGTTGGTCCTTTTTCCTTGCTGTGTAGTATTCCATTCAATGGGTGGACCCCATGGGCTCTCAGCCTTGGCACTGCTGACATTTGGGGCCGGGGACTTCTTAGTGGGGGACTGTTCTGTGCATTGCGGGGGGTTGAGATCATCCCTGTTTTCTGCTCACTCCATGCTAGTGCTCCACCTCCCCGGGCGTGACAATCAAAACGCCTCCAGACATGGCCACGTGTTCTTGGGGTCAAAATCACCCCTCGTTAAAACCTGCTGCCTGACTCACTCTCCTGCTGGGGGGCCCTTGAGCTGTCCCCTGTTAGGTTGGGGCTGTTAGGAGTAACGGGTGCCTTTTGGCGGACTTACGTGGGTGTTTGGCTGGAGTGTGGACCCAGGAGTGGCACTGCTGGGTCCTAGCAAGGGCCCCCGTTCTGCTTTAATAGAAGCTGCCAAGAAGCTGTCCAGTGGCCATTGCTCATAAAGATAAATTGATTGATTGAGTGAATGAATGAATGAATGAATGAGTGAGTGAGTGAGTGGATATCCTCTGTAAAGCCCAGGGCCTGGAGCACATTCAAAATGGTAGCCCCTGTCACCACCACGAGGCTGTACGACCTCACATTCGGGGCCCTGGGTCAGGACACGCTCTCGGAACACGGACGCAGTGCTTGTGCCCCTGCCCGAGGGGCACGGAGCTGGGCCGAGACCCGGAGACCAGCCGCAGACCCAGCCAGGGAAGGCCCAGGAAGAGCTCCCATCCTCGGAGCCCTGGGGACCGGCGGGGAGGGACCCCCCTGCAGAGGCTGGCCCCGCTTCCCTGCCTCCCTGGTCCAGCAGGACGCAGCCCCCAGCCTCCGTTCTCTGCTTGGTTCATTTAGGCAACGGAGGCCCACCCTGGGAAATGGATTAGATTTCAGATTTGATAGAAATAAAAACAAATGTGGCCGACCCAGCCAAACCCGTCCACTCCCCCACCTCTCACCCCCACCCATCCTTCCAGAGGGCCTTCCCCCCACCCCCATTACAGAAACTGTGACTGTCAGCTGGGCCCACAGGATGGAGGGGGGTGGTTGCCATGGTGACCGTGTAGGTCTCTGGCTCGGGCTCCCGGAGAGGAGGCTGGCCCGAGGGGCCTGCTGGGGTGTCAGGCACTGCTCCTCCGTGTGGTCTCACTCTTCTCTCCGGGGAGTGGGAGTTTTGAGGGGACCCCTGGCGTGGTGCCTTCCCGGTGACTCTGTCTCCCTAACTCACATCCCGGCCTTCCCAAGACTCTGCAGCCAGGACCCGGGTTGGAGTTAGGGTTCTGGTCCAGCTCAGCTGCTTACGGGGGCTCTGAGTCCAGCACCCCTCCCTCCGTCTCCTGCAGACAGGGCCTCCTTCCCCACCACGCAGGGGTGGAATAGCCCCTTCCTTACCCATGAGGCGCCGGCAGATGGGCTGCTGCTGAGCTCACGGCGGACCCAGGCCTGCTCGGGCGGCACCAGTGTGGGCGAGAAAGGAAAAGCGAGCGAGTGGTCCACCAAACGCGTGCCATCCAGGGGCCCACACGCTCCAGGCCCCGTGCCTAGGGTCCACAGGGCACGTGGCTGAGAGTGTGGGATTTGGAGTCAGCAAGAGGCAGGTTCCCATCCTGCCCCTGCCACGTGACAGCTGTGTGAACCGGGGCGGCTGTGTGTGACTGGAGCTCGGGGACCAGCTCTCGGTGCCTCCGTTTCCTTATCTGTAAAATGGGGGTGGGGGGGTGTAGCAGTAGTACCTGCCAGTTTTAGGGAAGTTTGCTGAAGTTCCCGGGCGACTTTCCTCATTGCCAGGCCTGAGGGAACCGGGATTTGGAAAGGCTGTGCGTGAAGAGGGAGCTCGCTGTGAGGCGGACGTCCACCTGAGGGGCCGGCCTAGCGTCTCATTGCTATCCAAGGCCGTGTTACGTAACGGGCAGACAGGGCCAGCCTGGGCTCCCAGTCCTCTGCTGGCGAGTTTGTTTTGTTATTTTCTCCCAAAGGCCAAAGGACAAGAGACCCCGGGCCGGTTACAGGCGTGGCTGGCAGAGAGAGGGGCTGTTTCTGCTCCCAGCACCCGTGGCTACAGGGCCTGTGTCTGGGCCTCTGGGCTCCCGGCCTCATTGTTTGCGGTGAGGTTAAATGAGATAATGCATGCAGTGTGATTAGAAAGCTCCTTGACATACAAACGCTCAAGAACACTTGAGAAATGTTTGCCATCTTCGCTGCTGTTAATCTGGTGCCTGGCACACAGCGGCCACTCAATACCTGCCCATTGACTCTCTGCCAGGCTCCTTGGCCCCAGTTCCCAGGACCTGAGGACCTGGGCAGGGTGGGGGTGGGGGGACAATGAGGGAGTGGGGGGGAGAGGGAGGCAGGGCAGGGAAATGAGATGGGGGGTTAGGGCCTTGGCCACAGATAGGGGTTGGCTGGAGGTGGGGCTGAGCTGGGGTGTGGGTGGGGAGTGGGTTGGGGGTTCAGAGCAGCCCCAGGGCCACTGTAGTGGTTTCCTCCCCAGCCAGGGGCGTGCTGGGAAGGCTTTCCTGCCAAGGGAGCTGCCCGTTGGATCGCCATTGATGTTTCCCCATCCGGGTTCCTCACAGCACCTGCCCGCCAGGGACCTGATCGGCTTCAAACGCCCAAACGCGGCCGCGCTGAGCCGATGGCACCTGCACGGAGCCTGGGCGCTGGGGAGACCTGGGGTGTCAGTGGGTGTGGAATCCAGCCTGGCTCGGGGACCCCTGGGTGAGGAGTCTGAAGGTCCCTTCACTTCGGCTCACCGTGTCTCCTTGCTGGCTCTCTGCCCTCCGTCTCCCATGCACAGCGGGCGCCCGGACCAGAGGCTCTGAGGCCTGGGTGGGGTTGTTCTGTGACAAGGTCACCCCGACAGGAGTGAGGCCTGAGCCATGAGTGGGCACAGTGGCAGGGTGGCACCTGCACAGCCTCACATGCCAGGCGGGGGCCTTGCTGTGTGAGGCAGTGAGGAGCTGGCACCCAAGGCCCTGCCTCCCCATCACCCAGGAACCCGGACCGCCCTCCTAGGGCCTCTGTCCTCCCTCACATGGTCCCAGCGCCCCAGAGCCTGCCCAGCTGCCTCTCTGAGCTCTCCAGTGACTCATGGACCGTCAGGCGCCGGGCCAGGCCTGGAGCCCACGGGCTGGGACCTCGCCGCCCTGCCAGCCTCCCTCCCCACGCCCTGTGATCCGGCCCGGCTCCCAGGGCTGCTGCCTTTGATCCCCGGGCCAGTGGGGAGCATGTCAGGAACCTTGGGCAGCGATGCCAGCTCTGGCCTGACTTCTGAGCCGCACAGGCTCTTGGCAAGGGCCCGGGCTCTGCCATCTGGGATTTCCCCGAGCGCCTTGGGGCCGGGCTGAGGCTGTCCATCCCCGTGTGTCCGCCGCCGAGCAATCTAGAGGTGAAAGCCGATCCATCTGGCCCCTCGAGGGACTCGGTGTCGAGGCGAGCTGCCCAAACCACGGAGGCAGCGCCATGCAGCCGCTGCGGGCACCACCTCGTCAGACCGTTGGGGCTGCTCATGGACTGGGTGACCTTGGGCAAGTCACTCCAGCTGGCCAGGCCCGCTTCCCCGTCTGCACCCAGCGGGAGGTGGTGACATCTGGGGCCATGTCCCGAGGGGCTATTGCCAAGTTCATGACTGTGATACCAGCTAGACCAGGCGAGCAGGGAGCATTCCCAGAGAGGAGGCGGGACCGCGGCCTGGGAGTGGTGAGAGGAGCTTCCAGGGAAGCTTTGGGAAGAGGTGAGCAGTGAAGGGTGAGGCGGAGTTGGCCTGGGGTCATGGTAGAGGGAAGGGAAAGTGCATGCAGGCTGTGCTTGGGGACAGCATGGAGTTCCGTGCAGCCCGGCCAGTGTGGCTCAGTGGTTGAGTGTAGACCTATGAAACAGGAGGTCACGGTTCGATTCCCAGTCAGGGCACATGCCTGAGTTGTGGGCTTGATCCCCACTGTGGGGTGTGCAGGAGGCAGCCAATCGATGATTTGCTCTGATCATCAATGTTTCTATCTCTCTCTCCCTCTCCCTTCCTCTCTCTGAAATTAATAAACCACACACACACACACACACACACACACACGTATATGTATATGTATATGTATATGTATATGTATACGTATATGTATATGTATATGTATATGTGTGTGTATATGTATTGTATATACTAGAGGCCTGGTGCATGAAATTTGTGCATGGGGGGGTCCCCCTCAGCCCAGCCTGGCACCTCACCAATCCTGGACTCCTTGAGGGATGTCTGACTGCTGGTTTCTGCTCGGTCCTGGCAGTCAGACACACCCCTCACAATCTGGGACCGCTGGCTCCTAACTGCTTACCTGCCTACCAGCCTGATCGCCCCTAACTGCCCCCCCCCCACCAGCCTGATCACCCCTAATGGCCTCTGCCTTCCAGCCTGATCACCCCTAACTGCCCCCTCCCCCCCTGCCAGCCTGGTCATCCCCAACTGCCCCCCTCTGCCAGCCTGGTCGCCCCTTAGTGACCCTCCTGCTGGCCTGGTCACCCCACGCAGTCTGCTGGCCAGTCATTTGGTTGTCCCTGGCTAACCCCCCTGCCGTCCTGGTCGCCCCACGAAGCCTGCTGTTCGGTTGTTACTGTGAGGGCGTCGTGACCAATTTGCACATTACCCTTTTATTAGTATAGATAGGCCAAGGCCAGAGGGAGGTGAGGTCGCAGGAATTCACTAAGACCGGTCTAGGGGCCTTGGTGTCAAGCTGAGGGGGGTGCTGGGAACATGGCAGGTTTCTGAACAGGGAGAGGCACTCGGCGTTGCTCAGGCAGATTAATCTGGCAGAACCGCGTGGGGACAAGAAAAGCAGGCTCCGGGTTGGTGTTCCAGCCCTGCCCTTTCCCAGCTGGTGACCTTGGGCAAATCACACCCCCCTTTTGTCTTCGTTTCCTCGTTTGTAAAAATAGTGCTGCCAGGCTTAAAGGAGTCAGCACTGCACAGCGCTCTGACAGTGTGGGCACACAGTGTGCCTGGATATCGTGTGGGGAGATCAGAGGGCAGAGGGGAGGCTGTGCGGGGTCCCGGTGAGAGCCGCCGAGGATGGACGGGCCGAAGACTCAGGGGACAGAGGGTGGCCCCAGGCAGGGACAGGCCATGTGTCCTGGAGGAGACCCTGGCCGTGGAGCCCAGCAGGCCTGTGTGACTCTCCGCTCTCATACGTTCCAGCTGTGTGACGCTGGAGAGGCCCCTGGGTCCTCTGAGCCTCAGTTTTTCTCATCTGTAAAATGGGCTCAGGGGTCCTGAGGGAGAAGTGGGGGCACCAGGCTCCTGGGAGAGACCCCTGTGAAGTGCACGTTGAACTTGAAACCGGCAGGAAGGGCAGAGGGAGCCGAGGAGGAGGCTGAAGGCGGGAGAGCACGACAGACAGCGGGGAGAGCTGGGGGGATGGGTAATTAGAACGTTTGAACTTTAAAAAAGTTAATTAATGATGAGGCTGCCGCCGGAGCGCTTCTCGGGCTAGAAGGGGGCCCTGGCAGCGACGGAGATTAATTACAGGCTGTGGCGGGAGAGTGGCAGCGGGGTGGGGCGGCAGGAAGGAGCAGGGCTGGGGCAAGGAGGGTCTGAGCGGGAGGCGGAGGGCAGGCAGCATCCCAAGGTGAGCCGGGGCCCCCGGGATGGGAGGGAGGCTGTTACCAAGGAAACCAAGCCAGTTTCCCACCAGGCAGGAGGTGCTCGGCGCCCCTCGGGTGGGATCCGGCTGAGGGTCAGGCTGGTGTGGCCACCTCGGAGCTCAGAGCGAGGCTGTGAGATTGAGGAGTGAGGGTTCTCGTCTGGATACACCGAAGGCTCCCAGGGTCCGCGTGGGCAGGGCCCAGGGAGATGGACTTACTTATGCAACAGACGTTCCTAGGTGCCCGTCCCTGCCAGCCGTGAACGCCAAGCCCCTGGCCCCGGGGGCTGGCCTGCCCAGGGCTGGTGGAGGGATGCCCTCTGCCCCCTGGGCCGCAGGAGGCTTTCTGCCTGGGCTGGCCCACCTCGCTGGGCGCAGGGGCTGGGGGCGGGGGGCCTGGTACGGACACCCGGGGCCTGGAGATGAGCTGTAATCCAACCACAGGTGAGGAGAGGGGGACTCGGGTATCGGCCAGTGCCAGGCACACCGGACCGGCCTCTGCAGGCTCCAGATCAGGCCTTGGGCAGAGGTGGAGGGGGCATGGGTCAGGGGAGGGGAGAGATGGGGGAGGGGTGGAAGGGTACGGGGGGCGGGGGGAGGCAGAGGGATGTGGTCAGAGGTGGGGATGCCCTCATAGCTCAGAGATGGCTGCCAGCCAGGCCGAGGGGCCCCTCCTTCCTGGGCCCGAAGGGAGCTCTCAGGCGGGGCGGGAGGTGGTGGGTCCCGCAGGGCAGGGTGGCTCGGGGAGGTCTGGGTTCTCTGGCAGGTTTGGCACGTGTGGCCATGTCTGTGGTGAGGGCGTGGGCTGGCTCCAAGGTCCTTTGAGAACTCGGAAGAACAGGAATGGGGGTGCCTGTGAGGCAGTGGGGGGATTACCTTCCGGGATGCACTCGGTCTCACTGACTCGTCCTTGACTCTGAGCACGTGGTTTGAATGTGTCAGCATGCTGGTCATCCTGCTCAACTGCGTGACGCTCGGCATGTACCAGCCATGCGACGACATGGACTGCCTGTCGGAGCGCTGCAAGATCCTGCAGGTGAGCGCCCGGCCCGCCCTGCCCACCACTGTGCCCTTCCACCTGCACCACCTACCCACTATGCTCTACTCCTCCCCACCCTGCACCCACCTACCCATAATGCTCTACTCCTCCCCACCTGCACCTACTTACCCATCATGCCCCCTCCTCACCTGCACCCACCTACCCATGATGCCCCACCCCTCCCCATCCTGCACCCACCTACCCACGATGCCCCACCCCTCCCCACCCAGCACCTACCTACACACAATGCTCCACCCACTTGCCCACAATGCCCTGTGCCTTTCCCCCTCCTCCCCCCCGCACCCCCACAAGTAGCACTAGGCACAGCCAAGCCATCCCCCCCACCTGTCCTCCTCCTCCTCATGCCCAGCTGGTTTCACCAGTTCTCTGTCACCATCCTCCTCTCCGGGCCTTTGCCCAAGTCCAGCCCCACCTCTCCCCTCCTCCTGGTCTCGCAGTGACCTCACTCTGCCCCCTGCTTCTCGCCTCCCTCCACCCGGCAGGTCTTCGACGACTTCATCTTCATCTTCTTCGCCATGGAGATGGTGCTCAAGATGGTGGCCCTGGGCATCTTCGGCAAGAAGTGCTACCTGGGGGACACGTGGAACCGCCTGGACTTCTTCATCGTCATGGCCGGGTAGGTGGTGCCGCTGGCCGGGCAGGAGCTGCGGTTTCCGAGGGCACCTCTGAGCCAGGCTGAGGGCACCCCTGAGCCAGGCTGAGGGCACCTCTGAGCCAGGCTGAGGGCACCTCTGAGCCAGGCTGAGGGCACCTCTGAGCCAGGCTCGGGGCTGGGACTCGAGGACTTTCCCAGGGAAGTGGCTCGGGAGCTGAAGGACAGGCAGGCAGGAGCCATGCCCAGCAAGGGGGCCGTGCGGCCGACGTGGCAAGGGGGAGGGGAAAAGGCTGGAGGCCTGTGTGGGTGTCATCACATGTGAGAGCGTGTGTGTGTGTGTGTGTGTGTGTGCGCACATGCGTGTGCACGATGCCAGTGAGAAGGGGCGGGAGGGAGACAGGCATGTGGCCAGGAGGGGGTTGGTACCTCAGTCTGTGAGAAATTCCACAGAAGAGTTCTGGAGCGAAATGACGTGTCCACCGGTGTGCGGAGAAATGTCACCCTCTCGAGGTGCCCGCCCGGGGAGCCAGGCTCGGTGCACAGCCACCTGGCAGCAGCCACGCAGACCTCGCCACGAGGGTTCCCTGCGAGCCACGCCCCCTTTGCCGAGTTCCTCTCTCATCCCCATTCTGGTGTGGCTGAGGGTGCCCGTGTGTGTGTGTGTGTGTGTGTGTGTGTGTGTGTCCTCTTTACTTAAAGAAAGGCATGTGAGTAGTGCCATTTTTCAGTCTTGCCTTTGCAAACGGCTCTCCTTTGACCTCGGTGAGTGAGGGTAGCTTTTGTCTGTGTGGCTCTGGAGCCACACTCTGTCCCTCAGAACCCGGCACACAGCGCCGTTCACGCCCCAGGGGGCGAGGGGCGCCCGGGCCTGGCTCTTCTTTCCGGGCAGACTGGGGCTCTGTCTTGCTGGGGGCTCAAAGGGCCTTGCTTCCCCTTCGGAGTTCACACCTTTCACTCGGGGTGTGAACGCTCCCTGTGGGACTTGCACAACTCCAGGGGAGGGAAAAACCCTCTGATTTCTCCTTCATTATGGTCCTCTCTCTTCTTTCTGGTCTCTCCGAAATTCTCACGAAATTCCCTCCTCTGTCTGTTGGCCACATCGGCCCCCCTTCCCCTCACAGACTTCTTCTGTGCGAGGAGGGGATTCCTGGGCTCGATCTTCCCGTCACTGGCCATGTCTCCCCGCCTTCTCCCACCGCCCCATCCCCGGTTCTCTCCTCTGCATCTTGTTGATTCCCGAGACTGCTTCCCGCCCTGCGCTCATTGTTATCCAGGGCAGCTCGGGCCTGCTCTTGTTTTATGGATGCAACGTTCCCTCGAATCTCCTTGGAAATCCTTTCCTGGTCCCGAAAGTCAGGGCGGAATTTCCAAACAGTTTTGAGCAGCGACCCCCACTCCAGTCTCCGAAGGAAGACGCATCCGGGGCTTATTCCGCTCACGGCTGGGGAGCCAGCAGGACGGGAAGCAGCGGAGTCCGGGAGACAGACGGGCGCCGGGGAGAGCAGGCGGGGACGGGCTGCTTAATAACCACGTCCGGGTCGTAAAACCGTAGCCTTCGGAGTTCTCGCTTCTGTTGGGAAGAAATCACCGCTAAACACGCACACGTTAATATGGAAATCCACGGCAGCCAGACCTTTAATTAACAGCAAACGGGGAATCAGACGTATGCTCCCGGAACGGAACCCTCGGAGGAGCCTGCTAATGCTCCGAAACGCGGTTGCGTGCGGGAGATATGGCCTTCCCTTCGCCTCGTTCCCGAGGTTTAGGGAATTTTTTAAACTCCGGCTCCACGGAAGTGATCTGTCTCGCTGGCTCCACGCACTGCCTCCCACGCCCGCCCTTCTGACCTCTCGATCGCTTAGTGACCCCGTGTCTGCCCACATTTATAAACGAAGACCTGGCTGAGCAGCACGAGAGCCGGCCTGGCCTCAGCACTGCGGTGAGGTCCCTGTTTGGTATCTTCTCTTGGTCCTCGGGCGGGGTCCCCAGCCCGGCATCCACCTGGGGGCGAGGGAGAGCCCGGTGCATGTGTAGTTGCAGAGGGCGCTGCGCTCGGTGTAGTGCGATGCTGCTATCCTGTAAAAGTTCTCTGTGCATTTCGAGCAGAGGGGGCTGCATGTTTACTTAGCACCAGGCCCCACCCATTACGTGGGGGGCCCTGGCTGGGGACAGGAATAGCGAAGACCCGTGTGTGGGATGCTGGGGATTCAGAGGACTCTGGCCTAGCCCTGTCCTCAAGGTCCTCCCCGTCCTTTGTGCGTGGGTGAAGGGGCGGGACGAGAAGCCAGCAACCCCGGGCTCCAGAGTCCAGCCCCCCAGTTCTGCTCCCGCTCAGACCTGTCCACCCTCCATCTCCCCACAGTCCCAGGCAGGCTCCGAGCTATAAATGCTCCCCCGAGTAACAGGCCTGACACCCGGAGGTTGTTTTCTCCCTTCCTGCCCCGCCCCATCCCCAAATTACCGGCTCCTCTGTGGAGGAGACAGAACCTTCGCACGGGAAGGTCCCTTAGAGGTCAGGGCCTCCATCCCCCCATCCAGAAGGCGCTGCTTCCCTGCGGAACTACCTCAACGCAGCCGCTTCCACCCGGGGACGGCGGGAGTGTTAGGAAGTGGTTTCTCACTGAGCTCAGCGTTGTCTTACTGTAGCTCCCGCCCGATGGAACCATTCATTCGTGCATTCAAGGCAAAGCCAGCACTTATTGAACCGGGCCTCGAGCTGGGCAGTGGGGACAAGATGAGGCCACCGTGGTCTCCTGGAGCTCACGGGTTAGAGAATGCTCAGGGCCTGGCTGGTGCGGCTCAGTGGGCTGGGCAGGGAGAGGCTGCCTCCTGTGCAGGGAGAGGCTGCCTGTTTCATCCCGGGTCAGGGCATGTATATGTATCTGGGTTGCTGGCTCGATCCCCGGGTAGGTGGCATGCAGGAGGCAGCTGATCGATGTCTGGCTACCACATCGATGCTTCTCTCTCTCTCCTCCACCCTCCCTCCCTCTCCCTTCCTTTTTTTCTTTTTCTAAAAATCAATAAAAAATCTTTAAAAAAAAGAAAATGGATGTAAAACAGATAATAAAACTCTAAATGAATTCTAAATCGGGATCAATGCCGTCCCATGGGAGTGCAGAGGCTGTGAGGGCGTGGAGCGGGGACTGATGGAGGCAGGGGTGTGAGCTATCCTCTCTCAGGGGGAAGGGAGCCCTGGGGGGAGGAGGAGCTGGGCAGGCAGAGGGCGGGGCGGGCCTCTCGGGCAGAGGGGGCAATGCAGAGGCCCGGAGGGCCTGTTGAGGAAGAGGAAGGAGAACAGAGGCACAGGGTTGGAGCCCAGGGTCTCAGGGGTAGGTGGGTGCTGAGGAATGAAGCCAGAGAAGAGGGCAGGGGCCTGGTCCTACAGGGCGGCCTGCAGCCTGCGGGCAGGGGCGTCCCTGGCAGACCCATGACAGTCCTTCAGCATTAAGAAGGCGGCTCCCTTCCTCCCTGAGTCTCCCGTTCTCCACGTGAACTGTCCCCAGCACCGCCCCCGCCGGTCACAGGACAGGGGAGGAGGCCTCACCGGCCAGACTCAGTTCCAGTGACCAAGGCGGTGACTCTGCCGCAGGGTCAGGTGGGAGTGTGGGGACCAGGTGGTGGCCAATCTCCAAGCCAGGACTCTCCCACCTGGAACTAACGAAATACAGCTGGTGGTTTAAAAAGCCAAATGTCAGACGGAGCCCTTACTGCTGTTAAATTCATCGTACAACGATCACTGGGAGACCTGACTCATTGCCTGTACTTCCTGTGCGTGGTGGGCCCCGGACAGCAGCCCCGGGGCCTCCCTGTGTGTGACAAGGCCCCGGAAACCATGGAGCAATGGTTCACAGCTGAGCCCACCTCACGGTCTTCTCTAAGCTGCGCCTTTCCGTCTCTGTCCATTAGGAGGCCATGAAATATTCAACGACCTTCTTGTTGAACTTGAGATATTCTTTACCCGCCTCTCTCCTTTGGTGCGTCCTGCTGCCAATTCTACCCCCTCCCCTGGCCGAACCAGGAAATGGCCATTGCCAGCTGCGGGGAGGGGCCTGGGCACCTGCATAGTAAAACTTCCCTGAGAATTCCACTGCCGAGCCTCTAGCAATGTTCCCCAAACTTTTGACATATGTGTGCCCTTCTATAATTTTCGTAGCGCTGAGTACCCCTCGTACTCATGAGAACGTAGAATTAGGCGCAGCTAAGCACGGTGCAGTGCATATCCCCACCGAACTCCGGTGCAACGTGTATCCCCACCAAACTCTTCCCGGACCCCTGGGGGTACGCATACCACACTTTGGGAAACACTGCTGTAGGGTGAGCCAGGACTGGTGGGCCAGCTTCAGGGACCTCTCCAGAATGAGGTTGAGGCAGAGCCCCACCTTAGTTAGGTGAGGGAGGGACCAGGAGCTGCCCTGTGGGGGAGAGCCTTTTAGAGCGTCCGACTGTGACAGTGACAGCACGGAGTGGAGCAGCTGAGCAACATGTGGAAGCGGCCTGGGATGGGGTGACCCCAACCCCAATCCTCAAGCACGTGCACAGCCTTACACCCCGACTCAGTGCTCCTCAAAACTCAAGGGACAACAGACATCCTGGGGCCCATGCTAAAAGACAGATTCCTGGGCCTCACCCAGGGGTCCAGGCACGGCAGACACGGCAGGACCTGGGAACCATGGCAGCTCCGTGGTCGGCAAACTGCGGCTCTCGAGCCACATGCGGCTCTTTGGCCCCTTGAGTGTGGTTCTTCCACAAAATACCACGGCTGGACGAGTCTATGTTGAAGAAGTGGCGTTAGAAGAAGTTTATGTTTAAAAAATGTGGCTCTCCAAAGAAATTTCAATCGTTGTCCTGTTGATATTTGGCTCTGTGGACTAATGAGTTTGCTGACCACTGGGCTAACTCATCTGACCACCCAGAGCCCCTCCCCGGAAGCGCAGTGGGTGGCGCTCAGGGAGGAGGAGAGGCGTGTGGAGGGCTCCTTTTCTGACCAGCATCCAGGATCTTCTAGATTAATCTTCCCGACGAGTAGATGCACTTTGTGAACAGAACAGCGGGACTCCTCGTGAGGATTTCTATCATTAATAAAGTTGGCACAGCCGAGACCGGTTTGGCTAGTGGATAGAGCGTCGGCCTGCGGACTGAAAGGCCCCAGGTTCGATTCCTGTCAAGGGCATGTACCTTGGTTGCCGGCACATCCCCAGTAGGGGGTGTGCAAGAGGCAGCTGATCGATGATTCTCTCATCGATGCTTCTAACTCTCTATCCCTCTCTCTTCCTCTCTGTAAAAAATCAATAAAATATATTTTAAAAGAAAAGAAAGAAAAGAAAAGAAAAATCATAAAGAAAGAAAAAGAGACCCAGATGGTTTAAAAAAAAAAAATTGGCACCGATAGCAGTAACGTCAGTCACGCAGCACCTGGCCGGGGAGTGGGAGGGGAAGGCTGGGTCGGGCTTTGTCACACTCTGCGAACATCTCCTCCCGAGCGTGCAGGTTCCCACCCTGACTCTCCCAGGCCCTTGGGAAATAAAACGTCAATAAGCCTTCTTCCCCGGCCCCGCACTAGAGCTTTCTGAAAAGACAGGCGGGCACGACCCCGCCGCGGTTGCTTGCTGGGAGTTCCTTTGGTCCGAAGTGCCCCGTCAGTGGGACTTTAAAAAGCAAAGGGAATTGAATCCTCTTAGGCGTCACTCAGGGGCGTGATGAAAGGAAGGGCATCCGCGGAGTGCCGAGTGCTTACTGTGCACTGAGGCTGTGCATTATCTGTCTAATCTCTCAGCTACCTCTGTGTGGGAGGGACTCGGGGAAGTTCCATCTCACAGAGGCACGGGGACACGGAGTGGCTTGCTCAAGGTCACGGGCTGGCGAGGGGCACAGCAGGAGTTGAAGGCAGAGAGCTTGGCTCCACGGGCTGGCATCGTGTCCTGGTTCTAGGTAAACTCCCAGGGTGCATGTGGCTGTAAGTAACTACAACGTCCAACCAACAGTGGCCCGAGCAAATTCTGGAGTGTTCTCTCTGATAGAACAGGAAGTTTGGAGGTCAGTGGTTACCGGCGATGGCTCTGGGATGTTCCTGTGATTTTTTTTAGGTCCTTCTTCCTGGTCACAAGGTGGCTGCTGAAGTGGTGGTTATCATGTCCGCATCGGAGGCAGGGAGACAGGGAGATAGGGATCTGCCAGCCGCACCTGTCCAGCTGGATCGGGAAAATGATGTTTTCTTTCCTAGATCTTTCCCCCATCCCAACACACTTGGCCAGAATTGGCTCTTGTGGCCATCCTTAGCTGCAAGGGAAGCTGGGAAAAAAACCACTGAATTTGGCCAAACCAACCAAGAGTTGTTCTCTGGGGCCAGGCCAGAGGAGAAGAAGAGAATGCACGTTGGGTGGGCAACTCTCAGAGTCGGCTAAGTCCTCTCCCCGAGCCTTCGTTTCTTTGTCTGCTTCAGACCAACGCTGTGGCCCTCCCCTGTCTCTGAGCTCTCTGGTCCGAACCTTCAGCGCTCTGACCAAGCAGGGCGTGTGATCTGTGGAGAAATCTAAAGTCAAATCCCGACTGGTGCCAGCTCCACAGAGGGCTGTGTCTGCCGGCAGACCTGGCTGTGGTGATGGGCATCCGAGGGCCATCACGGAGGCTGTTTCCAGAAGCCGCTGCAGCCGGCCTCCCTTCTGTGCGTTGCCCTGTGGGTCAAGGACCATCCGTGAGTCAGCAGGCCCAGGCGCCCTTCCGTTCACCACCCTGACTTCACACGCTCACTTATCCTGGGTTCTACAGGCTTGTCTGCTCCAAGGCCCGGGTGCTCCGAGGGCAGGGCCGAGGCCGAGGCACCCTCCTGGACTCCCCACAGCCTCGCCCTGGCCAGCCTGGGGAAGGAGGAAACACCATGACGTGTGTGCTTCATATCCGTGGTGTCCAGGCCTCGCAGAGCTGGGGGGAGGGTGTCTGGGGCCGTTGTCTTGGAGCCGAGCTGGCCAGGGGGTGGGTGTGGACCTTGGTGTAGAGCACATGTGTCAAACACAAGGCCCGTGGGCCAAATCCAGCCCGCCAGGCCTTGCAATGTGGCCCGCACCGCGCTGTCATCACTGCACTCCGCTGTCAGTTTATGACATTGTCAGTTTATGACTGTTCAGTAAACCATTCGGCCCGCGATTTAGGCTGGATTTTAGATTTTGGCCCCTTCTCTGATTGAGTTCGACACCCCTAGTGTAGAGGATTCTCCATTTGCGTATGGAGTTGAGTGGGAGAGAGAGTGGTGATCACTGCTCAGGTCCGTTTCTATGGGAACAGGATGCTGGATGCCATGAGGGAGGGGGCTTAGTCACCAGACATCCTCAGGCCACAGGCTGACACGCCAGCCGCCAGTCACTCACGGATCAGGCAGGGCTCTCTCGGTTCTACCGCATGGGAACCCGGCACACCGAAAGCCGAGGCGTCTCTGACTTCAGGGCCTGCTCGACCCAGGATCCTGAAATGCACCACCGGACAGTGTCCTCCCGTCCCACGGCTGCTCATTCCTCTGCGCCCACCTCCACCGCTGGCAGCTTTCTCCGTGGGGTTCACAGCCAGCCCACTGCCTCAAGCTTAACCCCAAACCCCCTCTCCGTCCCCAGCCACGCCCAGCGGGTGCGGCATTGACCCTGCTTGGCTTGGAGCGGCTGGTGTGGGTCATTGCTCCTCTCTGAGCCAATCACCGCAGCCGGAGGCAGCACTTTGGCTGGCCAGACCTACATCCAGGCCCCCACAGCACCTGTGGGTCAGTGGGTCAGTGGGTCGGAGGTCAGGCGCATCCACTCCACGTGTCCTGGGCGTGGGGAGGGTCGTTTTGGCAAGTCCAGGGCTCTTACCCTGAGAGCAGAGACAGGGCCTCGGCAGCCGAAACCACGGTGTTTGCTAGCGGGGCGGGCGCTCTTAAGCCCTCTCCGTCCTGAGGATGTGGGGTGGGTGAGCCCATTTGGCGGAGAGGACGCGGAGCCTCTGAGAGGTGGGCAGCCTGCCCAGGTCACAGCGCCTGCAGGAGGCCGATCTCCGATGTGCTCAGGTACGACGGCCCCGAGCCCAAGCTGCCTCCCAGCGGGAGGGGTTTGACCAGTTCAGAGGCCAAACTATTCCTCTCGATGTGCCCGGGAGGAGGACCTGGGCGGCCTCGCCAGCCCTGAGGGGACAGGGTCCCGGAGAGGGGCATTCCCCCGAGCTTGGTAGACAGAGCTCAGAGGCTCTCTGTCCTGTGTGGTGCCAAGTCTCCTCCGACCGAACGAAGCTAAGCTGTCTGGGCGGTGGACAGGAGGTACACCAGTATCGGGGACTTACAGTCTAAAACATCATAGCTTGTCCTTATCGGAAGTTCACACCTAACTGACCAGCCGTGTTTTATCTGGCAGCTCCGCCCAGAGGTGCGGGCACTGGAGCACGGCCACGGGGGAGGGGGCGGGGCGGGGGCCTTGCAGAGGATCCAGGGTCTCCTGCTGCTGAGGTCCCGCCAGCTCGGGGTTGTCTATGCAGCCCTTCCTTCCACTCTGTAACCCCCAACTCCCCCTTTTCTCTGAACCTGACCTGAGTTGGCTTCAGCATCATTAAAAAAAAAATTCTTTATTGATTAAAGCACATGTGTCAAACACATGGCCCGCGGGCCAAATCCAGCCCGCCAGGCCTTGCAATGTGGCCCGCACCGCGCTGTCATCACTGCACTCCGCTGTCAGTTTATGACATTGTCAGTTTATGACTGTTCAGTAAACCATTCGGCCCGCGATTTAGGCTGGATTTTAGATTTTGGCCCCTTCTCTGATTGAGTTCAACACCCCTAGATTAAAGTATCACATATTTGTCCTCAACCCCCATTCCAATCCCCCACCCCTCCCCACTCATGCCCCCAACCCCCTATTTTCCTTGACCACTGGTTAGGCTCATATGTATGCACATAAGTTCTTTGGTTGATCTCTCCCCCCCCTTTTTAAAAAAAATATATTTTATTGATTTTGTACAGAGAGGAAGGGAGAGAGATAGAGAGCTAGAAACATCGATGAGAGAGAGTCATCCATCAGCTGCCTCTTGCACACCCCTCACTGGGGATATGCCTGCAACCAAGGTACATGCCCTTGACCGGAATGGAACCCGGGACCCTTCAGTCCGCAGGCCGACGCTCTATCCACTGAGCTAAACCGGTTTCGGCTGATCTCTCCCTTTTATCCCCATGTTCTTTATCAGTCACTAACCCCTATTCTCGTGTGAGGATAGATGGGTGAAATTGATCGATAAATAAGTACTGGCCAACGTGAATGGTGTTGCCCTCTGATGTTCACTCTCCGTATGCCTTCCCTCCACGAATCACCGCCTGAGTGCTAGGGGCGGGGAGAGGGGCGTGGGCTGGGGGTCTGGTTACGAGCCTGAGTCAGCACCGAGCTGCCTCCTGACCCACGATCCGCTGTTTCCAGCATCTCAGCTTCCCCTCCATGGGCTACATCTTAAGCTCCATTTTAAGAAAGCCCCCATGGGCCCCTTGGAAAGACTGAGGAAACACACTATTTTTATCAGCAACGCACAGGATCCTCTCCCGGGAGGGGTGTTTCCTGGAAAGACGTTAAATCTCAGTCATCGATGTTTCTTGTCAGCGCCAAGCATGCTCCCCAACCCAGGCCTTCACGCCGTCTGTTTGACAAGCTGGCGTGGGGGGCCCTGGGCGAGGCTGGGGACCCCCGGGGACAGGGAGCTGGGGACCCCCGTGGACAGGGAGCTGGGGACCCCCGGGGACAGGGAGCTGGGGACCCCCGGGGACAGGGAGAGGGGACCCCCGGGGACAGGGAGAGGGGACCCCTGGGGACAGGGAGCTGGGGACCCCCGGGGACAGGGAGCCGGGGACCCCCGGGGACAGGGAGCCGGGGACCCCCCGGGACAGGGAGCCGGGGACCCCCGGGGACAGGGAGAGGGGGCCCCCGGGGACAGGGAGCTCTGTGGAACGGGGCGGTGACAGAGCAGGCCTCAGAGCCAGGGGTGCCCGGATAGAGGCACGGGGGGCACCCGGGGAGAGCTGGAAGGGAACCCTTTCCAGATGGGGTGGGGTCTGGAAGTCTGGGGAGGGCATCCAGATAGACGGCCTGGCAGATGCCAAGGCGTGTAGGCTGGAACCAGCACGGCCCACTCGGGGGTGTCCCGTGGATGCAGGGCCAGGGGTGGGCAGTGCCGGGGTTGTGCCAGGGAGCTTCCAGAGGCCTGCTTCCTGGCTCTGGCTCTCTCTGGCAGGAGGTGGGTCCAGGGAGGGGTGGAGGCGGCCATCCTGTGATTGGTGGGCCGGCGGGACCCAAGGCCGCAGAGGAGGCTGTGACGTCTGCTCGCTGACACTCTGGCTCTGGCTTGTGTCAGGCTCGGTTCTAAGCGCTGAATCCATAAAGGAACACTGGCCCTCCCCGCACCCCCGTGAGGCCAGTTTGGTGACTTGCCTGAGGTCACGCGGGGCACTCGCAGCAGGAGCTGGGATGGGAACCCAGGCTCTAACCACTGGGACACACTGCCCCGTGCTGGCCCCATCCCGTGTGCTGCCATCTGTGCTGTGCTTACCAGCCATCTGGGGGGGAGGGGGTGCTCAGGAGCCAGGGGGCGGCCTGGCCTGATGGCTGCGGAGGTGTGCGCTGGGGGGTGTCACACAGAGTCCCTGGGCCCCCCACTCCCTGGCGTGTGACCTGGGTGCTCTCCGAGCCTCGGCGTCCTCACCGCAGGGGCTCCTGGTCCCACCACGGGGAGCAGGCGCAGAGCGAGTGCTCAGAGGCCTGGGAACCAGCCAGGACTCCGATCGCTGCGACAGAAAGCCTGGGCACACGGCCCCACGGCCCCGGGGAACGGACTGGCACACGGGACAGACGGGCAGTACCGAGGGCGGAGCCGGGGTTCGGGTACAGCTGCGGGGAGTGGCCGGACCATATGGCCAGCATCCGGCCGCTCGGCCGCGCTGGCCCTGGCCTTCCTTTGTGCTGGCAAGATTCTCCGGCCCCCGCAGAGGCAAGATGGCCATCAGCGCCCCCGGGCGTCCGGGCGGTGCTTAGCCGGGGAGGGCACCTCTCCCCGGCGGTGCTGGCTCCAGGGCTGGGTCTGCCTGGGGTCTCCCACGTCAGCCCTGCTGGCCAGGGATGGCGTCCGGGTTGGCTCTCCTGCCGGGGTCTCTGGGCCTCTCCCGGGACCCAGGGGGACGGGGAGTCGGAGAAGGAGGCTCCTGGGCGGGACTAAGTGGGGCTCACTGTGCCCCAAGAGTGACTGTCTGCCCTGCAGCCCCACTAGCCTGGCTGCACCGAGTCCCTCTGCCCGGATGACACCTGGAACCACCTCCCCCCACCCCCAGGGCGATGTCAGGACAGAAGGACTCACTTTACAGCAAAATTACTCACCTAATTAGGCGCTGGGAGCCGGCACTGGCGGAGGGGGTTTGTTGTTTTTTTTTTAGACTTTTAGCACCGAAGCTGTGTGATAATGTAACTGTGCAATTAGGCACTAATTTCTCTCTCCTGCAAGTGATGTCTTAACTTGGGGCCTGAGGGCAGCAGCCCGGTGCTTCTGCACCCACAGCGGCCCCTTCGCTGCTGCTTTTGGGGCTGGGCACCCCCACAGCTGTCACTCGGGGTGGGGGGAGGAGGCCGGCGGTAGGGGAGGGTGGGAGGGCACCTGTCCCAGGTGGGACTCATGCTCCTCGGTCCTCAGTGGGGCTGGTGTGGGTGCTGTGTCTGAGGAGCACAGAGGGCGCGGCCAGGACTCAGCCAGTTTTCGGATAGCCCTGCAGCCCCTGCCCTCCCGGGGACCACATGGTCTCTGGAGGGGGGGGGCGCGGAGGGGAGGGGTGTCACTGGGATGGCACCCTCATTGCTCTCAGTGGTCCCCTGCTGGTGAACAGCCCCCATCCGACTTCCCTCCTCCCCTCCCTCACTGCTTCCTGGCTCCCCTCCCGGGTAACCGCTGCTCCCCAGTCTGCTTGGGGACCAGACTGGCCAGGGTGGGAAGGAGCCGGAGCAGAGAGGGGCGGGTTCAGCCTGGGTGCAGGGAGGGCGCACACAGGAGGAGGCGGCCTGGAAGGAAGGATGAGGGAGGAGAAAGGGCCTTGTGCAGAGGACGGGGGAGGGAGGGTGTGTCTGGGAGCTCCCGGGCCTGGCACGGCACCTGGGTGCCTGGGGCCAGAGCGGGGCTGGGGAAGGGGACTAGCAGACTAGAGGGCCTTGAAGGCGGAGGCCGGGGCTGGGTCTTTGGCCCGAGAGCAGTGGGGAGACATTGGAGGTTTGACTTGGGGGGTGACACGGCCGGGTTTCAGTTTTAGGGGGTTTCTCCTGGGGAAGGAAGGCGGGCTGTGGGGAGGAGGCAGGAGGAGGAGACAGCCGGGAGGCGCTGTGGCCGCCGGGAGGGGGGGGCTGCCGGCTTGGGCAGGGCGGTGGAGCTGTGGGCACCCTGTGCCACGTTGGTGTCTCATCAGGACAGTGTGCTTCCCGGGCAGAGAGTAACACCCACAGCCTCACCGCCTAGCTGCATGTCTGCCCCCACTCCCCGCCCGTCCTCTTCCTCTCTGAGAAGAATGAGAATTTCTGGAGTTTCCATTGTGCACCTACTATGTGCCCTCTATCACTGAAGGCGTGTACACCTAGTCTCATTCTCCAGGCTGGAGAGACAGCCGCAGCACACACCTCGCCTCCGCCTCTCAGGTTCATGGAAGGAGAGCATTAGGACCTGGGAGACATGTTTAGGCTAATAGAGTCCCTGGATGAATCCATAAGCTCTCTCATGCTGCTCAGAACTCAGTAACTCATCACATGTACCTTAAAAAAAAAATATATATATATATATATATATATATATATATATATATATAATTGATTTTTAGAGAGAGGAAGGGAGAGGGAGAGTTAGAAACATGGATGAGAGAGAAACATCGATCAGCTGCCTCTTGCACACCCCCTACTGGGGATGTGCCTGCAACCAAGGTACATGCCCTTGACCGGAATCGAACCTGGAGCCCTTGAGTCCGCAGGCCGACGCTCTATCCACATGTCCCTTTTTGACTTGACAGCCAGGAAGCTCAAACAGCTAAGATCGTGACACTAAATTCTCCAAGAAGTTTTTCTTGGGAGCTTTTCCGTGGGGACCCTGCTGAGGTCTGGGCTTTTGCAGAAGGTGTGCTCCCACATGGACGATCTGGGGTGTCGGGTGGGGGTGAAGGGGGGTCCTTCTTGAGTGGCCGTGGGCCTGGGCTCTGTGAGGAGGGACGGGGAGTCAGACTGGGCAGCGTTGTCCCGAGGGCTCCTCAGCCGGTCCCGGTGGCTGTGGCGCGGCCCGCGGGGCCAGGGAGCAGCAGAGGGTGGAAGTGGACTCAGGAGGTGGGAGCTCACACAGGTGCCCGCGGGGCGGGGATGTGAGCGGGGCTTGGCAGGCAGCAGCCTTCCAGAGCCGTTTGCTTTTCCTGCTCCCTGTCCGCGGCGAGGTAGCTATTTATCCCCCGGAGACTCTCCGGGATGGCACCCATCCTGGTCTGGCACCCGCTGGGCCTCACAGGTGGGCTCCGGGCTCCTGGAACACAGAGCCAGGTGGGTCCCACCTGGCAGGGGCTGGGGACCCCCACCTCCTGCACACCCAGCGAGGGCCCCACGGCCTGGCCCTCCCCCACTCCCAGGGCCTGGCACTGCCCCTGGGCAGCAGGGGAGAGCCTGGGCGGCGGCAGAGCTTCATTCCTGGGGGGGAGGGGAGGGGCTGGCAGGAGCTGAGCCTGCGATGGGTGATGGGGTGGCTCTCCTAAACCTGTGCGTGTGCGTGTGCGTGTGTGTGTGTGTGTGTGAGCGCCTGTGTGTGTGCCTGTGTGTGCCACCCCCGCAGCGCCTCTGTCACACAGCTCCCTGGCTGCCTGGAGAGCTCTCTCCTCAGAATGTGAGGACGACAGTTTGGCTCACCCACGCGCGGAATCCTCACACAGCTCCGCACTCATGCCCCCTCTCAGCTCATCCTCTGCCCTCGTTCCGGGCCCTCCCCGTCCCTCCCCCTCCTCCTCCCCCTCCTCCTCCCCCTCCCCCTCTTGCAGGGCTGCTGCCCCTGGCACCCCTCCCTCTCCGCCTCCCTTCTCCTCTGCTCCCTCAGGTCCCTGTCTCCAGTTCCAGGCCGCTGTCACCTTGTTGCGGTCGCGCCCCCTCATCTGAACTGGGGCTCTGGAAGGCGTGTGTGCGAATGAGGGTGTGTGAGGGGTGAGGGTGTGTGTGCACGAGCGGTTGTGTGCAGGTGTGTGATTGTGTGTGTGTGCATACGGGGGAGACAGAAGGAGGGAGGCAGGGAGGGAGGGGGAGGGAGAGAGAGAGAGAGAGAGCGCCGAGCCAGAGCCTGTGCCCTAGAAAGCCGGGGATGGATGAGGCATTCCAGGCAAAGGAAGCTTTCACTCAATTACTCCTCCAGCAGCGGGAGGGAGGGGGGCGGCTGTACAACCGGCGGACAGGTTTGCGTGGTGCGTGGAAAAGCCTTCATTTCCTGCTGATGACGGTGCTGACAGGTGCAGCGGCAGCCGTGCCGGAGCCCTGGGTGGGGTGGGGTGGGGGAAAGGCTTTGGTGCATGGGGCCTCCGGGTCAGGCTGGGGTGCAGCACTGGGCCGGGGGGGGGGGGAGTGGGGGCAGGTAGGAGCTGGTGGGAGGCAGGGAACCACAGAGGAGACCGAGGTCTGCGGCCACGGAGCTGCAGGGGTGGCCGGCCTGTGTGGTGAGGCCCAGAGGAGGAACACCAGGGCCGAGGGAGGGTCCGGTTCGAGTCCCGCCCCTGCCGAGTGGGAGCTGCTGAGGGCAGGGCCGGGCCTGAGCCATTCTGGGGTCACGGCCCCCTGCACCGGCCGGGCTCAGCGTGGACGTCGGGGCCGCTGCACGGAGATGAGGATCGACGTCCAGCTGCCGTCGGGCCAGCCCCGGGCCACTGTGCCTCGGTCCTCCCTCTGAGGGTGTAGCTGGCCCTCCCTGTGCCAGAGGCTGCTCCTGCGGGAGCCACCGGCCCCCAGCGGGGACCCAGGTTTCGGCCCCTCCATCCCTCTGTCCCCAACAACTCCTGATCCCAGGGCAGCCTGGAGGGTGGTGTCACTGGCCCCAACCCCCTCTCAGAGGAGGGACAGCTCGGGGCCACCCAGTGGACTGGGCACACCCTTCCCGGGCAGGTGGGGGCACACGTGGGCAGGCGGGGGTGGCCAGGCGCCTCTGTGGTCTGGCCCGTGGCCCTGCCTGGCCTCCTGCGCCGCCCTCACCCTCCCCTCTCTCCGCAGGATGGTGGAGTACTCGCTGGACCTGCAGAACATCAACCTGTCGGCCATCCGCACCGTGCGCGTCCTGAGGCCCCTCAAAGCCATCAACCGCGTGCCCAGTGAGTCTGCGCCCTCCCCCGCCCCGGCCCACGGAGCCCCAGCCACCCTTCCAGTGCCAGGTGTGTGCTGGGCTGGGCCCCTCCGGGGCCGGACAGAGGTCGGTCCTGCTCCCGCGGGGCCCAGGGGCCAGGATTGGGCCTGAAGACGCTGGGGGGTGGCCTCGATCCTGAGCCCAGACCACGTGGATCACCGGGGAGCCTGGCTCCAGGAGCAGCTTCCTCAGGGAGCGGGCGGCCACGGGGGCCACGTGTGGAAGGAGCTGGTGGTGTGAGGGGGGCCTTCTGCAGCTTCTCACCACGGAGGGGAACCCAGGCTCCCGCACGTGTGCTAAGTGACTTTGAACTTAAGCTTTATCACCCACCCACCTGTGAAGGGTGTGCACATGTGTGTGTACACGTGAGGGGTGTGTGCACACGTGAGAGTGTGTTCGCACACGTGGGTGTGTGTATAGACGTGAGGCTGTGCACACACGTGGGCGTGCATGCACACGTGAGGAGTGTGCACACGTGGGTGTGCACATACATGTAAAGGCATATTTGCACACGTGAGGGTATGTAGAGGTAAAGGTGTGTGCATGTGTGTGAGTATGCAAATGTGAGTGTGCACATGTGAGGGATGTGCACATAGGGGTGTGTGCACACGTACATGAGCACACATGGGGAATATGGGCACGTGTGTTCCTCTCCCTCTCTCTCCCACTGTGTGGGCGCTCATTAGATGGCTCCTGGCTGTGGAGGTCACTTTTTAAAAAATATATATATATTTTTATTGATTTCAGAGAAGAAGGGAGAGGGAGAGAGAGATAGAAACATCAATGATGAGAGAGAATCATTGATCAGCTGCCTCCTGCATGCCCCCTACTGAGGATGAAGCCCGCCATCTGGTCATGTGCCCTTGGCCAGAATCAAACCTGGGACCCGTCCGTCTGCAGGCCGACAGACGCTCTGTCCACTGAGCCAAACCGGCTCGGGCAGGAGGTCGCCTTCCCCCGAGAAGGGCAGGGAGGTGGGCTCCTTCCCGGAGGCTCCTGTTCTGGAGACTGCAGGGGCCAGGCCTGCAGAGGGCTCGGTCCTTCCTCAGGGGCCTCCCTCCTGCCAGCAGGGCCCCGGAGGCTCAGGCGGAGAGATGGAAGAGCCTGTGTCCGCCCTGAGCTGGCTCCGCTGCAGCCGGTTCACAGATGAACTGGCGTGGGGCGTGCTGGGAGCCCAGACACTCTGGGACCCACAGTATAACCAGTGCACTCCCTCCCCCACCTAGCAGCTTCCCTGGCTCCCTGGAAAGGGGACTTGAGGTAAAGCCACATTTTTGAGGAACTTAACTGACAGGAGCCTGGGGTGGCTGGAGCAGGTCCAGGCTCCAGCTCCCGTGTGCAGGAGGGCAGCTGTGTGCCCGCTGCCAGTCACCGGGGGACGTGTGGCGGGGACACAGGCTCCCTCAGTGCTTCCTGAGAGGCCTGATTCACCCTGGGACTCATCTTCCCAGCAACAGCCCGTAGCGTTCATGTCCGCCACTAGGTGGCAGGCCGGAGAGCAGGGAAAAGGCAAAGTCAATGATAGGTTATTAGTTACAGAGCTGCGGAGAGCAGGGGCGGCTGCCTGCCGTTTGCAAAGTGGCTTAAGAACAAGACCCACCAGGAAGGCTCCGTGGGGCTGTCAGGAATGCGAGGTGTGGCTTTCAGCTCTGCCTGGAGCATGCTGTGTGGCCTGGGAAGTACCCGAGCATCCCTGGGCCTCAGTTTCCCCCCCTTGCACAAAGCAGGGGGAAGGATTCGACTCGGTGAGTGGTTTTAAACGTTGTCCAGGATGGTTCGGGGGCCTGGTGCTCTTTATGGAACCCTGCAAAGTGTGTCCCTTCCACCCACCCTGGAGGCCTCTGTCCCGGCCACGCACCCATGGGTGGGCAAAGGGAAGGAGACGGGAGGAGAAAAGGAAGCACGAGTCTCTGAGCCAAGAGGCTGGGTTTTGGTTTCCTTGCTGTGTGACCTTTCATAAGTCACTCGCCCTCTCTGGGCCTTGGCACGATGGGGCTGGGTTGTCTCTAAAAGTGCCCCCTTTGTCCGGCCGGCGTGGCCCAGTGGTTGAGCATCGACCTCTGAACCAGGAGGCCACAGTTTGATTCCCGGTCTGGGCACATGCCCAGTGGTGGGCTCGATGCCCAGTGTGGGGTGTGCAGGAGGCAGCCGATCAATGATTCTCTCTCATCATTGATGTTTCTATCTTTCCCTCTCCCTTCCTCTCTGAAATATATATATATATATATATATATAAGTGCCCCCTCTGGCACCGGGGACTCCTGCCTTGCCTGGCCCACACACCCCGTAAGCCCGTGCAGTGCCTCCCAAAGCCCCCGGCCACGCCATTTAACAATGAAAGGCTTTTTTTTCCTCCAGTGAGAAAGTAGGGCAGTCACTACGAAGGCCTGAGCCCGCTGAGTCTGGGCTGCTGGCCCGCATGTGCACCTGGCCCAGCACACCCGGCCCAGGCTGCGGTGGTGGAGGGGGGCGGGGCACAGAGGTCTGGGGAGCTCAGGGCAGCTGGGGGGATGCTGAGCCTGGCCTGGGTCACTGCCCCCGCAGGGCCCCCATCCGGCCACAATCCCCCGATCAGCAACAACTCACCTCCATGCAGAGGCCTCGGGGCTGGGCCTGGGTGGGCGGTGCAGGGGTGGAGAGAGTCCCAGGGCAGGCCCCGGGGCAGGGCGGCGGAGCTGACAAGCCGGGGGAGAGGGGTGGGGGATGGCTGCTGTCTGGCCCCAGCTGCAGGCCCAGGAGCTGGAGGTGTGCCCGGCACTGACAGACCCTCCACTGGCTGCAGGCAAGCCACGCTCCTCTCTGGGCCTCCCTCGTGTCTCCCATGATACAGTGGGGTTGGTGACACCAGTCTCCACGTGGCTTTGGAAGGGTGGGAGGCCACATGTGTGCACAGAGCTAGTGGGGAGTTGCATGCAGTGGGAGCCTTGCAGTGAGTGTTCTCCAGGGCCGTTGTTAGGAAGAGCTGGGAGCATTGAGTGGGAGGCGGCGGACGGACGCAGGGCATCTCTGCGGAACCGGGTTCTGGGGGCGCTCCCCGGGCACACAGAGGGTAGAGGCTGCTCCTGGCAGACACCCCACAGCTCAGGCAGAGGAGGAGCCGGCCTGGGGGCCACGTGGCCCTGGCAGAGGGACTGCAGGCGGGCAGAGCGGGAGTGACTTTCTGAATCTTCCGGAAAAGTACTGCTAACGACACGTGGCTAACATGTATCGGGTCTGCCGAAACCGATTTGGCTCAGTGGATAGAGCACAGGCCTGTAGACTAAAGGGTCCCAGGTTCGATTCCGGTCAAGGGCATGTACCTTGGTTGCAGGCACATCCCCTGTAGGGACTGTGCAGGAGGCAGCTGGTCGATGTTTCTCTCTCATCGATGTTTCTAGCTCTCTATCCCTCTTCCTTCCTCTCTGTAAAAAAAAAAAAAAAAAAAAAGAAAAGAAAAAATCAATAAAATATATTTTAAAAATATAATAAAATAAAATGTATCGGGTGCTTACAAGAAACGGTGCTTACAAGAAACGTAAGTGAGGTTATTTCATCGTCATGACAGCCCTGGGACATTGGCCCATTTTACAGATGGGGAAACGGAGGCCCCACAGCTGGCCAGGAGCAGCGCCAGGCCTGGAGCCCGTGCTTGTACAACCCCAAGCGTGCTGCTCCTCTTCATGACCCCCTTTCTCTCCTTTTAGCAAGATGGCCCCCACCCTTCTCCACGGGCAGACGTGTGAGCAGGAGCTGGAGGCCAGCGGGACACGTGTTCTAAGGGAGGCAGCGGGGGCGCAGGGGGAGGGCCACAGGTACTTGGGGTGGGGTAGGGCAGTGGTCGGCAAACTCATTAGTCAACAGAGCCAAACATCAACAGCACAACGATTGAAATTTCTTTGGAGAGCTGAATTTTTTAAACTTAAACTTCTTCTAACGCCACTTCTTCGAAATAGACTCGCCCAGGCCGTGGTATTTTGTGGAAGAGCCACACTCAAGGGGCCAAAGAGCCGCATGTGGCTTGCAAGCTGCGGTTTGCTGACCATGGGGGTAGGGCGTTTGAAGAACGAATAGATGTTTGTGCCACAGTGGCTGTGGGGACCTCAGTGGGACTGGGATCAGACCCCACACCCCAGGGCCTGAGCGTGATGACCTCGGGAAGGAGCCCGAGGCCTCTCCTGGGGGGAGGGTGCAAGGTACACACGTCCTGCCTGGGGTGTGGGCTCTGAGGCCCCCCCATCAGCTCATCGCCGCCCCCCCTGGGCCGGGAGCAGCTCAGGCTGGGCTATATGCCGCCTGACCCGACCTCCTGGGCACCCACCTCTGGTTGGCACTGGCAGCGGCAGGAGCCACATTCGGCCTTCTCTAGTCACTCAGCACCTTCCACGCACCTGGCTGCAGAGGGGGACGGGAGCCCCGAGGTCAGGCTGAAAGCTTGGCTGCCTTGCCCTCGGCCTGACTGCCCCCCTCTTGGCTGCGGGTGGTGCCGCTGGCAGAGGCTGCTGCGAATCCAGCTGTTCCGGCGTGAGTGGGCCTGGCAGAGGGGCCGTGCCGACCTGCGGGGAGCACCGGGACCTCCAGGGGCCGTGCCAGCAGGAAGCACACCCGCCATCTCCTCCCAAGTCCCCATCTGCCCCAGAGGGTCCCCCTGCCTGGCTGCTGCCCAGCTGCCCTTAGAACAGAGGGGCCTGGCTCGGGGTCCCGGGTGGGAAGGGTGAAGGGGTTGAGCGGCTGAGGCAGTCTGCCCATCTGTCATCTGGATCCTCCTAGCTCCTGACTTCAAATGCCATCCAGCTGGCTGGCGTGGCTCAGCGGTTGAGTGTCAACCTATGAGAGGAGGTCACGGTTCAATTCCCGGCCAGGGCACATGCCCGGGTTGCGAGCTCGATCCCCAGCGTGGGGCGTGCAGGAGGCAGCTGATCAATGATTCTCTCTCACCACTGATGCTTCTATTCCTTTCTCCCTCTCCCTTCCTCTCTGAAATCAATAAAAAATATTTAAAAGTAAAAGAAATGCCATCCAGAGATGGTCTCTACCCTGGTGCCACGCACATGACACTCCATACTGTCTCCCTTCTTGGCTAGAGGGAGCAGAGCCCTCAGCCACACTCATGGGGTTGCCTGCAGACTACCCTCTCCTCTTCCCTTCCAATCTGGGCCCCCCCCCCCCCCCCGGCTCCTATGCTAGGCTAAAGGCCAGAAAAGTCACTAGGAGAGCAGAAACAATAAGCTCCAGGAGGGCATCCTGGCTAACTGGGGGTGGGAATCATGGAAGACTGCCTGGAGGAGGAGGACATGGCTCTGGAAGATGTGGAGGGACATGAGTGGTCTGGAGCAGATGGTGGCAGGTCTTGAAGGCAGCCTCTGTGTTTCTGTCCCTGTGTCTCTTTTTCTCTATCTCTGTTCTGTCTCCAGGCTTCTCCGTCTCTGTTCCACTTCATTTTTCTCTGTCTTTGCGTTTCTCCTCTCTCTCTGCCTCCATCTCCTGTGCCCAGCGCCTTGGCTAATTCCTTGGCTGTGGGCAGAAGAGAAGGATTAGCCGGGGTCTCTCGGGTCCTCCTCGCTGTCCCTCACACGGAAATGATGGATTCGTTCTGGGTCCCTAATTAGCTAATTATGCCTTGGCTGCGCGGCCCTGGGACTCCCGGGGCCCCCGGGAGGACAGTGAGCTGGGGCCCAGCGCAGTCGAGGGAGGTGGGGAGGGGAGGAGGGATCCGGATGTCGTTCGGGGAAGGCAGCCGGCCAGGTTTTCAGGAGCCTTTCGGAATGTTAATATCCTGGAGAACGAGGCAAATGTAATTAATTGAGCAAAAAGGCCGGGCCCGGGGGAGCCGCCGGGCAGGGATTGTCCTGAGCTGCTTTCCAGAGGCGTTTCTGATCCGGCCCCTGCTCGCAGCCGCTGCTCGGCCTCTGCGCTCGCCTCCCGCCTCGTCCTGGCCTCCGGGATTGCCTCCTCTTGTCTAACCCCGGAGCCCATCCAGAGATCTGCCGACTGGCCTCCCCACCGGTCACCCGGCACAGAGCCCTGCACTCCTGATCCCCCCTCCCCCCCCGCACAACCTGTGCTCTCCGATGGCCACGCTCCGTGCCTGTGCCCCGAGCTCCAGCCCGGTGGAGGCCAGCGCGTGTCCGCCCTCCTGGAGCGCGCCCCGAGCTGCCCCCGCCCTGTCTGACCCCCCCCCGCCCTGTCTGACCCCCCCCGCCCTGTCTGACCCCCCCCCGCCCTGTCTGACCCCCCTCCCCCCGCCCTGTCTGACCCCCCCCCGCCCTGTCTGACCCCCCCCCGCCCTGTCTGACCCCCCCCGCCCTGTCTGACCCCCCCCCGCCCTGTCTGACCCCCCCCCCTGTCTGACCCCCCCCCGCCCTGTCTGACCCCCCCCCCCCGCCCTGCAGGCATGCGCATCCTGGTGAACCTGCTGCTGGACACGCTGCCCATGCTGGGGAACGTGCTGCTGCTCTGCTTCTTCGTCTTCTTCATCTTCGGCATCATCGGCGTGCAGCTGTGGGCCGGCCTGCTGCGCAACCGCTGCTTCCTGGAGGAGAACTTCACCGTGTGAGTGCGGCTCCCCCGGGGCCCCCACCGCGGGGCTGAGCGTTCCCCCCACGGAGCGCCCGCTCCCGATCCTCACCCCCGGGTGCAGGGAGGTCCCCCACGGAGCACCCGCTCCCGATCCTCACCCCCGGGTGCAGGGCGGTCCCCCACGGAGCGCCCGCTCCCGATCCTCACCCCGGGGTGCAGGGAGGCCGGCTCCCGATCCTCACCCCCGGGTGCAGGGAGGCCGGCTCCCGATCCTCACCCCCGGGTGCAGGGAGGTCCCCCACGGAGCGCCCGCTCCCGATCCTCACCCCCGGGGTGCAGGGAGGCCGGCTCCCGATCCTCACCCCCGGGGTGCAGGGAGGCCGGCTCCCGATCCTCACCCCCGGGGTGCAGACAGGCAGCGGTGAGTCGGAGGTGGGCTGCCTCGGAAGGGCTGGATGCTAACGTGAGCAGTGAAGGCCTCTGAGCTCCGAGTCCCCGTCTACACTAGGCCCCGAGAAGCTCGTTCAGCTCCTGGTGACGCTTACTTCACAGTTTTCCCTGGTCATTGGGCATCAGGGCCGACAGAGTGGAAGCAGCAAGCTGTAGTTGACCCTTGAACCACACGGGTGTGAACTGCACGGGTCCACTTACACACAGGTGGTTTTTGAGAAATACATTGGAAATTCTTTGCAGATTTGTGACAACGTGAAAAATCTTGCACACGAACAGTAGGATTTTCTTCTATTTGAAAAAGAAATTTCCAAACTGATTTGAGAGAGAGAGAGAGGAAGGGAGAGGGAGAGAGAGAGAAACATTAATGGGTGAGAGAAACATTAATCGGTTGCCTCCCGCATTTGCCCCGACCTGGGATCGAACCCACAACTGCTGGGGTGTGTGCTCTGACTGGGAATCGAACCCATGTACCTGCAGTGTACACGGGATGACACTCCGACCAACGGAGCCACGCCAGCCAGGGCGGGATTTCTTGCTTTATTGTGTCTATGGTGTGAGGTAGGGATCTATCTTTATGATTTTCCTAATGGATAGCAAGTGTCCCGACGCCATTTATTGTTCCGTCCTTCCAGTCTCCAGGTTATCTCTGTTTTACAGAGAAGGACCTGGGAATCCGGGGAGGGGAAGGGACCAGGCCAAGGCCCATACACTGGGAGGGTGGGTGGGTCAGTACACCTCAGCATCTGTTTATGGAGCACCTGCTCTGTGCTGAGCAAACCGTGCGTGGGGCCTAGGGGTCCTGGGACCCAGTCTTGGTCCTACAAGAGCCCAGCCTCCCAGCGGAGTTGAGGGCATGTGCCCAGGAGCAATGGTGGAGGCATGTGCAGGGTACAGTCTGGCCTCAGGGGGCCCAGGACCAGTCCTGCTTGATCCTGGGAAGGCTCCCTCAGAGAAGCCTGCCGGGGGGTGGGTGCCTGGAACTGACCACAGTGGTTGCGAAGGGGTGTGTGTGTGTGTGTGTGTGTGCTTTGTGGCCGCGGCGGAGGTGGGGGGAGGTTTCCCAGGCAGCGGGACCGGCAGGTGGAAGGCCTGAGGACATGGCCGTGACCCCTCCCCTCCTCCTCCCTGGCCCTCCATCGCCCGTGGACAGACAAGGGGACGTGGCCCTGCCCCCCTACTACCAGCCGGAGGAGGACGACGAGATGCCCTTCATCTGCTCGCTCTCGGGGGACAACGGCATCATGGGCTGCCACGAGATCCCGCCGCTGCGGGAGCAGGGCCGCGAGTGCTGCCTGTCCAAGGACGACGTCTACGACCTCGGGGCCGCGCGCCCCGACCTCAACGCCAGCGGGCTCTGCGTCAACTGGAACCGCTACTACAACGTGTGCCGCACGGGCAGCGCCAACCCCCACAAGGGCGCCATCAACTTCGACAACATCGGCTACGCCTGGATCGTCATCTTCCAGGCGAGGCGCCGGCCCGGTGCTGGGCCTGGGGCTGGGGCTGGGGCTGGGGCTGGGGCTGGGGGCTGGGGCTGGGGCTGGGGGCTGGGGCTGGGGCTGGGGGCTGGGGCTGGGGCTGGGGCTGGGGCTGGGGGCTGGGCCTGGGGGCTGGGGCTGGGGCTGGGGCTGGGGGCTGGGGCCTGGGGCCTGGGGCTGGGGCTGGGGTCTGGGGCCTGGGGCCTGGGGCTGGGGGCTGGGGCTGGGTGGGGTGGGCCTGGGTGGGGTGGGGATGGGCTGGGGCTGGGTGGGGATGGGTGGGGTGGGGATGGGCTGGGGGCTGGAGATGGGTGGGATGGGGATGGGCTGGGGCTGGGTGGGGCTGGGTGGGGTGGGGATGGGCTGGGATGTGTGGGGTGGGGATGGGCTGGGGGCTGGAGATGGGTAGGATGGGTGGGGTGGATTGAGCGGCTTCACCTGGCAGTGAGGGCTTTGTGCTAGGCATTTGCCACTCGTTTCATTGAAATCCGCCTGGCTTGCTGGCACAATAGGCTCTGTCCTGCCCACATTACAGACAGAGCAATGGAGGTTCACAGAAAGGGCGGTAGGACCTTGGGTCAATGGCTTGATGTCTCTGTGCCTCAGTATTCACATCTCTAAAGTGGGTAACAACTCCCCCACCTAGAGTGGCTGAGAAGGATGGGCCAGGGGGATGTGAGTAGAGTGGTCAGCCCCACGTGTGGGGAGTGCTCAGTAAGCCACCTTCTCCACCCCCCCCCCAATATATTTTATTGATTTTTTACAGAGGGGAAGAGAGAGGGATAGAATTACAAACATCAATGAGAGAGAAACATTGATCAGCTGCCTCTTGCACACCCTCTACTGGGGATGTGCCCGCAACCAAGGTACATGCCCTTGACTGGAATCGAACCTGGGACCTTTCAGTCCCAGGCTGACACTCTGTCCACTGAGCCAAACCGGTTTTGGCAAGGTCACCTTCCCACTGTCCTCAGAGGGAAGAAGGGGCAGGCGCAGGAGCGGTGTTACGAAGCCCCGGAGGAGGGGGTGGGCCTTCCTGGGGGGAGGGTCTGCTCTGCTCACTTTGCTCTGGGGAGCGGCAGGACCTCAGAACTCAGAGCTTCCGGGTGTGATGGGACCCCAGCCAGGCGCTGCGTCCTGGGCCGCTCCAGCTGCAGGGGGCGTGCGGGCTGCCCAGGGGCATTTGCCAGCAGAGCTGGGGAGGAGGACCCTGTGTGTGTCTCGCCCCCCTCTCCCGGACGGATGGAGTGTGTGGGGACAGACTCGCACCAGCCTCATCCCTGCCACACCCCAAGGCTCTGCGGAGCGGCAGGCCGCCTGCTGAATGGGCTCTGTCAGCCTCGCACACTGGGGAGAAGAAGCTGAGGTTTAGACCAGAGACCCCGACTCCCAGGCTGCGGGAGACCGGAAAGGGGTGGGGTCTGGAGCCACAGGGATGGGACCAACTGTCTGTTCTACTTATTGGCCGTGTGATCTTGAGCGAGTGCCCTAACCTCTCTGAACCTCAGCTTCTCACCTGTCTCATGAGGATGACAATGGCGGCCCTGTAGGACAGATAACGTGTGTCAGGCGCCCTGGCACACAGTAGGGTCTCTGTCCAAGCTAGGAAAGGTGGCACAAAGTGTCCTGGGGGTTCAGGACAAGCTGACAGTGACCTGTAGGAGAGGTAATGTGTGTCAGGCATCCTGGCACACAGTGGGGCCTCTGTCCGGGGCGCTGCCTCTGCTGCCCGCCCTTCCTGAGAACCAGCCTGGCTCAGGCCCGCCCTCCCCTCTGCCCTGTCCCGGCTGCAGGTGATCACTCTGGAGGGCTGGGTGGAGATCATGTACTACGTGATGGATGCCCACTCCTTCTACAACTTCATCTATTTCATCCTGCTCATCATAGTAAGTGTCGGAGGGGCCCGGGCTCTCCGGGCAAGCCGAGGACCCGCACACCAGGGCCCAGGCCGGGGGCTTTGCGGGTCCCCGGGGAGCTCCTCGGAGCCGGAACGGCCGGGCGGGCGGGAGCGGGGGAGGGGGAGCACTCTGTTAAAGGCAGCTCAGCCCCGGGTGATGGAAGGGAGCTGTCAGGGGCGGCACTGGAGGCATCCGTCACCTCCGATTGTCTTCATCGCTCACTCTGGCACCCGGGTCCATCCCCTGCTCCCGCTCCTGCTCTCTGCCTCTCCTTGTCCCGGGGATCCTGTGCTTTCCATCGGCCTGAGCCGGCTGCGGCCCAGGACGGAGCTCTCGGGCTCCGGCTTATCCCTCCTGTCCCCGATGCTTCCCAGGCAGGCTCCGGAGAGGAGACCGAGCCTGCTGCGACCTGGGGAAGCTCCCCGAGACTCCGGGAGGGTCCCCACGCCCCCGCAGGCAGCCCTGCCTTGTTGGGGGACCTGGAGACGGAGGAGGCACCCCATCGCCTCCCTCCTCTTCCAGGCCAGCCCTGCCTGCCCCTCCCCGCCCCCGGTCTCCCCAAAGAAGCTCATCCTTCGTGTCGTGTCTGACTGCAGCCGCAGCCACCGTCCCCACACAACCCCAAATGCCAAGGTGACACACTCCTGGGGGAGTGGCTGCCGGCTCCCTCTGCTGGGAGCTGGCTTCTCGGGCCTCCTGGGGTGGGAGAGAGAGGGCACACTGACCCTCTGGGCAGCACCCCCTCCTGGGCTGCTGGGACCGCGACCTGGGGGTTCAGGACAAGCTGACAGGTGACCCGAGACACACCGGCTGCTGGCTGTGCTCCGTGCCTACTGGGGAGGTCGGGGCCTTGGACCATAGGGGCCCCCAGGGGGAAAGGAGGCAGGAGCCGGCGTTGTTCAGAGCCGCGGTTCATCCCCTGGTTCAGTGGTCGGCAAACTGCGGCTCGAGAGCCACACGCGGCTCTTTGGCCCCGTGAGTGTGGCTCCTACACAAAATACCACGGCCTGGGCGAGTCTATGTTGAAGAAGTGGCGTTAGAAGAAGTTTATGTTTGAAACATGTGGCCCTCCAGAGAAATGTCAATCGTTGTGCTGTTGATGGTTGGCTCTGTGGACTGATGAGTTTGCAGACCGCTGCCCTGGTTGGCTCGGTCTCTCCCCGGCACACTGGGAGAGGCCTGCACTGCCCGCGGCCCTGGGCGGAGGGCGGGGCCTGAGCCGGGGGTCAGACAGGCCCTGCCCGGAGGAGCTCCCTGTCCCAGGGGAAGGTGGGTACAGCAGACAGCATCTAAGGAGCCATGATGGAGGAGCCTTCAGCCAGCTCAGGGGAGGGTGGGGGAGGAGGTGACACCAGAATTGAGCCTTAAACGCTCGGGACATGGGGGGTGAGATGACGGCCAGAGGGACAGCTTTCTGGGGGGGGGGGCGTTCAGAGGCCCTGAGGCAGGCAGACCCTCCTGGGGGCGGGGGTGGGGGGTGGGAAGGACAGTGACCCACTGGGATTGCTAGAGCAGCCCCGAATTCCAGAGGGAGGCTGAGGGAGGCTCTGTCTGCTCCTCCTGAAGGAGTTAGGGGCCTATTCTGGGGTTGGTAACAACTGAGTGACCCCGAGCAGGCCCCCGCACTCCAGAGCTCACAGTGAGATGGGGAGCAGTGCCAGGCCAGGCAGAGCCTGAGGGACCGTGTGGTCACTTCCTCCCTCAACCCTGGCCATGCAGTGCCGCCTGCCTGCTCCGCAGGGGAGGAGCCGGCACCCCGAGAGGCGAGGTGCCCGCTGTGCCCTTGAGGGGTCCTCAGACCCAGGTCCCCAGGGCTCCTTCTGATTACAAAGGTTCTACGCTGGTCTTGCTGAGCCTCCCATTTCACAGATGGGGAGATGGAGGTCCCGGGGCAGCAGCTGCAGGGGCAGGCTGGGTGCTGGGTAGAAGGCGGGCAGGTGTGAGCTCCAGAGGGTAGGATCTGAACTCCTCCCACGGGCTGGCACGGAGTAGGTCCCCAGGAAATGTGAACGAGTGGAAATTTCCCAGAATCCTCTCGGCCTGGGAGCCCTCACCTCACGGCTCCAGAACCCCAGCTCCCCAGCCACGCTGTAGGGGAGAGGCGGGAAGGGTGAATCAGCCTGCAGGAACTCGAGGCCGCAAGGATTCCTAGTGCCACCTGCGCAGCTCCCCCCGCCCCCCGCCAAGCCCAGAGAAAGCCACACCAGCGGAACCGCAGGGATGCTTCTCTGCTCTTGTCCGGGTGCCCAGCGGGGGCCAAAGGCAGTCAGAGAGGGCCGGGCTGGCCTGGGCCTCAGGGCCCAGAGGCCTGGGCGGGGCCTCAGTGCTGAGTGCCCGGTGGGCGGGCAGCGAGGCCAGAGCTGGGGTCCCAGTGGAGCCTGGGGAGCTGCCTGGCCACGGCCGCCTGCGGCCCGGACGTCCCCGTGGAGCCAGGCCTCAGCGCTCTTTTCCTGTCCCCGCCTGTGCTGTGCCTCTCCATCTCTCCGGGCCCTCCACCCCCCTCCGTGTCCCTGCTCCGCCGCCGCCGCCACTGCGTCTGCGTCTCCCGTGCCCTCTGTCCCTGTCCTCCCCGCCCCTTCTCTCCCTCTCTCTCCCTCTCAATATCTCTCCTTGTTCTTGCTCTCCGTGCACCTGCTGTCCCCCACTCTGTCCTTTCCCGGTTCTGCCCCGTATCTGCCCCTCTTCCATTCTCCCTGTCTGCTCTTGTCCTGCCTCCTCGCTCGCCTCCACCTCTGGGTCCCTGTCTGCCTCCATCTCTGTCTCCATCTCTGTCTCCATCTCTGCCTCCATCTCTGTCTCCATCTCTGCCTCCATCTCTGTCTCCATCTCTGCCCTGCCCTCACTTCTGCCTCTCCCCACCCTCTGTCCCCTCTGTCCCCGTCCTCTCCTCCCGTTGGCCACAGGTGGGCTCCTTCTTCATGATCAACCTGTGCCTCGTTGTCATAGCGACCCAGTTCTCGGAGACCAAGCAGCGGGAGCACCGGCTGATGCTGGAGCAGCGGCAGCGCTACCTGTCCTCCAGCACGGTGGCCAGCTACGCCGAGCCGGGCGACTGCTACGAGGAGATCTTCCAGTACGTGTGCCACATCCTGCGCAAGGCCAAGCGCCGCGCCCTGGGCCTCTACCAGGGCCTGCAGCGCCGGCGCCGGGCCCCGGGCCCGGGGGGCCCCGCCGCCGTGCCCGCGCCCCACGCCAAGGAGCCCAGGCACCTCAGTAAGTGGCCTGCCTCCCGCGGCCTCCGTGCCCCGCGTGGGCCCCGGGGCCTCCATCGGGGACCCCCACACGGCACAGTTCACAGACGTGTCTCCCTGTGTCCCAATAATTCCATGAGGGACGTATGCACAGGTGACCTGGGGTGCCTCAGCCAGAAATCTGACACGTACGACCCTAGGTACTTAATTAATAATCCACCGAGCACAAATCACACAGGAGACAAGCATGCAAGGCACGGATCACTCACGGTTTATTTACCAGAGTCCTGGAGGGTTCCAGAATCCTAGGCAGGCCACCCGGGGATTCGCACTGACACACACACACACACACACACACACACACACACACACACACGGTCACGGAGGACTTTGTAGCTGCAGCTCGGCTTGAGTGGAGGCCTCTCACAACGGCTCGCGGCCCGCGGCTCAGCGTCCAGGGCTCAGGGTTCAGGGCTTGCGGCTCAGGCAGGGCTTTTGGCTGGTGCAGGCAGCGGGGAGTGGAGAGTGACCCTCTGTGGAGGAGCAGAAGGACATCGCTTCTGTGGAGTTTCCTCTTTTTATGTGTCTTCAATGGTGTGTCTTATCAGCGGGTCCCAGGAGTCCTGCTATCCGGTCTTCCACACGGGGTACAGGTCACTTTATTTATTTCCTACACACAGGCCACTCAAGGGTGCTTATCAGTTTGTTTACATTCCATTCCACACTTTCAGATATCGCACTTCAGTTCCACACTTTAATACTTATTCAATATTGTAATGATTCTTATTACTATTCCTATATCACCCTATCAGCCCAGCACAAGCAGAGCCGGCCAGGTCTCCCCCGGGGGATCCAGCCCCACCCTCATTCCCTCTCCCCCTTTCCTGACCGCCTGCCAGTGCCCGGCCGGCGCTGGCCCCGGGCTCAGGGGATGCAGCCCGGCCCTGGAGGAAGTCCCTCCCTGGTCTGGTCTGCATGTGGACTCAGGCTCCGCCCCTGGGGTCCACGCTAGAGAGACGGGAATGACTCTGTCCTGGGTCTGCGAAACCCTAAAACCCGCCCACTGCGTGGGTTCCCGCTGCCACCGTGCTTACGAGCACACATGAGCAGTGACGCCTGGCCGTCAGGGGTAAAGGGGCTGGGCTGCCCTGCACGGGCCTGGCGTATGGGGCCGCCGGCCGCTCCAGGGTCTGCCTCAGGCCCGTTTCCTCGCTGGCCTGACCATCACAGGCCCGGGAAGGGGCAGAGCGAGCGGCATTGTGCCCAGCGAGGGTGAAGGGGGCTCCTTCAGGTGACCAGAACTCAGGGCCAGGGATGTCAGAGTTTTGGCTCCGTGGAGAGATGGGCCCCGGGAGGAGGCAAAGGTGCCACAGCAGGGGGGCCCCGCCCCAGGCCCCGCCCCAGGCCCAGGCCCAGGCCCGCCCCAGCTGGTGCCAAGATGGAAGTCGGCAGGTGTCAGGACCGTGCCCAGAGCAGGCACAGGTGTGTGAATGGGACACCCTGGCCCCTCTGTGGGCCTCGGTATCCCCCCCCTGCCCTGAAAAGGAAGGGTGAGACCACGTGCACTGGGTCTCACGGTCCGGACATCGATTCTTAGGAGGCGGGCGGGGAATTCATGCTCGGGGCCACCGGCCTGGCCCCCACACGTCCAGGTGTGGCCTTGGGGGCTCCAGAGGGCTGCGGGCGGGCCCAGCACTTGGATGAGGAGGAGCTGGGGTCTGGGCAAGGCTGGCACCAGCATTCTCGGTGACCTGGGGCAGGGTGTTTGCTGCCAGGGGGCTCCGGCTGCCGCCCATGCCCCTCTCCAGGAGACTGCGCAGAGGGGAGTCCCGGGGGAACCCGCGGGGAGAGGCACTCTGCCCTGGGCCTCTGCCCGACCCTCCCCGGACACAGTGTCAGGGCCCAGCCAGAGTCCGTGTGAGGAGGGAGACGGGGGAGGGGAGGGCTTTGCCCCATCTGCCCGCTGAGGGGGCACCGAGCCCTGGGCTTCGGACACCTGGCCCGGCTCCCGGGCAGACCCTTGTCTGGGGCCTGGGGAGATATTTGAGGCAAGTGTGGGAGTGAAAGTGGGCATTCCATGTTTTTCTTTCCCTATATTTTGTATGTTTTCCTAAAATAAACAAGCGAAGTGTGTTTATTTTAGGAAAATATAGACAAACATGAGGAAGAAACCAAACCACCCAGAGAGCCTCCGTGGCTCCTCTTAGAGACGCTTTACGGATCACATGGCCCAGGCCCCAGCCCCTGCCCGGGCAGTCCCCACCCTCACCCGGGGCTGGCGGCCTGTCCCGCCTCCTTCCCCGGGGCCAGCCTGGCTCCTGGCTTGGGTGGAGGGAGGTCCTGGGGCCTGAGGGCCTGCCCCCACCCGGGGCCCCTGCCTCCTTCCCTCCCCTGTGCAGCCAGGAAGCCCGAGGAACCCCGAGGCCGCCGGCTTCCTCCGAGGGCCACCCCGCCAGCCTGGCCGCCTCTCTGAGAAGCCCTGGCCGTTTCCCAAACCACAGTGCCAGCAGCCAGGGCGGCGGGAGGGCCTGCTCGGTGCACGGCCGCAGGCCAGGGAGTGACGCCCAGGGCAGCGCACCCTCCCTGTGCCCCAGGCACTGTTCTGGGCACACCGTGCCAACTAGCCACCGAGAACCCGCAGCCCCGCGCGGTGGGTGCTCCGGCTGAAGCTTTTGACCAGCAAAGCCCAGAAGGCGAAACCGTTTCCTCAGGAGCCACAGGCCGCCTGGCTCCGGGGCTGGCCTGCTCCAGGCAGACCCCGCGGGCACAGGAGCCTCAGCTCACTCGCAGGGGTCGCTATGTCCGGGGGTCAGGGGGGAGGGGGGCTGGTGAGCTCAGTGCTGCCGCCTCCGAGAGCGTCGAGTGTGGCCGCAGGCGCCCACCCTGCCTTCTGTTTGCTTTTCAGAGCCGTGCCCGGGACACAGCCCCCTGCACCCGGCGCCCCCCATGCTGATGCAGCCCATCTCTGCCATGCTGGCCTCCGACCCCTCCGGCTGCCCCCCCTGCCAGCACAGGGCCGGCCACCGGCCCTCGGGCCTGGGCAGCACCGACTCGGGCCAGGAGGGCTCGGGCCTGGGGGGCTCCGGCGGGGGAGAGGACGAGGCCGACGGGGACGGGGCCTCCTCGGGGCTGGGGAAGGAGGACGAGGAGGAGCGGGCCGAGGGGGCCGGCTGGCTCTGCGGGGCCGTGTGGCGGGAGATGCGCGCCAGGCTGCGAGGCATTGTGGACAGCAAGTACTTCAACCGGGGCATCATGATGGCCATCCTGGTCAACACCGTCAGCATGGGCATCGAGCACCACGAGCAGGCCAGTGGGGCGGGCGCCGGGGCCGGGCTGGGTGCTGTGTGGGTGAGGGGCGGGCCCCCCCGGCCAGCCCCGTGCCGCTGGGTGTGTCCAACACCCACGTGTGTCCGTGTCCCCCCCGACCAGGGCTGGGTCCCGTTCAGACATGTGGCCTGGGTGCCCAGCCCAGAGGCGGGAGCTCGGCGTGTGAGTGGGTGGATGAGTGTCCGGGTGCAGCAGTTTGGGGGCTCATCTGCTTGGGGGGAGAAAGGGAGATGGGGTCCCCTCCTCTTCAGCGGCTCAGCAGGACGCCAAGACACCCACAGCACACCCCTGTTTTTTGTTTTTTTAAACATTTTTATTGATTTCATATTGGAAGGGAGAGGGGGAGAGATAGAAACACCAATGATGAGAGGGAGCCATTGATCGGCTGCCTCCTGCATGCCCCATACTGGGGATTGAGCCGCTGTGCCTCCAGGCATGTGCCCTTGACTGGACTTGAACCCGGGACCCTTCAGTCTGCAGGCTGATGCTCTATCCACGGAGCCACACCAGCCAGGGCCATACCCCCTGTTAGTCCCTGCAAACCTGACTCCCACCCATGGCTTCTCCATGGGCACCCTCCTGTCATCTTCCCGGGGCCGCTGGGGTGAGGTTTCGGAGGCCGGGCTCTCCCCTGCCCACACCTTCTGCTGCTCCCATCGCCCTGGCACAGAGCACAGACCTGTCCCTGGCAGTCACCTCTCCTTGCGCTCTGCCCACACATACGTGCAGCTGACAGCTCCTTCCTGTGCCCGGTGCCCCACTCACCGGCCCCCCAGCCCCCGGTCTCCCAGCCCCCGGCCCTAAGGGTGGCCTGTGCTTGCCCTGTGCCGGCTGTCACCCCTCTCCCTCCTCGGCCACATGGTGTGTCCCAGGCCATCGGGGACAGCTGGGGTTCAGAGGTGAGAGGAGCTCAGAGGAGGGGGTCCCCACGAGGTGGCAGGGACATGGGGAGCTTGAGGAGACTGTGTAGGGACACAGGAGGGAGGAATGGGGTGGGGGATGGTTAGCCCATATGTCCCTGGTTCATAGTGCCAGCGGGTGACCACTCCAGCCCCAACTCCATGTGGAAAAGCATCTATTTCTGGCTCCCAGTGACCCCCAGCCCGTAGGTGACCCCGCCCTGGGAGGGCATCTGACAGCTGGGCCCAGGGAGGGATGCCTCTGGCCTTAGGCCCCCTGCCAGTCCCGCAGGGTTAGAGCCTGGATGCCTCCATGGCTTCCCTCTGCCTCCCTCTGCGGAGGCCCTGCCCGCCCGCTGCACCCCGCAGTGGGCCACTCTCATTTCCCTCTGCATTAGTCTGCCCAGCGCAGGCCCCGTCCCATTTGCTTAAATGCGGGCCCTGGGGCTGTCGGGACACACAGTGCAGAGCCGCTGGGCTGCCAGCCGATCCGGCTTCGTCAGAGAGGTCTCAGGAGGCCGGGGGAGGCTCTGCAGGGGAGAGCTGGGGAGAGGACAGCCGGACCCCTGGCCTGGGGTCCAGCCTGGTGGCCTTTGCCTGGCTCAGGCCTGCCGAGGGGCAGCATTTCTGGGGGAGGCCCCACAGGGGACAGGAGCACAGGGTGCTGGTGCTGGTGGGGCGGGACCCAGGGGCCCATCACCCAGTGGCTTGCTGGAACTGACTTGCAAGAGCAATTTCCTAACGCAGGCATGTTGCAAGGCCACTGTTAGAGACAGCGGGTAGCTTGAGATTGGCCACGGAGGAAGTGTTTATACCACGGAGATTGGCTTCTGCTACCGTCAGAGCTGTTCCTCTGGGGCCTCCTTGCCAGGATAATGCTGGCCCCTGTCTTCCCAGGGGTCCCCTCCAGGGCAGCACAGCAGCTGGGGCCGCTCTGTGCTCTGGGTTCAATCCCTCCCTCTACCTGTCGGGCGCAGCTTCAGGCCGGGCCAGGGCCCCTGCCCGGACCTCCGCCTCGGCCTTATCCTGCCTGGGCAAGCTTTCTAGCCTCGGATACGGTGGGGCCTCTTCTTCCTGGCCCTGAAGGCACCCCGTGGGCCCCCATCAGGCCGGGAGAAGCTGCTCTCACACTGCCCCTCCCTAGGGTCTGCCTCGGTTTCTCCCCTTCCCCTCACGGGGATCAGCTCCCATTCACTGAGCACCTACCACGTGGCAGGCAGGAGCCTGCGCGGTGCAGTCCTCACGGCCTCCGCACAGAGTGGCGGGAGGGAGAACTGCACATAGTAGGCAGCCTGGCACATAGTAGGTGCTCACGAGTTGGAAATTGTTTCTGAATCTTTTCTCAGAGCCTCACACACCACTTTTGGAGTAGCTTTACACCTGCTGTCTGGAACCTCAGAAATGAATGAAAGGAAAAGTAGCAGGGGAGGAGGAGGGAAGATTTTTAAAACGCTCTTTTTAAAGCCGCTCTGTGTGGCAGCCATTGTTCGGCAGAGCTCCGCGCGGGTATTTTTGCTCCCTCCTCCCTGACTCCCAGACGAAGCTCAGTGGGGAGCGGTCCACCCTGTTTATTTTGAGCTGCCCTGTCTGAGCGGCTCCTGCAGAGGGAGGGGCCCGGGGCTGAGGAGGCAGGGCGGGAGGGGGGGGGGGAAGGCCGGTGAGCACAGCCCCTCTCCTGCAGGGCGTGACCTTGAGGGGAAGCATCCTTGGGGTGCGGCCCAGTGCGGCCGCGCCCTCTGCTGGCAGGGGCCTTGGTGTGGCCGCCATGGAGGGCCTGGCACTCCTCCCCTGCCCCATCTGTGAAGTGGGGGGCTGCCCCCCTCTGGTCACAGCACTGAAATGAGAGGTGCGACCACAGGTACCACGGCCTTCAGGAGCGTCCCAGGTTCCTCGTGGCCACGGACCGGCCTGGGAGAGGGACCGGGGAACGGGAGGGCCAGCCGGGCAGGGGGCCCTTGTGACCCCTAAGTCTACCCTTCCCTCCCACTCCGTCCTGGGAGGGGGGTGGACCCAGACTCTCCATAGCGGAGGCTGGGTGACAGCATGTGGGTGGGGTCCACATGGGCACCAGAGCCTCCATCGTCAGGGTTGGTCCCATCTCTCCCCCGGGTGGCCCTCATGGCAGCCCTGGGCGGCAGGCAGAGGGGGCGTCTTATCCCCACTGGCCAGATGGGGAAACTGAGGCTCAGAGAGGGGGGATGGCTTGCCCAGGTGACGGTGAGCAGCTGTGAGAGCTGGCGTGGGGTTCTCAGCTTGCATTGGAGATTCCACTGAGGGGACAGGACGGGGGATGGGGAGACAGTCACCTGTCAGGGCCGGGGACCCCTCCGGAGCTGGGCTAGGCTGTCCTGGGGCTGGAGGATGGTCAGCAAGCTGGAAACAGGACACAGAGGGGGAGGCTGAATGGGCAGCACGACAGGCGTATGGGGAGCCTCCTGGGCAGGGGTGACCCAGCCTGGGTGTGTCCGCTGGCCCCAGCCCCCGGGGGATTGCCTGCGAGGCCTCCAGCTCAGCGGGAGGGTCAAAGCAGGTTTCATTCTCCCGTCAGCAGCCCCCATGTAACTGCCGACCCAGGTGCGGGGTGACCTGGGAAGGTGAGGGTGGGGTGCTCAGTGCCCAGCAGCCCAGCTCTGTGGCTGGGGGAGGGGGGCACCCGCAGGGCTCAGTCAGGGAAGGCTTCTCGGGGCCAGTGATGCTGGGGATGGAGTCTGGGGATGACTAGGGGCCGCCAGTGAGGCCGAAGAGGAGCAGGAGCAGGGACTGGGCACAGGCTGCCCCAAAGAGCCCAGTGTCCCTGGCAGGATGCCCACATGGAGTGGCCGGCAGCCCGGGAGGCGGAGCTGCCGCCCGGAGGGCTTTGAGGCTGGCAGTATCCGTAGGTGGTGGGGGGTGTGGAAGGCTTGTAAGCAGGGCAGTGACATGTCTGCGCTGAGCTGGTTCCTCAAGTCAGGAACGCGGGGCAGTGAAGGGGTGTGGGCCCAGGGGAGAGACCCGGGTTTGAGATCTGATCCCACTCCTGCCTGGCCTTGGCCCTGAGCCACCACCTCTCCTCTCTGAGCCTCAGGTTTCCTGTCTGTAAAATGGGGGCACCATAGGCCAGTGGTCGGCAAACTGTGGCTTGCGAGCCACATGTGGCTCTTTGGCCCCACAAAATACGACGTGCGGGCGCGCATGTACAGTGCGATGGAGACTTCGTGGCCCGTGCGCAGAAGTCGGTTTTCGGCTCTCAAAAGAAATTCCAATTGTTGTGCTGTAGATATTTGGCTCTGTTGACTAATGAGTTTGCCGACCACTGGAATAGGGTCATGCTTGAGGCTTAGATGGGGTAATTCACGGAGAGTGCGTAGCACCGCCTGGCGGGTGGGAGCGTTAACGCCAGCCGCCATTGCTGTCCTGGGGATGCGGGGCCCAGGGCTCCTGGGGGCAGTTTAGACTCCTGCCCAGCTGGTCCTTTCTCTGCCTCTGCAGGAATGGCCAGAGGCGGGGCTGCCTGGCGCCTCCCACCCCTGGCGCCTCCCACGCCTGGCACCTCCCACGCCTGGCACGGCGGGTCGGGTTGGGATGAGCTGGCCCTGCTCCTGCCCCCTCTCCTGCTTCTGGACTCCCCTCCAGCTTGCATTCCCTCCGCACCTGCCCTCTCCCCTCCGGCCTCTGGCTTCACCTGGCTTTTCTGCCCGTTGGCTCCTCTTCTTCCACTGGGCGGGTCTTTGCCGTCTGGGCCGCTTCTCTGTCTATCTGTCTGTCTGCCCTGCCTGCTCTCTCGCTGACTCCCACGGGATGAGGATCCATTGTGCTTTGGTTTGTGTTTTTCGGTCCTGTCTCTCCACAGCCTGCCTTTGCCTCTCACTCCCCAGGCCTCTGTCTGTCTCTCTGTCTGTCCGTCTCCCTCTGCCCATCTCTCTCACGGCTGCCCCGTTTCTCTCCACACACCCCAGCTGGTCTCACTCTCTGTGTCTACGTCCGTCTGCCGGTCTGTCTGTCTCCCCCGCTCACTGTCTCCCCCGGAGGAGGGTTTGCAGGAGTGATGGATGGGCCGTTGGGGACAGATTAACAGGTGTGCACTTGCCTGCAGAAACAGCTGTTGCCAGGGAGCCGGGGAGCGAGGGGGTGACCTTTTGGGGAGCCGCGTCTCTGCCATCAGTTGCAGGCGGAGCGGCGTGCGGCGCGAGGGGCTCGGAGCGGGTGATGTGCAATTACGGGCTGTCAGCGTCCACATTTTTCATCTCCGAGCGCCGAGTGGCGTGTGGCCTGCGGGGGAATTGGTGGCTCGGAGCAGCATCTGGGCCCCGGCTCAGCCCGGATGCCGGCCCAGCCCTCCCCGCCGAGGGCCCGGCGCAGGTTCGGCTCCCCTCCCGGGACCGCTTTGCGAGTCACATGTAATCACAGACGGGATGGGGCTCTCTCCTTCCATCGGGGCTGGAGGGAGCTGGCAGTCTTATTGTATTTCCCAGGCAGCAGGCGGGGAGCGGAGGGCTGGTTTATCTTTTGTCCCTTCTCCCTTTAACCCGGACGGAATTACAGTCAGGCCTCTTAGGTGTCCGGTTGCCAGGGAGGGGCACACACACACACCGTCCTGACCCTGGCTGGTCCTTCGGCCTGGGCGCCTTCTCTTGTCCCTGCCACCCGCTCCTCTCAGCTCTGAGCCTCCGCTGAGTGTCCCTCCCTCCAGGAAGCTGCTCCTGATTCCAGGATCACCCTTCCCCAAGCCACCCTCATGCTCCCGGTTACCCCTGCTGGCTGGTTGGTTAGTTAACGTGCCTGGCGGGGCTTTGCCACCAGAACCCCCACTGCCCAGGGCAGGAAGTGTCCCGGCTCACCCCGGGACACAGGCCAGCAGCGGGGCGGCCCTCGGACTGTGGAATGCGTGCGTGCGTGCGTGCGTGCGCCAGTGCAGGAGGGACGCGTGGAGGAGGGAACGGATGAGGGGGGTGGGTCCGTGTGTAGTAGGAGAGCAGTTTGGAGTCCGACTGGGTGCAGTGCCCGGCTCGGCCACATTCCTGCTGGGTGACTCTGAGCAAGTCCCGTCACCTCTCTGAGCCTCCGTCTCCTCCCCTGTGCCACGGAGCCGCCTCCCGGGGCCTCCCGGCCGCCTGGGGCATCGGCGGCTGTGCTGGGGGTGCAGGTCCTCCCCTTGTCTGTGGTTCAGGCGGGGCAGCCTGGCTCCGTGGTGGGCAGACACAGGCCTGCTCTCCGCCTGCTTCCTCTCTGCAAACGAGCTGCCTTCCACTTTCCGCTCTGCACTGTGGGGCCTCAGACCGGCGTCTGAGCCCGTGCCTTCCTCTGTGCAGCGGGCATCGTGATGCCTCTCTCCGCGTGTGGCTAGAGCACCATTTCCAAATGTCAGCCCCGAGGGGTCCCAGCCTCTCGGTGGGCCTCTCGGGATCCGGGCGGCAGGACTGCAAAGTCCTCAAGGCCTCGGGGTAAAGGGAGATGGAGCACCAGCGAGGATACTGACCTGCCCGGCCACGCAGCCGGGTGGCAGAGCCAGGCCTTGCCCCCTCCTGGGGGGCTGGAGGGGCAGTCTGAGAGCCAGGGGGCTTCCACAGGGGACCCGTGCCGCCTTCTGCCTGACCGGGTCCCTTTCTCCTCCCGACGCCCACAGCCCGAGGAGCTGACCAACGTCCTGGAGATCTGCAACGTGGTCTTCACCAGCATGTTCGCCCTGGAGATGCTGCTGAAGCTGGCGGCCTTCGGGCTCTTCGACTACCTGCGCAACCCCTACAACATCTTCGACAGCATCATCGTCATCATCAGGTGCCCCTCTGCCCGGGGGGTGGGCCCCTGGGGTGTCAGGGGGGAAGAGGGGGTGGCCCAGCCGGTGAAGGAAGCCGATGACACTGCAGTGCAGTGGACACAGATCTTAAAAGTGTGTGATTCGGCCACATACGTGCTCCTGGGCTAATGCACTGAGTGGTGAAACGGAGCAGCGGGTCTGTGACTCCCACCGCCCCAGGGGAGGGAGCAGCACACACTCTGCTCAGAAATGTCCGCACCCACCGCCGTGGGACTTCACAACAGCCACTCCCACTCTCCGCGAGGCCACGGGAGCCGCCGATTCTCTGTATTTCGTTGTCTCCGTTTGTGGAGCCGCTGATTCTCTGTATTTCGTTGTCTCCGTTCGCACTCGAAAGAAAGTTAAATCTGAGAAACAGCCCGGCGACCTCTGTGGATTCTGGATTCTGAATTCAGAAATCCCTGAATTCGGTCCCTAGACTCCTTGGAGGAGGGTCCATGGGATCCAGGTTAACAGACCCCCACCCTAGGGTGCCTGGAGCAGCAGTGACCTTGACCTACTGTTGGTTGGACGAACAAATGAATAAACGGAGCTCTCCGTCTCTCCCTTTGCCCTCTCTCCTCCCGCCTCCCTCCCCGCCGCCCACCGCCCCGGCGTGATGGCGTGATGGCGTGATGGCGTGATGGTGTGACGGCGTGACGGCGTGCGGCCTCCGGGCAGCATCTGGGAGATCGTGGGGCAGGCGGACGGCGGGCTGTCGGTGCTGCGCACCTTCCGGCTGCTGCGGGTGCTGAAGCTGGTGCGCTTCATGCCCGCGCTGCGGCGCCAGCTGGTGGTGCTCATGAAGACCATGGACAACGTGGCCACCTTCTGCATGCTGCTCATGCTCTTCATCTTCATCTTCAGGTGGGCCCGCCCCCGGCCGTCCCTGCCCCCGCCCCCCCGGGCTGAGGGAGGCGGGTGCTGGCGGGGCTCTCGGGCCACACCCCGGGCCCGGGCGTCAGTCCTGCCACCGCCTCTCAGTCCCCGGTGGCTCTGGGCCGGCACGTCCCCTCGGGGTCTCAGTGTTCACGTCTGCGAAATGGGACCCGCGCGGCTCCCTCCCGTCTTACTGGGCTGTGTAGGGGAAGACACAGGAGGAGGGGCCGGAGCCGGGTGTCCCTGAGCCGCCTCTCTCCCTCTGCCCCTCCCCCAGCATTCTCGGGATGCACATCTTTGGCTGCAAGTTCAGCCTCCGCACGGACACGGGAGACACCATCCCCGACAGGAAGAACTTTGACTCCCTGCTGTGGGCCATCGTCACGGTGTTCCAGGCGAGCACGTGGCCCTGTGTGACGGGGAGGGCGGGCGGGCGCGGGGTCCCACCCGGGGTCGCTTCCTGTCAGTGCCGCCAGCCTCGGGGAATCCAGAGAAGAGGGGGCCTGACAGGGAGGTCCCTCCACTCCGGCTTCGTGGGCCAGCGTGGGGGGCGTGGCCTGGCAGGCTGAGGACGGGCTCTGGCAGCTGGGCTGCCCGCCAGTGCCCTCCCTGCCCCCTCCGCTCCCACCCTGAGACGCGGGGCCCGTGAGGCCTCTCCCCTCAGACTGCTCCTCCCCGGAGTGTGGACGTGGGTGAATGAGTGTGTGCACACAGCTCAGGGGCGGAGGAGCAGGGAGACGGGGGTGGGCTTGTGCTGGGGGGCGGGCAGGCGGATCGCCTGAGCGGGATGGAGGAGGGGCTGTGGGAGCAGCTGGGAGGGAGCCCCGCTCAGTGGGGAGTGGGTGTCAGGGCAGGGGTGTGGGAGCACAGGCGAGCGGTGTGTGTGTGTTTGGGGGTGTGTGTGTGTGTGTGTGTGTCTGAGGCTCTGCCAGGTGGGCACGCCCCAGCTAGTGCGGTGATCCTCGAGGTCCCTGGGTGCCCAGCCCCTGTGAGAGGAGGCTGCAGGGGGCATGGGCTGCCAGGTGCCTGCAGCTGCCCCACCCTTGGGCTGGGCTGGGCTGGGGCTGAGGATGTGCTGAGCCGCGTGCCCCCGCCCCCCCCCCCCCCCAGATCCTCACCCAGGAGGACTGGAACGTCGTCCTCTACAACGGCATGGCCTCCACCTCGCCCTGGGCCTCCCTCTACTTCGTGGCCCTCATGACCTTCGGCAACTACGTGCTCTTCAACCTGCTGGTGGCCATCCTGGTGGAGGGCTTCCAGGCGGAGGTGACTGGGACCCTGTGGGGGAAGCGCCTCCTGGGGCCTGGGGAGATGGGGGGAGGCGAGGGGGTCCGGACGGGGGAGGGCTGCAATTCAGACACCTAGCAGGCGGGTCTCCAGAAGAGGGGGGGGGGCGGGTAGTTGCCAGTGAGGGAGTGAGCCTCCCATCGCAGGAAGCAGGCACATGGAGGCAGCACCTAGGGTCCCCGCGTCTCCCCCGGGGGTAAGACTAGGCCTCCTTCTCCATCTCTGAGATTAAAGTCTCCAGGACCGGGGTTCTGGATCCTGCCTCCGCCATCCTCCGAGGCTTTGGGCAACTCGCAGTCAGGCAGACGTGGGTTTGTGGGCTGGGCCCTCGTTGGTTCTCACTCCCCTTTCCTGAGCCTCAGTTTCCGCATTTGTAAAACGGGGGTGGGCTGGGGGGGCACCCATTAAAAAGGTTGAGGGAGGGGAGGGTTGAGCTGACATGCGGTCCAATGTGCGGGCCCGCCTCCCAGGGTGACGCCAATCGCTCCTACTCGGACGAGGACCAGAGTTCGTCCAGCCCGGAGGACTTTGACAAGCTGCAGGAGGGCCTGGACAGCCTCGGAGGTACCCGGGCCTCTCCTGTCCCCGGGGGGGCCGGGACCCCTCCCCAGAGACCCCGGTGGGCCCGGGGCACAGCCTTTCCGGGTCTCCCCTCAAACCCGGGCTCTGGGACTGCTAATCTCTGCCGTTTGTTGTTTCCGTTCATAATGGAGAGAAATGCTACATCTCAAAAAGTCGGAGGCCAGCCCTAGCCGGTTTGGCTCAGGGGATAGAGTGTCGGCCTGCAGACTGAAGGGTCCTGGGTTCAATCATGGATAAGGGCACATGCCCCGGTTGTGGGCTCGATCCCCAGGGGGGGTCATGCAGGAGGCAGCCAATAAATGATTCTTTCTCATCATTGATGTTTCTCTCTGTCTGTCTATCTCTCTCCCTTCCTCTCTGAAATCAATAAAAATATATGTTTTTAAAAAGTCAGTGGCCTGTTGAGAAGAGCTTTGGGCTCGGATGCCCGGGTTTTGTCCTGTTGGGCAACCCTCCCAGCCCACGCCATGTCCCGGGTCACTAACCGGGCTGGATGGCCTTTGCCTTGCTTTCCACAGCGGGCATGGCAGGGCGGGCTCATGCTGGGTGAAGCTCAGTGGTTTCCCTGAACCCAGAAGGCAAGGGTTTCACACACCCAAAAATGAGCCGAGAAAATAAACACAAACATAAGCTGAGAGCCTGCAGGCGGGGCAGAGGGGAGGCACCTGTGGTGGGGTCCAACCTGGAAGGCTTCCTGGTGGAGGAGTTCTCCCCAGAACAGCTCTCCGTTTCTGTTTGTCGGCCATGTCTGCTTCTTTGTCTCATATCTTCTTCTGCTCCTGTTCCGGCTTTCTGTCTGCCCTTCCCTCTCTGTCCCTCTCCCCTCTCCAGACCCCAAGCTGTACCCGATTCCTCTGACGCCCAACGGGCACCTGGACCTCAGCCTCCCTCTGTGTGGCCACCTGGGCCCAGCCGGGCCCGCGGCCCCTGCCCGCCTGTCGCTGCAGCCGGACCCCATGCTGGTGGCCCTGGGCTCCCGCAAGAGCAGCGTCATGTCGCTGGGCAGGGTGAGCTACGACCAGCGCTCCCTGGTGAGTCCTGGGTGGGGAGTCTCTGATGGCTGCTCCCTGCGGGGAGAAGCGCCTTCAAACTGGTGCCCAGGCCTGGGGCACCGGGTGGTCAGCCAGACCAGGCAGGGATGATCCCTCTTGCATTTGTGGGTTCCAGGTGCCAGAGTGGGACCTGACAGCAAGAAATGAATGAATGAATGAGTGAGTGAATGAATGGGGTGGGGCCAGCGGGTCTGGTGTGGAGAATGGGATGTGTAGGGTAAAGAGCTGAGCTCGGGGGGCAGGCAGACCCCACCAGGAAGGCACAGCCTCTCTGAGCCTCGGTTTCCTTGCCTGTAAAGAGGAAAATGGCCCTTTACAAAGGAACGAGGTGGCAGGAGGAGACGAGGGCACACTGTGGGCACGCCCGCCCGGCCACGGGTGCGGGGGGTGCGAGGCTGGGCGGGGAGAGGGCCCCCGGAGTCCCGCTGGTTCTGCCACCCCCTGGCCAGGCCGGCGGCCCCTTTGGGGCCCCAGCCAGGGCCGCGGGGCTGACGGGCGCCCGGCTCCTCCCAGTCCAGCTCCCGGAGCTCCTGCTACGGGCCGTGGGGCCGCAGCGGGGCCTGGGCCAGCCGCCGCTCCAGCTGGAACAGCCTCAAGCACAGGCCGCCGTCCGCGGAGCACGAGGCCCTGCTGGCCGCCGAGCGCGGGGCCCGGGCCGGCGAGGGCGCCCGGGACGAGGGGCCGCCGCGGCCCGCGCCCCCGCACACCCCGCACGTCTACCACGCCCACCCCGGCCCCCACCCGGCCCACCGCCACCACCTGCACCACCACCACCACCACCGCCACCGCCGGACGCTGTCCCTGGACACCCGGGGCTCGCTGGACCTGGCCGAGCTGGGGCCCCCGGCGGGCACCCACCCCCGGGCGGCCTGGAGGGCGGCCGGCCTGGGCCCCGGGCATGAGGACTGCAATGGCAGGATGCCCCACCTCGCCAAAGAGGTCTTCACGCAGATGGGGGGCCGCCGGGACCACGGGGAGGACGAAGAGGAGGCGGACTACGTGAGTTGGCGGGGCCGGGGGCCGGGGCCAGGAAAGGTTCAGGAGACAGAAAGAGGGGGGCCTGGGGGGGGCAGGGCTGGAGGAGGAGGGCCTCAGGGGCAGGGCCAGGGGACAGAAAGAGGGGGGACTGGGGGGGGGCAGGGCTGGAGGAGGAGGGCCTCAGGGGCAGGGCCAGGGGACAGAAAGAGGGGGGACTGGGGGGGGCAGGGTTGGAGGAGGAGGGCCTCAGGGGCAGGGCCAGAGGACAGAAAGAGGGGGGACGGGGGGGGGGCAGGGCTGGAGGAGGAGGGCCTCAGGGGCAGGGCCAGGGGACAGAAAGAGGGGGGACCGGAGGGGGGGCAGGGCTGGAGGAGGAGGGCCTTAGGGGCAGGGCCAGGGGACAGAAAGAGGGGGGACCGGGGCGGGGGCAGGGCTGGAGGAGGAGGGTCTCAGGGGCAGGGCCAGGGGACAGAAAGAGGGGGGACGGGGGGGGCAGGGCTGGAGGAGGAGGGCCTCAGGGGCAGGGCCAGGGGACAGAAAGAGGGGGACCGGAGGGGGGGCAGGGCTGGAGGAGGAGGGCCTCAGGGGCAGGGCCAGGGGACAGAAAGAGGGAGGCCGGGGGGGGGCAGGGCTGGAGGAGGAGGGCCTTAGGGGCAGGGCCAGGGGTCATGGCTTCAGGGAGGTGCCCAGCTGAGGTGGGCCCAGCCCTGGGAGAGACGCCCTCCCGCTGCCATGGGCGGGTGTGGGCTCTGAGCTTGCTGGGAGAGTTCAGAGTCGCCCCGGAGACCCCCGTCTGCTGGACGGCTGAGAGGGCAGAGACGAGCAGCTCTGGGCAGCGCTGACCAGCCCGCCCTCCTTCCCGGCCAGACCCTGTGCTTCCGGGTGCGCAAGATGATTGACGCGTACAAGCCGGACTGGTGCGAGGTCCGCGAGGACTGGTCCGTCTTCCTCTTCTCCCCGGAGAACAGGTGGGCCGCCGGGCGGGGAGGTGGGCCGGGGTGAAAGGCGGAGGGAGAGAGTCCCACAGAGCGGGGAGGGCCATGGAGGGCGGGGCCTGCTCCTCAGAGGGCCTCTGCCCTGTGTTTGGATGGGGACTTCCGTCCAGGCCAGCCCGGCGCTGGCACCAGGGTGGGCAGATGCTCACGCAGCCGGCGCTCCCGTCGGGAGGGGCATGGGGGCTTCCTGCAGGGGAGGATGTGCAGGGGCATCTGCAGGGGGCAGGGCTGTGAGGAGGTGGAGGCTGGACCAGGAGGGAGCAGCCCGAGGGAAGGTCTGGGCAGCAGCTTGGGGCACCAGGCAAGGTGTGTCCGCGTGGCAGGGGGCAGGGCGAGGGACTCGGGTGAGTGCTTGGAAAGCCTCCTGTGCCAGGGCGAGGAGGGTGCCCTTCACCCTGAGGCCGTGGGGGTTGCCATGGGGGTCTGGTCGGGAGGCGGCTCCAGGGGGGCGCCCTGAGCAGATGTGAATGGCCACCTGTGGGGTGGATGGAGAAAAGAAGGGTCAGCGTCCTATAGGCCCGTGGTCGGCAAACTGCGGCTCCTGAGCCACATACAGCTCTTTGGCCCCTGGAGTGCGGCTCTTCCACAAAATACCACATGCAGGTGCGCGCATACAGTGCGACTGAAACTTCGTGGCCCGTGCGCAGACGTCGGCTCTCCAAAGAAATGTCCATCGTTGTACCGTTGATATTTGGCTCTGTTGACGGATGAGTTTGCCGGCCACGGCTCTAGGCCATCCCTGGGCCTCAGCCCTTTGCCCGCCTCCCGCGGGGGGTGAGGGGCACACCCACCCTCACGGCCCCTCCCGCTGTGCTCAGGTTCCGGGTCCTGTGCCAGACCATCATCGCCCACAAGCTCTTCGACTACGTCGTCCTGGCCTTCATCTTTCTCAACTGCATCACCATCGCCCTGGAGCGGCCCCAGATCGAGGCCGGCAGCACCGTGAGTGGCCGGCCTGTGGGCGGGGCCGGGGCCAGGCTGAGGGGCGGGCCGTGGGGCCTGCTGTGGGGCAGGGGGCAGGGCCGGGGGGGACTAGGAGCCCTCAGCGCGGTGGCTATGGACACTGCGGAGGAAGGTGTGGCAGGGAGCTTGTCCCCGGAGGGGCATCTCCTGGGACTGTGGCGTGGCCTCCCCAATGCCCGCTGGCCGGAGGCAGGGGGGCCGGGCAGTCCTGGAGCCCCAGGCCCACGTGTCTCCTGCTCTTTCAGGAACGCATTTTCCTCACCGTGTCCAACTACATCTTCACGGCCATCTTCGTGGGCGAGATGACCCTCAAGGTAGCCCCGTCCTCACCTGGGACCCTCCCACCCCCGTGGCCGGCCCTCCCCCGGCGGTCCCTCACCTGCTGGCCAGCAGCATCCCATAGGGGCCCAGAGAACCACCCGCTTGGTACCAGCGCTGGGCTAGCATGACCGGGTGTGTGTGTGTGTGTGTGTGTGTGTGTGGGGGGGGAAGGAATCAGCCACGTCCTGCTCTCCAGGACATCACAACGGCCGGAAAGGCGAACGCAGGGAGATGTCTGCAGTGCAGTGGGGGTGCCTGCTGGAGGCTTGGAACTGGGTTTGCAGATGAGAGGGGGGAGTGGACCAGAACTGGCTGTGGGGCTGCTTCATGCGCCCAGACCTGCCAGGTCCTGCCCACCACCCACCTTCTGAGCGTGTGCCCCCTGCAGCTCCTCCCCTGACTCCCCTCAGCCCGGCTCTCTGGCCGAGGCAGGTGACCTGCCCGTCGCCCCCAGGTGGTCTCGCTGGGCCTGTACTTCGGGGAGCAGGCGTACCTGCGCAGCAGCTGGAACGTGCTGGACGGCTTCCTGGTCTTCGTGTCCATCATCGACATCGTGGTGTCCCTGGCCTCGGCCGGCGGCGCCAAGATCCTGGGGGTCCTCCGGGTGCTGCGGCTCTTGCGCACCCTGCGGCCCCTGCGGTGAGGAGCCCCCCGTGTTCGGGGGGGGCCTGGGGTCTCCTGCCCTCCCTACCCATAGTCCTTCCTACCCATAGTCCTCCCTTCCCATAGTCCTCCCTACCCGTAGTCCTCCCTACCCGTAGTCCTCCCTACCCGTAGTCCTCCCTACCCGTAGTCCTCCCTACCCGTAGTCCTCCCTTCCCATAGTCCTCCCTACCCATAGTCCTCCCTACCCATAGTCCTCTGCTGGCCTGTGCCCAGCATTAGCTGAGCAGGGCCAGGCATCAGGCTGAGGGTGTGTGCGTGTGTGTGTGTCTATGTGTGTGTGTGTGTATATGTGTGTGTATATATATGTGTGCATGTGTGTACATGTGTGTGTTCCTGTGCAAGTGTGTATATGTGTGTCTATGTGTGTGTGTGTATGTGTGTGTATATATGTGTGTATGTGTGTATATATATGTGTGCATGTGTGTGTGTGTGGGTATGGGTGTGTGTGTAAATGTGTGTGAGTGTGCAAGTGTGTGTATATGTGTGTGTGTGTGTATGTGTGTGTGTATGTGTGTGAAGACTGGGGATGGAGGCAGCCCCCCGCGCAGTGCCTGCTGTGCCCACAGATCTGGTGACTCTGGGCGGCCCGGGCCGCCTCCCGCCTGGCTGAGGCTGACCGTGCCCCGGTCCCTCCCCGCCTGCAGGGTCATCAGCCGGGCCCCGGGCCTGAAGCTGGTGGTGGAGACGCTCATCTCCTCCCTTAAGCCCATCGGCAACATCGTCCTCATCTGCTGCGCCTTCTTCATCATCTTCGGCATCCTGGGGGTGCAGGTGAGGGGGGCCGGCTCTCAGGTGGGCATAGAGGCTCCTCACTCCCGCTCAGCTCCTCCGACCGGGGGGCTCGGGGCCCTGGTGGAGCAGCACGTCCCCGTCAGCAGCGAGTTCCCCGTCCCAGAGGGAGACAGACGTGGTTGATGCAAGGCAGGCTGGGTAAATGGGATCACAGGGGTCCGAGCTACACAGGAGCGGGGGCTGGGCTGGGGACAGTCGGGGAAGCACCCTGAGAAGGTGCCCTTTGCACTGGGCCGTGAAGGAGGGTGATTGGGACAGGTGTGTGTGGGCTGGCTCAGGGGAGGATGGGCACATGTGGAGGTGAGCCGGGAGCTGTGACTGGCGTAGAGATGAGCCGATGGTGGGCTGGTCAGACGGGAAGCACCTGGGAGGGCAGTGAAGGAGCCGGGGCTGGCGTCTCCAGGATCGGGGCCATGGGGGCCATGACACAGCAGGGCCTGGAGCTGGCGTGGGCTTTGGGGTGGAGCCCCGCCCAGGAATGAGATGGGCCTCGGGGCGCGAAAGGGTTTGGTCATAAGGTGGGAGACGGGGGTGGCCGCAGTGGCCTGGCCCTCTGGGGTCTGAGCGGCTGCTGAGACCCTTCCCGTTTCCTGAGTGTCTGAGCCCCGAGGCCTGAACGCTCCTCACCTGGCCCTGCCTTTGGGCTGTAGCTGGCGAGGAGCCTGGGCACAGGCATTCTTTGGGGTTGCTGAGAGAGCCACAGGGGAGCCACCTGGGCAGGAGGGGCTGGAGTGGACAGTGGCCCTGCCCCTTCCAGGCAGCTGACATGGAGGAGGCTTGTGTCTCTCTCTTCCCTGGGGATATGCAGGCATCTTCTCCAGTGGGGTCCCCACCTGGATCTTGGGCACAGGCACTGGGGTCTGGTCTCGGGCCTGTGCAGAGCCCAGGAAACAGACAAACCAGGGTGTGAACCTCGACTCTGCCACTTCCTAAACCTCAGTGACTTTGAGGACATTACCTGCCGCCCCTGGGCCTCCGTCTCCTCATCTGCGAGGGGGGATGAGAGCAGCGCCCCTTCCTGGGGGGGGACTTGGGGCGATGGTGTGGCTGAGTGCTTGGCCGGGCTGTGCACAGAGGAGGTGTCTCCTGAGGAGCAGCCCCTGTCCTGAGTGGCACCCCCCCACCCCCACCCCATGGGAGGCCGCTCACCCTGCGTCCCCCCCCCCCCCCCCCCCCCGCAGCTCTTCAAGGGCAAGTTCTACCACTGTCTCGGCGTGGACACCCGCAACATCACCAACCGCTCCGACTGCATGGCCGCCAACTACCGCTGGGTCCATCACAAGTACAACTTCGACAACCTGGGCCAGGTGAGCCCCTCTCCCCACCTGCCACCCGGGGGTGGAGGGACAGTGACAGGAGGAGGGCCGGTGCCGGCAGGAGCCCATCCATCCCAGAACTCATTTCCCGGCCCGGGCCCTGGGCTGCGACAGATGAGCAGGGTGGTGGAAGCACCGGGTGGAGCAGGGGGAGGCGGGTTGGGGAGAGGAGGGTCCGGAGGTGTGTGACTGCCGGGCAGTCTCCGCTGGTCCGCGACCCTTTGTCATCCATCACCTCTGTTCCCTCCCCTCCCCATGTCTGCCAGGCCCTGATGTCTCTCTTCGTCCTGGCCTCCAAGGATGGCTGGGTGAACATCATGTACAACGGCCTGGATGCTGTCGCTGTGGACCAGCAGGTGGGGGTGGCTGGGCTGGGGCAGCAGGGCAGCAGGGCAGGGGCGAGGCGGTTTTGGGGCCCAGTGATCTGAAACCGGTGTCAGCAAGACCCACAGCCCCAGCGTCTCCCCCTGTCAGCGAGGCCCGCCCCTCCCCATCCGGGCCTCAATCCTCCCCCAGCAGAGCCACCCCCTGGGGAGTGAACGTCATTGCTCCATTGGCTTCACAAAGCCCCTTGCTCTGTAGGGACAGCCCGCCAAGCTGGCCCCAGCCTGGAGGGGTGCAGGGCCTGGTGGGTGGAGAGGGGCTGAGCCAGCTGAGGGGACAGTAGGTGCAGCCTGAGGCAAGAGAGTGACACATTCAGGGAGTCCTGAGAAGAGGTTCCAGAATAGGAAGTGGGGGGAGAATGGCAGGAGGTGTGGAGGAGGCAAGCAGGACTGGGTGTCCGGCATGGCAGGGCCGGCGTTCAGCTGGGAGCAGTGGGAGCCAGAGAAGGCATTAGAGCCAGGGAGTGGCAGCGCCCGGCGTGCCTGTGGGGCTTCTTGTGGGCTGCTGGGGGGATGGATTTGAGAATGAAGAAGGTGGAAGGGATCAGGGAGGAGGCTGGGCCCCATGGGAAGTCTGAGCTCTTGCTCTTGAGTTTCCCCCGAGAGTAGGGGCCCCTTCAGGGGCAGAGTAGGGAATGAGAGCACTTGGGGGCATCTTCCTGTACTTCTCCATTCATCCACCACCCCAACTCCCCTCCCCACCCCGGACTCCACAAGGGATATGTTTTCCCCCTGCTGGCTGCCTTATTTCTGGAAGGATGAATAAGTGGGTGGATGGATGGCTGGATGGATGGATAGGTGGATGGATGATGGGTAGACAGATGAATAAGTGGATGGATGGATGAATAAGTGAATAGATGGATGGATGAATAAATTAAGGGTGGGTGGGTGGATAAATGGGTGGGTGGATGGATAGGTGGATATTGGGTGGATGGATGGATGTATGGGGGGGGTGGATAAATGGATAGGTGGATGGTTAGGTGGATGGATAGGTGGATGGGTGGATGGGTGGGTGGATGAACAGATGAATGGATGAATAGATGGGTAGATGGATGGGTGGATGGATGGATGGGTGGGCAAATGGGTGAGTGGGTGGGTGGATGGATGGGTGAATGGGTGGGTGGATGGGTGGGTGGATGGGTGGGTAGATGGATGGGTGGGTGGATGGGTGAATAGATGGATGTGTGGATGGATGGGTGGATGGGTGAATAGATGGATGTGTGGATGGATGGATGAATAAGTGGATGGATGGGTGAATGAATAGATGGGTGGATGGATGGGTGGGTGGATGGGTGAATAGATGGATGTGTTGTGGGGTGGATGAATGGGTGGATGGATGGGTGAATGAATAGATGGGTGGATGGATGGGTGGGTGGATGGGTGAATAGATGGATGTGTTGTGGGTGGATGGATGGGTGGATGGATGGGTGGATGGGTGGATGGATGGGTGGGTGGGTGGGTGGATGGATGAATGAATGGGTGGGTGGATGGGTGAATAGATGGATGTGTGGATGGATGGATGAATAAGTGGATGGATGGGTAGATGAATAGATGGGTGCATGGTGAGTGGACAGATTAATAAGCGGGTGGATGGTGGGTGGGTGAAAGGAAGGAGACGGGTGGACATGTGTCCAGGAGGCAGCAGCTGGAGCAGGGAAGGGAAGGGGCTGTCTTTGCCGAGCACCTTACTTGTGCCAGGCCGGGGCGGGCACTTCCTCTGCACCCTCCTTCAAACCGCACGGCCCCCTGGGAGGCCGGCTCCGTTGTATCTCAGCTGCACGGAGGCTCAGCATGGTAGGGCGCCCCCTCCCCCACCGCAGCCCCTCGTGCCTGGTCAGCCTGCCTCAGCCCCTCTGGCTCCCCGCAGCCCGTGCCCAACCACAACCCCTGGATGCTGCTCTACTTCATCTCCTTCCTGCTCATCGTCAGCTTCTTCGTGCTCAACATGTTCGTGGGCGTGGTGGTGGAGAACTTCCACAAGTGCCGGCAGCACCAGGAGGCCGAGGAGGCGCGGCGGCGCGAGGAGAAGCGGCAGCGGCGGCTGGAGAGGAAGCGCCGGAGTGAGCGGGAGGAGGGAGGGGGGGCTCCCGGGGTGGGGGGGACCCCGCCCGGGCCTCCTCTGCCCCCGCCGGCCGCTGGTCCTCCCGGGCGGGCTGAGGCCTGAGTCCCACACCAGCCTCTGGCCTTGGAGCTGGAAGGGACAGAGGGTCCGGCCCCTGTGCCCCTGGCCCGGCCCCTTGCCCAGTGCCTGCCTGTCCAGGTGACCTGAGCCCCATCTGTGTCCACCCGGAGTCAGATGGTGGTACCCATGTCAGCCAGGGGTCTCCGTCCAGGCAGAGGGCAAAGGCAGAGCCTGGATGCCCGGCCCTGAGCTGGGGGCCCCCTGTCCTCCCCTCGCAGACCAGAGCCCCTGCCATGGGCACTTTGGGGCTGGACGGAGAGAATCCGTGTCCTGCTCTCTTTGCCACGTACCCCCACATCTGACCCGTTTCCCTGTGGCCCCGTGGCTGGGGGGAGGGGCCTAGGCCTGACTCCCGGGGCCTGGGTAGACTGACACCTCTCTCCCTTGCTTCCTCTCCCCCCTCTGTCTCCCCCTCCACGTGTTCTGTGCCCGCCTTGGCCACCCTCTGTGGCCTGTGCCACACCCCTGTGCCACCCCTGGCAGAGGCCCAGCGGCTGCCCTACTACGCCACCTACTGCCCCACCCGGCTGCTCATCCACTCCATGTGCACCAGCCACTACCTGGACATCTTCATCACCTTCGTCATCTGCCTCAACGTGGTCACCATGTCCCTGGAACACTACAACCAGCCGATGGTGAGCGCCAGTCCTGCCCCCCGACGGGGGCCGAGGTTTCATGGGGAGAGGCCCTCAGCAGGACCTGCCCTGGGACAGGGTGGGGCAGGATTGGAGTCGCCCAGGCTGGGCCCTGTGCCCAGGGAGCTCTGGGCCTGGGAGGACCGGTGACTGAGAGAGCAGGGCCAGAGGGGAGGGTCTCCGATGTCTGGTGGGGGGGAAGGGGACACTGGCCCCACCTTGAATACAGGTAGCAGCGGCCAGGGTGTTTTTCCTAGGACTTCCTGCAAGGCATGCTGCCGTTTTAACTCTCTCATCCTCGTAGCAACCTTAAGGTGGGGGAGGGGACTCTCTTCTGATTTTGTAGACGGACAAACTGAGGCTCAGAGAGAGAAAACGTGTTGCCCAATTAGTCAGCCAGGAAGCAGTGGAGCCAGGACTTTGATTTGTGTTCAACGACAGCCAGGTGGCCCCCACTGCTGCCTGGGCACCTGGAGCCTGGAGAGGGGGGCATTTCAGGTAGCAGGGCTGTTGGGGGCAAGCACAGAGGTGGGGGAGGGTGACCAGCTCCTAGCTAGTTGTAGGCAGTGTACATGAGGGGCGTGTGTGGGGCTTGTAGCAGCAGGTGTATCCCAAAAGCTTCTTATCAGAGATGGGGGAAGAAGAGGGGAGCAGTCTCCAGGTGAGGGGTTAGTATCTTTTTTAAGCTAGAGGCCCAGTGCACAAAATTCGTGCACACAGCGTGGGGCGTGTTGGCCCCCAGCCCAGCATGCACCCTCTCCAATCCGGAACCCCTCGGGGACGTCCAACTGACGGTTTAGGCCCAATCTCTACATCCCTCTCGCAATCCAAGACCACTGGATCTTAACCACTCACCTGCCTGCCTGCCTAATGCTCCCAACTGCTCTCCCCTGCTGGCCTGGTCACCCCCAACTGCTCTCCCCTGTTGGCCTGGTCACCCCCAACTGCCCTCCCCTGCAGGCAGCCCCAACTCTCCTCCCCTGCCAGCCCAATTGCCCCCAACCCCCTGCCAACCTGATCTCACTCCTAACTGCTCTCCCCTGCCTATCTGATCTGCCATAACTGCCTCTGCCTGGGCCCCCACCACCATGGCTTTGTCTGGAAAGAAGTCGGAGGTCCAAAAGATGGCCGGTGGACCCAGTCTAATTAGCATATTACCCTTTAATTTGTATAGATGATAGCAGAGGAATGTTATGCATTCAGAGGAAAGGAAGGCAACCATTGGCAGGAAGGAACTTCCACATTATCATGAAGAAATGGAGTAATAATAGCTCACATTTACCAAGTATTTAAATCTATAATCCTGCCTGGCACAGGGCTATTAGCTCATTTAATTTTCACAGCAACTTTATGAGGTAAGGTACTGTTATCATCCCCAGTTTACAGATTGAAAATCTAACTCCCAGAGGTCAAGTGAGTTGCCCAAAAGTCATAGTGAACAAGGAGTAAGTGCTGAGCCAGGATTCGAATCTAGGCTGTCTGGTTCTTAAACATGACCCCTAACTATTAACCAACACTGCTTCCAAAGAGGGGTACCTGGACCAGACCAGCAGAGAGAAAGAAAAGGAAATAAGCAGTGAAAGAAATGGTGCACATTATGTAAGATGGAAGGAGTAAAAGTAGACACATAGGTCATTGCACTAAAGGTGAATGGATTAAATTCTCTTAAAAGGCAGAGACTTTCTGACTAGAGGAAGATGGAGGGAGGGGCAGGTTCTGGGACCTGGATCATGCTTCTCTTTGACCTCCCCCCTCCCCACAGTCCCTGGAGATAGCCCTCAAGTACTGCAACTACTTTTTCACCACCGTCTTTGTGCTGGAGGCCGTGCTGAAGCTGGTGGCATTCGGTCTGCGGCGCTTCTTCAAGGACCGGTGAGAGGCTGGGCCGGGCTGTAGCAGCACTGAAGGGGCTGCAGGATGGGGAAGCAGGCCTGATCCCTGGGGAAGCCTGGGGCAGCTAGAGGCGCGGAACCAATAGGTGTCTGGGCACTGATGACCAGGGCCCCTGGGTGCTGCCTGCAGCCCTGAACAGGAAGTCGATAGGGCACCACCTGGTGCCGAGTCTCCTCATCACAGCTCCGTGGGCCCTGCACACCCCCGGGCTCCTCTCTCAGAGGGAGCAAACAGGGTGCGGAGGGCTTGCCAGACTAGCCCTTGGCCACACCGAGGGAGCAGGGGCTCAGGATTTAAGGCAGAAGTCAGAGTCCATTTCTTCCCCCTGCAGGAGGCCAAAGGTATTTATTTTGCCTGGTGAGCCTCTTGCTGGAGGATCTGGAGGCTAAGGGCAGAGAGGGAGCTGGACCCGGCGGGGTCTGGAGGGCTAGTGGAAGGGTGGCTGCCAGCCACAGCAGGGGGTGGAGAGCTGGGACCTCCTGCGAGCTGAGGTGTCTGAACTAGTGACTCTCACATTGCTTCCCACTCCTGCCCTCCTGTGCCCCCGAGCAGGTGGAACCAGCTGGACCTGGCCATCGTGCTGCTGTCGGTCATGGGCATCACGCTGGAGGAGATTGAGATCAACGCGGCCCTGCCCATCAACCCCACCATCATCCGCATCATGCGGGTTCTGCGCATCGCCCGGGGTGAGCGTGGGGCCACGGGGGAGGGGAGTGCGGGCACCATGGGGGAGGGGACTGGGCACGATGGGGGATGGGACTGGGCATCATGGGAGAGGAGACTGAACACGATGGGGGAGGGAACTGGGCATCATGGGGGAGGAGACTGAGCACGATGGGGGAGGGGACTGGGCACCATGGGGGAGGGGACTGGGCACGATGGGGGAGGGGACTGGGCACCATGGGGGAGGGGACTGGGCACCATGGGGGAGGGGACTGGGCACCATGGGGGAGGAAACTGAGCACGATGGGGGAGGGGACTGGGCACCATGGGGGAGGGGACTGGGCACGATGGGGGAGGGGACTGGGCGATGTGGGAGGGGACTGGGCATGATGGGGGAGGGGACTGGGCACCATGGGGAGGGGACTGGGCAATGGGGGAGGGGACTGGGCAATGGGGGAGGGGACTGGGCACGATGGGGGAGGGGACTGGGCACGTTGGGGGAGGGGACTGGGCGATGGGGGAGGGGACTGGGCAATGGGGGAGGGGACTGGGCACCATGGGGGAGGGGACTGGGCACGATGGGGGAGGGGACTGGGCACCATGGGGGAGGGGACTGGGCGATGGGGGAGGGGACTGGGCAATGGGGGAGGGGACTGGGCACGTTGGGGGAGGGGACTGGGCACCATGGGGGAGGGGACTGGGCACCATGGGGGAGGGGACTGGGCGATGGGGGAGGGGACTGGGCGATGGGGGAGGGGACTGGGCACGATGGGCTTCCTGCTGAGCAGGGAGAGCAGAAGCCGGGAGGAGCTCACAGCCAACATGCACTCAGGTGCCCACGTCCATGGGCCGCTCCGTACAGCACACGGCGCCCCTCCTCACCGCACCACGACCCGTGCGGCCGGCTTCAGACTGGAGTTCCTCACCGGCTTCTCCTTTCATTTCTCCAACACCAGCTTCTTAAACCCCTTTCGTCCCCAGACCCCGGCCGCCCCAGGCTGTGCCCACACTCTTTCAGAGCCTCCTCCCCGAGTTCACGGGGCCTCACTCGCCCCTGCGCCCGCTGTGGCTCCGGGGCCCCAGGGGGGGCTGTGCGGAGCTCAGGGTAACGCCGGAGGAAGAGCGGGCACTCACTGGTGGTCATTTCTCCTCATCGCGGTGAACGAGGGAGTCCTGCTCAGGCTTTCCCCTCACACACTATACCCCTGGCCTCCCCCTGGCGGGCCCTCCTCTCGGGCTCTTTCACACCCACGTCTACGCCTGGTGCCACACCCACTCAGCCCCGTGCTGTGGCGTTTACACGCGTGCACACGCCCGGCCCACGGCCCGGGCTGAGCGCCGCTGGTCTCGCCCACAGTGCTGAAGCTGCTGAAGATGGCCACGGGCATGCGGGCGCTGCTGGACACGGTGGTGCAGGCTCTGCCCCAGGTAAGAGCCGCGGCCTCCGGCGGCCCCTCCTGCCTGCGGCTGGGGCCGTGCTGGGCCCTGGGGGGCGGGCCCTGACGCCCCTTCTCCCTGAACCTGCCCGGAGACAGCAAGAACCTGTCTCCAAAGAAGCAGTGTGTGCGGGGACTGCGAGACAGAGCAGGCGTCTTGCCTCTTCCTTGCTGACATCACTAAGCACTCGCCAACCCCGCTCTTTACCGGGCCCCGGGCTGGCCCTGGGGGACCCACATTCTGCCCGGAGGCGTCAGCAGGCTGGGGCTGGAGGGGGAGACGGATGCTGCAGGCGGTGTGATAAGGGGCTGGCACTGCGCTGGGGAGAAGGAAGGGGCCTGACACCGATTGGACATTGGGGAAGGGGTCAGAGGACTTGGGGCTTGACCTTGTAGGGTGGCTCGGCAGAAGGAGGTGGTGATGTGGACAGAAGGTTCTGTTCTGAGATCCTAGAAGGGGCAGCAGGAGACCCTGATGTGGGTACAATCCTAGGGAACGATCCCATTGGCCAGTGGGAGGGAGATGGGGTCGGGGCCATAGAGGGGTCATCTTTCATCGTCCTGGGAAGTCTGAGATTCCAGTCTCCCCCTCCCCTGCTGCCCTGACTACTTTCGGCTCCCCTTTTCACTCCCCTTTCCCCACATCCCCATGCCGGGTGGCCTCTGCTCCGAGGTGTGCCTCGTGCACACTCGTTTATTCGTTATGACTCATCCAGTCGTAAGGAACCCCAGGCATCTTTCAGTAAAAGGCACAGACACAGCACGCCGCAGTGAGGGTGAGAGATGAGCAGCGCAGGGCAGGCGGGAGCACAGCTCATGCCCGCAGTGACCCGGGCTAAGCACGTTAGCGAGCTCTGTTCTCCAGTTTTCTGTGAGCTTCCCAGCAGCCCAGTTGCAAAGGGAAAGCGGCACGACTCTCGCCAGGTCTGGGTTGAAAGCAGGGGCATTCGCGCAAAGAGATGTGTGTGTTTCCCCAACACTGAACCTCTTCCAAAGACTTGCCACATGGAAGACGGGGTGCGTGCTGGGCTTGTGGGGTGTGCGGGCGGGAAGTGGGTGGAGTCCAGACTCATCACCCCATCTGGGATCAAAGCTTTGTCCCCTGTGAGGCCCTGGGCATGCGACTCAACGTCTCCTGCCTTGGTGTCCTTGCCAACAGGAAAGGAATGGGGCCAGGGTCCTAGGACGTGCTGTATGAGAGTCTGCTAGGAATGGGGAGGGGTGGTGTGTGCCCCCAGCTAGATTGGCCTTCTTCCCGCCCCCTACCCCCCGTTTTCTGACCCCTGGGTAACCTTGGGTGGTTCCCCAGACCAACCCTGAGTTGGCTCAGGGCACAGGAAGGTGCCCAGGTGGTCCCTGGCTCAATAGTCATTACAGTCATATCAGCACTTTAAGAGACGCAAGTGCCACTACCACGTGGCATGGCCGCGGGCTCACCCTTCAGATCTGCGAGCTGGCCCTGGACATTGCCTCGGTTCTCCGCAAAGTGCTGTAGGAATTAAACTTTAGCCCCTTTCCTCCTGCGCAGGGGAAAGAGGCATCAGGGAAGGCTCCTCAGGGGAGGTGGCTGGTGAGCTGGGCTCTGAGGGGCTGGGAGGAAGCATTCGCCAGTCACCGACAGAGAGAGGGTCATTCCTGCAGCGGGAACAGAATGTGCAAGCGGGTCTGTCTCCCCGGATGGTCAGGCTGGGAGGGCGTCTGCAGGGCCAGGTCAGGCCTTTGATGCCAGGACAGCAAACTCGGGCAGTGGGCACCACAGGGGGTTCTAGACGAGAGAAGTCTCGCCCTTTTGTTTATTTTTATATATTTTATATATTTTATAATTTTTAAATTAAGGTATTATATGTGTACATATCTTACCATTGCCCCCCACCCCCATACATGCCCTCCCTCCCCAGAGTTTTGCATCCATTGGTTATGCTTTTATGCATGCATACAAGTCCTTTGGTTGATCTCTTATCTCCCCCATACCTCCTTCCCCTCCCCTATTTTATTAAAAAAATTTTTTTATTGATTTTTTACAGAGAGGAAGGGCGAGGGATTGAGAGTTAGAAACATCAATGAGAGAGAAACATCGATCAGCTGCCTCCTGCACACCCCCTACCGGGGATGTGCCCGCAACCAAGGTACATGCCCTTGACCGAAATCGAACCTGGGACCTTTCAATCCCCAGGCTGATGCTCTATCCACTGAGCCAAACCAGACAGGGCTATTTTTTAAAAAATATATTTTTTATGGCTTTCAGAGAGGAGGGGGAGAGGTAGAGAAACATCAATGATGAGAGCGAATCATCGATCAGGTGCCTCCTTCACGCGCCCCCTCCCCCCCCCCCCCCCCCCCCCCCCCCGCGTGGATTGAGCCTGCAACCGGGGCACCTCCTGGTTCATAGGCTGACACTCTACCACTGAGCCACACTGGCCAGGCATGGCCTCACCCTTTTAGAGGTTGCTCTGGCGACTCCGAGTAAGATGGACTGGAGGGAGAGGCTGGAGGCAGGGAGGTGGGTGTGGGCGGCTGCAGCCATACAAGCTCTGGGAGATGCTGAGGGAGGAGGGGAGGACTGACAGAGGGTGAGGTGGACGCTGGCTCACATATCCCCTGACCGGGGCCTGGGAGGCGGGGAGCTGAGCCCAGGGCCCAGGCCACTCCCGCACCCTCCCCGCCGCCAGGGCCGCGCATGCTGCCTCCCAGGGGCTCTCTGGGTGCTCGTTCCGTTAATGAACGAGCGCCGTTTAATTAGTCCGACGCCGTCGGGGCGATTGTGGAGCAGCGCGGGAGGGGACCCTCCTCTGGAGCAAAGAAGCATTAGGAGGCTGTGACGAACTCGGTTTCCCTTTTCAGCAATTAATGCAAACGTCTCCGGACTTATTCCTGCAGGCCTTCGGAGGGGCCCGGGAGATAGTTCATTTCTAAGGCCAGAGCCTCATCTTACCCGTAGTTAAAAGCGGTCGCTAGCACACAGGCAGGTCTGAAGCAGGTTTGGAATCTGGGACACGTTCCTCCCACAGGAGCCGTGGGACAGGGCTGGCTGGGCATGCAGGACGCGCCTGGGGCCCACCGCTCTGCAGGATTCCCAAGCCCACTCCTCTCCGTGGCCATGTTCCTGATCTCAGGAGCTTTCTGGAGAGGGGGGCAGACCGTGGCAGGGACACACCAGTTACACTCACACTGTTAGACTGCATCCCAGGAAATCCAGGCAGGCTTCCTGGAGGAGGAGGCGCTATTGCTGAGACACCCTTCCCCTCCTCTCTGTATTCGCCCAGGGATGGCCCTAGCCTCACACACAGGTATATGGGAGTAGCGATTGTGTGCATGGACCCTGGGGCCCTGGGGGCTGGCTTTGCATCTCCAGCCCACTCTAGTGTTAGTGACGTGACCCTGGGCAAGGTATTCCGCCTCTCGGCATGTTTCTTTCTCATCCTGAAGAATGGGGGTAAAAGAGAGCTTACGGACCGGCGGGTGGATGCGGGGACTAATGAATGTGAAATGCTTGGATCCGGCTGCTGACAGTGAGGCTGCCCAAGCATTTATCATTGTCTGTGCCCTGCACTGGGCACCTGCCCTCCGGGAGGTCCTGTGGGGGTGGCAGCCATGGACACAGAGCCCTGGCCCTCAGGCTGGCCCTTTAACTGGGGCCTGCTGGCCCGCACCCCAACCCTTCCCAGGCCTTGCAGCCTCCTCCGACCCTCACCACCCTCCCTCCTGCCCCCCGAGCCCGCCCCGCACCAGGGCCCAGTCCAGCCCACCTGCCGTCTCCACAGGTGGGCAACCTGGGCCTCCTCTTCATGCTGCTCTTCTTCATCTACGCCGCCCTGGGCGTGGAGCTCTTCGGGAAGCTGGGTGAGTGGGGCAGCCCGGGGGTGGGGGGTGGGAAGGAGAAGGGCCTTTGGGGGGAGGCCTGAGAGCCCCCTGAGACGGTCATGTCAGAGTCTTTTTAAAAATATATATTTTGATTGATTTCATAGAGAAGGGAGAGGGTGAGAGAGAGAACCATCAGTGATGAGAGTCATGGATCGGCTGCCTCCTGCACGTCCCACACTGGGGGTTGAGCCCGCAACCTGAGCTTGTGCCCTGACCGGGAATTGAACCCTGACCTCCTGGTTGATAGGTCAACACTCACCCCCTGAGCCACGCCAGCGGGCACGTCAGGGTCTTGTATTGGGGAGAAGCCCCAACAGCAGGCCAAGGGGGTGTGGGGGGAAGGGAGGCCCTCCGCCATCCACACCCCTTCCTGCGTGAGGAGGAGCTTTTGGGAGAGCCAGCCCGGGGCCTCCTGCACACCCCAGGCCTGTGCTGCAGGTGCCCATCTGAGCCCCAAGCTGTCTGACATCGGGGAATGCCCCCTCCGAGCCCACTGGCCAGTGCCCATCCCGGGCCAGGGCCACACAGGGCCAGCCCCAGAAAGCAGGGCTCCCCGGGGGCCGGCCCACCCCATCCTCTCCCTCTGGCACTGATACTTGGGATGGGGAGGAGCCAGGCTCACCTGGGCCTGAGCCCAGCCTGGGTGCCGCCTGCCTGAGCCCTGGTCTCCCCATGTGGGCAGGGCACGGGGCACCCCCCCCCCCCCAGGGCTGTAGTGGGGACTCCCAGGGGAGGCTGGCAGGCTCTGCAGCCGGCCGGCTGACCGCCTCTCCTTTCAGTCTGCAACGAGGACAACCCGTGCGAGGGCATGAGCCGGCACGCCACCTTCGAGAACTTCGGCATGGCTTTCCTCACGCTCTTCCAGGTCTCCACCGGCGACAACTGGAACGGCATCATGAAGGTACTGGGGCAGACTGGGCTGTGTGCGAGAGCCAGGGTGCTCCGGCCCTCTGCCTGCCCAGCGCCCATTGTACACGGGAGGGGGTGAGGGCGAGGCCCCAAGCAGCCAGGGACCTGCCTGGGGCCCAGGAGCACAGGGAGGTGCAGGTGAGGCCAGGGGGGCTCTCTGTCCGCCCCTAATGCTCAGGTGTTATGGGACATGACTCCCCCGAGGGCCAGAGGGGACTGGGGGCCCAGAGCCTGGGGCAGGGGCTGCGGTCACTGCTCCTCCATATGCCAGGCCCTGGCGTTCCCTGCCCTGCCCAGCACCCCACGGAGGCCCCTGGCTCCGGCCCGGGGTGGGCAGGGCGGGCTCCGGGAGACAGGGGAGGCCTGAGCCGAGACCCCAGTCCTCACGCCCGCCCGCCCGCCCGCCCGCAGGACACGCTGCGGGACTGCACGCACGACGAGCGCAGCTGCCTGAGCAGCCTGCAGTTCGTGTCGCCGCTCTACTTCGTCAGCTTCGTGCTCACCGCCCAGTTCGTGCTCATCAACGTGGTGGTGGCCGTGCTCATGAAGCACCTGGACGACAGCAACAAGGAGGCCCAGGAGGACGCCGAGATGGACGCCGAGCTGGAGCTGGAGATGGCGCAGGGCCTGGGGCCCGGCCCGCGGCCGCCCGTCGGAGGGGGAGACCCGGAGGGGCCCCTGTGCCCCCACTGCTACTCTCCGGCCCAGGTGGGCAGGGACTCCCGCCCTTTGGGGACCCCCTGCTCAGCTCTGAGGGACCCCGTGACGAGGGGCGGGCCCAGGCCTCAGGTGTCACAGGCGCAGAGGACCAGGGCAGCTGTGCCCCGCCCCCGCAGGCCCCACCCGTGATAATCCCGCCGTCCCCACCCGCCCTGTCCGCCTAGGAGAACCTGTGGCTGGACAGCGTCTCTTTAATCATCAAGGACTCGGTGGAGGGGGAGCTGACCATCATCGACAACCTGTCGGGGTCCGTCTTCCACCACTACGCCTCCCCGGCCGGCTGCCGGGGCTGCCACGACAGGCAGGAGGTGAGAGCCCGGCCCTGGGCGGACCCTGCCCTGACCAGCACGCTGGCAGCCTCCGGGGCCACTTGGTCTGGGGGCCAGCCAGTGGGCCAGCTTAGGAGCTCCCTGCTCCCGGCAAGTCCCCCACCCTGGGCCCCGCCCGGGCCTGGCACTTCACTGAATGTGATGCCACTGTGTCTCCCACCCCCGCCCCCATCCCCATTCCCATCCCCATTCCCTTCCCCATCCCCATCCCCATCTCCCTCCCCATCCCCATCCCCTTCCCCATCCCTGGGTTGGCATGCCATCCATGCTCACCAGACCTCTGAGCCTCTCAGACCACCATCCTGTGTCCCTCTGGGGGACCGGCCATGCCAGTCCCCGCCCCACGGGTGACCCGAGGCCGCCACCTCTCCCCGCAGGTGCAGCTGGCCGAGACGGAAGCCTTCTCCCTGAACTCAGACAAGTCCTCGTCCATCCTGCTGGGCGATGACCTGAGTCTCGAGGACCCCCCAGCCTGCCCTCTCCGCCCTACGGACAGCAAGGTGAGCAGCCCTGTGGGCTCCTGGGCAGCTTTTGTGCACCAGGCTCTCAGCTCTTGTGGGTCAGAGGAGGGCGGCGGGGCTCAGAGAGGTGGAGAGATTCACCTGAAGTCACACAGCAGCCAACCTCAGCCAGGGCCCCACGCACAGCATCCGGCGGCCCCGGCTGCTCCTTGTTGCCTTGGTTACTTGTTATCCAAGTAAAGGGGACCCTCGGCTGCCCTCAGGGACCTCAGTGTCAAGAGGGGAGCGAGCCGTGACCTGCCGGGGACATCAGAGAGGCTTCCTGGAGGTGGGGCCCTTCCCCCTGGGTTTGGAAGGTGCAGATGGCCGGCCGGGTGGACAGGGGGCGGACAGGGCCGTCCCAGGCGTGGGGAGCGGTCCCGGCAGAGCACCGCGGCCGAGGCAGGAAGGCAGTGCTGTGGGCCTGGCCCAGCTCCTCCTCCACCGTCCTTCTAACCCGTCTGCCTCCGTCCTGACCCGTCTGCCTCCGTCCTAACCCCTCTGCTTCCGTCCTAACCGTCTGCCTCCGTCCTAACCGTCTGCCTCCGTCCTAACCGTCTGCCTCCGTCCTAACCGTCTGCCTCCGTCTTAACCGTCTGCCTCCGTCCTAACCCCTCTGCCTCCGTCCTAACACCTCTGCCTCCGTCCTAACCGTCTGCCTCCCTCCGTCCTAACCGTCTGCCTCCGTCCTGACCCGTCTGCCTCCGTCCTAACCCCTCTGCTTCCGTCCTAACCGTCTGCCTCCGTCCTAACCGTCTGCCTCCGTCCTAACCGTCTGCCTCCGTCCTAACCGTCTGCCTCCGTCTTAACCGTCTGCCTCCGTCCTAACCCCTCTGCCTCCGTCCTAACACCTCTGCCTCCGTCCTAACCGTCTGCCTCCCTCCGTCCTAACCGTCTGCCTCCGTCTTAACTATCTGCCTCCGTCCTAACCCCTCTGCCTCCGTCCTAACACCTCTGCCTCCGTCCTAACCGTCTGCCTCCCTCCGTCCTAACCGTCTGCCTCCGTCCTGACCTGTCTGCCTCCGTCCTGACCCGTCTGCCTCTGTCCTAACCGTCTGCCTCCGTCCTAACCCGTCTGCCTCCGTCCTAACCCGTCTGCCTCTGTCCTAACCGTCTGCCTCCGTCCTAACCGTCTGCCTCCGTCCTAACTGTCTGCCTCCGTCCTAACCCCTCTGCCTCCGTCCTAACCGTCTGCCTCCGTCCTAACTGTCTGCCTCCGTCCTGACCCCTCTGCCTCCGTCCTAACCCTCTGCCTCTGTCCTGTCTGCCTTCGTCCTGACCCCTCTGCCTCCGTCCTAACCCCTCTGCCTCCGTCCTAACCCTCTGCCTCCGTCCTAACCCGTCTGCCTCCGTCCTAACCCCTCTGCCTCTGTCCTAACCGTCTGCCTCTGTCCTAACCGTCTGCCTCCGTCCTAACCCGTCTGCCTCTGTCCTAACCGTCTGCCTCCGTCCTAACCCCTCTGCCTCCGTCCTAACCGTCTGCCTCCGTCCTAACTGTCTGCCTCCGTCCTGACCCCTCTGCCTCCGTCCTAACCCCTCTGCTTCCGTCCTAACCGTCTGCCTCCGTCCTAACCGTCTGCCTCCGTCCTAACCGTCTGCCTCCGTCCTAACCGTCTGCCTCCGTCCTAACCGTCTGCCTCCGTCTTAACTGTCTGCCTCCGTCCTAACCCCTCTGCCTCCGTCCTAACACCTCTGCCTCCGTCCTAACCGTCTGCCTCCCTCCGTCCTAACCGTCTGCCTCCGTCCTGACCTGTCTGCCTCCGTCCTGACCCGTCTGCCTCTGTCCTAACCGTCTGCCTCCGTCCTAACCCGTCTGCCTCCGTCCTAACCCGTCTGCCTCTGTCCTAACCGTCTGCCTCCGTCCTAACCGTCTGCCTCCGTCCTAACTGTCTGCCTCCGTCCTAACCCCTCTGCCTCCGTCCTAACCGTCTGCCTCCGTCCTAACTGTCTGCCTCCGTCCTGACCCCTCTGCCTCCGTCCTAACCCTCTGCCTCTGTCCTAACTGTCTGCCTTCGTCCTAACCCCTCTGCCTCCGTCCTAACCCTCTGCCTCCGTCCTAACCCGTCTGCCTCCGTCCTAACCGTCTGCCTCCGTCCTAACAATCTGCCTCCGTCCTAACCGTCTGCCTCCGTCCTAACTCTCTGCCTCCGTCCTAACCGTCTGCCTCCGTCCTAACCGTCTGCCTCCGTTCCCCGCAGGGTGAGCCGGACCCGGCCGAGCCCGTCCGCGTGGGGGACCTGGGCGAGTGCTTCTTCCCCTTGTCCAACACGGCCGTCTCCGCGGGCCCGGAGAGCCTCCTGTGCGAGATGGAGGCGGTCCCGTTCAGCCCCGTCCGCTCCTGGCTGGACGAGGGCGGCCAAGGTGAGGGACGGGTCGGCCCCAGCAGCTCCCCGCAGCCCTGGTCTCAGTGGCCGCCTCGAGGCAGCTGGCTGAGTTCCTCCCTCAGTTCCCCCCCCTGCCCCTCCCCAGGCTATTCTATAGAGTCAAGAGAGAATTATAATAGATAAATAACTGACCATCAAAGCTAGGAACCCCAGGTCCGACACAACAACGGTAAAAGATCGAGGGTCAACTGCTACTTAGAGATGAGATAAAAATTATACCCAAGGCCCGGCCAGGTGGCTCAATTGGTTGGAGTGTTGTCACCCCATACGCCAAAAGGTTGCGGGTTCGATCCCGGTCAGGGCACGTGCCTAGCGAGGTTGTGGGTTCGGTTCCTGGCTGAGGCCCCTGCGGGAGGCAGCCCTTTTGTCAAAGGTCCTGACATGGACCCACCAGCCCTGCCCTTGGCATCCCGTGTTTGTGCTGCGGGCTCCGGGCTCAGCTGTGGGCACCGGGACAGAGCACTGAGCTGGCCTGTCCCTCACGGGGGCCCACTGTCACCCTGAGTCCTCTCGGAGGGGGACAGGAGCCTGGGCTCCCGGCGGGGGCTGAGGAGGGGTTCAGAGAGACCCGCCCAGCAGAAGAGGGGCCCCCAAGACCCCGAGCTCACCTCAGCGCTCTTCCGGGAGGCCTGACACTGAGCGCCTCCCAGGAGCTGGAGGAGGAGTGGTTTTCCCCGAGGACTCACCCTAAAACCAGTGGCTTCTGGGCTGGGCTTGGCTTCGTGGGTGCTGAGACCCCAGACTTCCTGGACCACAAGCCAGGGCACAGCACCCGAGGACCATCCTCACTTCCCTTTAGTTACCCCTTCGCCTGCCTTTTTCTTCAATAATAAGATGGCGTAGAAGTCCCTGCACCTGGGATGTGCAAGCTGCCCGGCCACCGTGGTTACATACTCCCCAGTTCATTCATTCCTCACCCCCCTTGGCACTGGCAGAGGGGGCTGTGGGCAGAGGCCACTGCCAGCCCCGCCGCCCCGCCCGCATGCTCCCGTCCCCCTGCCCGGCCCCTCTCCAGCTCCAGGGGAGCGGCCCAGGTGGGCCCAGCAGCTTTTGTCTGCTCAGCCCGTGCAGTGCCGTGCCCACCTGCTGCTGTCCCAGAGGGTCCAGCCGGGCCTGGGGGTGGCGCTCAGAACCTCTGCTGTGCCCCTGGGACTGGGCTGCCTCTGATCTTACAGCCTCCTCTCCACCCCTCAGGCAGGATCCAGGGTCCTTGTGCCGAGTCCACTGGGCCCCGTGCCTGTGCCTATGCCTGTGCCTGTCCTCCCGGGAGGCACACGGGCAGGCTCACTGTGGGGACACTGAGGCTCGGAGAGGGGGCTTGGCCCAGAGTCGCACACCCTCAGGGGCCTGCCAGCCTGAGCCGGCCCCCCAGCTCCCTCTCCTCCCTCCCTAGCGGCCCCTTCCAGCCCCTTCTCCCCGGAGGCCGCCAGCCCGCTGCTGCCCATGCCCGCCGAGTTCTTCCACCCCGCCGTGTCCTCCGGCCAGAAGGGGCAGGAGAAGGGCGCCGGGGCCGGGGCCCTCCCCAAGATCGCCCTGCAGGGCTCCTGGGCATCCCTGCGGTCACCCAGCGTCAACTGCACCCTCCTCCGGCAGGTAAGGCGGCCCCCCCAGGGCTCGCAGTGTGGTGGAGGCGGGGCTGGGCCCGGGGCCCCTCCAGGCATCGGTTCCCTCAGGAGCTGGCGAGGCGGCTCCAGGGTGCGGGTCCCTGCCCTGGGCTCACATGGGGTTCAGAGTGTGCGACATGGGGTTCAGGCGGTGCGGGAGGAGACGGAATGCCGTGATCAGTGGGTAAAGCGTCTATAGTCTGTTTGGTAGTGACACACACCGAGGGGGACGTTGCACAGGAGAGGGGTCTGTGGCGGGAGCAGGGGCTGGGAGTCAGGTGGGGGTCCGGGAGGGCCCTGAGGTGGGGGCACAGGGGTGCGGGGTGGAGGGGTGGAGCACGGGGTGGGGGGTGTGGGGAGATGGGAGCTCGGGGGTCTCTGGGATGGGCTTTCCAGGCAGCACGTGAGTGGAGTGGGGGGTGGGGGGCGGTGGTGGGAAGTGCTGTCTGGAGGGGCGGGCAGGACCCTCAGGCCAGAGTCTGACCGGGTCTGAGCAGGCCATGGGGCTGCCGCTGGGGCCCAGAGAACGGGTGGGGAGAGCCACCTAGAAGCTCAGGGGGGCAGTGGCGGGAGGGGAGCAGCAGGGGTGCTGGGTGTGCGGGGAGGGCTGTGCCCGCCTGTCCCTGAGGTGGGCAGGCTGCTGGAGGAGCGGGGTGGGGGCACACGGGCCGGTCCCCACCCCCCGGGTCTCCCCCAGGCCACCGGGAGCGACACTTCGCTGGAGGCCAGCCGCAGCAGCTCGGCGGGCAGCCTGCAGACCACGCTGGAGGACAGCCTGACCCTGAGCGACAGCCCCCGGCGCGCCCTGGGGCCGCCCGCCCCCGCCCCGGGCCCGCGGGCCGGCCTGTCCCCCGCCTCCCGCCGCGGGAGCCTGCGGGGCCGCGGCCCGGCCGGCCGGCGCGGGCTGGGGTTGCACCAGCGCAGCCACAGCAGCGGCGGCTCCACCAGCCCGGGCTGCACGCACCACGACTCCATGGACCCCTCGGACGAGGAGGGCGCGGGGGGCCGGGGCGCGGGCGGCGGGGGCGGGGGCAGCGAGCACTCGGAGACGCTCAGCAGCCTCTCGCTCACCTCGCTCTTCTGCCCGCCTCCCGCGCCCGCGGGGCTGCCGTCCGCCCGGAGGTTCAGCAGCACCAGCAGCCTGGCCGCCGGCCCCACCGGCCGCCCCCGCGGCTCCGGGCCCCTCGGCGGCCTGGCCCGGAGCCCCTCCTGGGCCGCCGATCACGGCAAGGACACACGGGGCCCGGCCCGGCCCCCCGGGGAGCTGCAGCCCGCCGACGCCGCCAGCAAGAGGAAGAGATGAGGGCCGCGGGGCCCGGCCCTCCGTCTCACCGTTACCTCAGGAGCCAGGGGCAGACAGCCGTACTGGTCCCAGCCTGGACTCCGCAGGGGCCCCCAGTGTCCGGCCGCCCGGTGCCCGGCCACCCAGCGCCACGGAGCCGGTCCGGGTGGGCTGCGGCCCAGGCAGAGCCCGCACTCGGCCTGCCGGCGGCCCTCCCCGTGCAGACACCTGTATATATATATATGCACATATATAGAGAGACAGACATATATATATATATTTATTTTTTTTACCGAGAGCATATGACTTCCAGAAAGTGCTAAACATGCAGGCTGGGGCCCAGGCAGAGCTTTTGGCCTGGTGCTTCGGACTCAGGCCGGACCCGCCCTGGGCCGACGGTCCTGCTGGGGCACCAGCACCCCTACTCTTTGGTGTCTCCCCAGGGTTTGGGGTAGCGTGGAGAGGGCGCTCAGGCCTCTGAGGGCCCCACAGCCCGGGAGACAGGCTCAGAAAAAAAAGCAGTGTCATTCAGGGTGCGTTTTTTTTTTTTCTTTCAAGAAGAAATGCTGCTAAGACCCCGCCCCCGCCCCCTCCCCCGTAGTGGGGTGTCTCTGTCTTGTTGTTCCTGACTGTCTAGTTGTGTCAACAGTCTTGTAGGTACCCACCCGGAGTCCGCAGACGCGTAGTAAACCAGTTAGATGTGTTTCTTTAGAAAAATCAGGGGTGATCGTTGTATTTCCTTAGGGCTGGGGTGGGGGTGGCAAGCAACTCCCAGGCTGGCACAGGGGGCTCTGAGCCGGGTGAGGCCCCTGCCCCAGCGGGCACTTCCTGGTCTTGCCCCCCCCCCGGGAAGCCGAGGGCAGGTGTGGAGGCAGCAGGAGACAGGACAGCCCCTGAGATGCTGGCAAGGTCAAGGGTGCCCCTGGCCTGTGCTGGCCGTGGCCTTTTACCCTCCCGGTGGGAGCAGGTGTGGGCACCTGCCTGGGCCCTGGGACCACCCCCTCTTCACACCCTGTCACCTGGAGCCAGCCCACACACACCTATTCCATTTTCCCACCTTCCCAAGCTGCAGAGCGGGTTTCACTACAGCAATGCTTCTGGCGCAGTTTGTAGATGGGCATTTTAATGCATTTATTTCAGTACTTACTAGGAAGTCAGCAGTAACTGAGCCCTGGGCTTCACAGACATATTGCTTAGGTCCAGGCTAAGCTTTTAAAAGTGAGTGGACAGACAGGCCAGTCTAAGGGAGATGGGGAAGGTGGTGGCCGTCGGGGGTGGGACACGCTGCATTTCAGCAATAACCAGGCCTCTTCCCTCTGAAATCTCAGATGGTGTGGCTGGGCCTGCCTGGGGGCCTGTCCTGTCCCAAACCCGGACCTTGAAGAACGTGGCTCAGGCCGGGCTGGCAGGTGGTGTTTGGGGGGGTAGCTGCTCAGACAGGCTCCGGGTGTCTCCCAGACTGGCTCAGGGACCCCAGGGCCGGGGCACTGTAGCAAAGGAAGGAGGTAATGAGCGGCGTAAGCTCAGGGGCCTGCAAAGCCCTTCCCCTCGTAGTTCGTGGTGGGGGTGGGGAAGGTGGCTAGGCCCACTCTACAGGTGAGGAAACTGAGGCCTGGAGGGGCTGAGGGGCCGACTCAGAACCCCTCAGGGCCCTGGCAGCAGAGGCTGGGGCACCCCAGGGCCAGCACCAAAGTACCTGGAATGGGAAGAACTGGCCTGAGTTCAGAGAGGGCGGGAAGGGAAGGCAGAGCTGGCGGGGCCTCTGTCGGTGCCGGTGCCGTGGAGCCGTGCGGCAAGGCAGGTAGACCTGGACTGGGCCCTGCTCCGCCGAGCGCTCCCTCCTCACCCCACTGTGCGGACGGCAGGCCGCGGTGAGGGTGCGGGACGGCAGGCTCCAGGGTGAGGGCTTAGCCGGGCCGGGCTCTCCCTCCTGGTCTTGCTCTGCCCGGGGGTGGCCCATCCCTGCAGGGGGGAGCCGGGCACAGATCCAAGCCGCTGCTCCAGAGCTCCGGGCCGCCTCCCCTGCTGTGCTGACGGGTTCATGCGGGGGCAGGAGAGGGGCAGGCAGGCCTGTCTGGCTCTGGGCGCCCTCCCCACCCACACTGCGGGGGGCGGGGCAGGAGGGGAGGTCAGAGGCAGCAGCACACGCATTGCTCAGCGTGCTCCCCGAGGGGCCCGCGCGCCGGAGCCTGGCGGAGGGGCAGTGGGTTAAGTCATGGCTGACTTGGCTTGGGGGACCGCACGGACACTGGTCACCCCATTTAACAGGCACGTGGCCCGGAGCAGAGCGCACACACAGGGAAGGGGCACCAGAGAGCAGAGCGTGTGCCAGGGTGGGACTAGCTGAGCCGAGAGGAGAGACAGATGCTTCACCCGGGGGAGCCGGAAGCGGGTCTGGTCCCAGAGGCCCCGTGAGGTTCCCGGCCTGGGGGCTGCGCTGTGATTGGCCGGCCAGGACTGGCTGCAGCGGGGAGGGTTAGGCGATGGCCCCTGGGCCCTTCCTGATCCTACGGCCCCTCCGTCACAAAAGCACAAACTTACCCTCGCCCCACAGGCCTGGCCCTGGGTGAGCGGGGCGCAGGGTGGCGCCCCCCGCGCTGTCTGTGTGGGGGGCTCCGCAGGGTGGGGGCTGGCAGGCACCTGGTGTCCGCACAGAGGGACCCACGACCAGCCAGGGGGGTGGCCCACCCCCGTCCAAGCCTCTGCCTGCCGCCCGCCCTCCGGCACCAGGCAGCACCCACAAGACGCCGTGTGCACAGTGCCCGTCTGTCTGCCGTCTCCCCTTCGGGTCCTCTCCCTGGACCCCTTCGTCCAGGGTCCCCTTTGCTGCATTGTGTAAGGGCTTGGGGTCTTAGAAGCCGCTACACATACTCTTTCTGTCTTTGTGCAATAATAATCAGTGTTTCCGGCGGGGCCGGGGGGAGCTGGGGCCCGAGGGGGAGGCGAGGCCTCCTCCTCCGGGAAGCCCTCAGCCTGGCTCCGCTGCTGTGACCACTGCGCTCCCAGTCGCTGTACAGTTTCTATGGTGTGAATGACCCTCCCCCCTACCTGTTGAGGGCGCTGGTCCCCGCTGGCCCAGACGGCCTGGGCACAGAGAAACCGCGTGGCAGCTGCCGCCAGCGCCGTTCTGAATAAAACCCAGAAGCCTATTTCAGAATGCCTCTGCGTCCGTGCTGCTCTCTCGGCAGGTGGGTGTTGAGCTGGGGTGGGCGGGGAAGGTTCCCCGGAGGTGGGGTCCCCCATCGAGCCCAGGCTGGGGCCTGGGGTGTCTGGGACCTGGGGAAGGGCCCCATGGCAGGGACCTCTCAGGGCCGGGGGATGGGTCAGGGCCTGCGGGGCCAGGGAGGAGGCAGGGCCCAGCTCTCACGCTCTGGTTCGGTCGCTAAGATGCTGGACCTGGGTGAGGGGTCACACGGGAATCATGGCCTCCTATATTTGGCACTGCTTCCTGAATTCGTATTATGGATATTGTCAGGACTCTCTCGGCTGCAAATGACAAAAAATAAAAATAAGATAAAATTAAAAAAAAAAAAAAAAACCAACTCAAAGGAGCTTAAGAATAAAAGAAAGGGGCCCTAACTGGTTTGGCTCAGTGGATAGAGCGTCGGCCTGCGGACTGAAGGGTCCCAGGTTGGATTCCGGTCAAGGGCATGTACTTTGACTGCAGGTACATCCCCAGTGCAGGAGGCAGCTGATCGATATTTCTAACTCTCTCTCCCTTGCTCTCTGTAAAAAATCAAAATATATTAAAATAAGAAGAATAAAAGAAAGGGCAAAGCAAGAAAAGGAAGGGAGGGGGGAAAGAAACAAGGCTGTGACTTGGTAGCTAAGAGCCCTGAGGCAGTCTGGCTTCAGGTCCAGGTGGGCCAAGGGCTCCTGCTGACACTCAGGGCACAGTCTTTCCCCGCCTCCTAACGCTCCTCCCTTCTGTGCTGGCTTCCCTCCTCTCCTGTGCCACGGCAGCCCCGGCTTCAGGCCTGCCCACCAGTCCCCACGAGAACAAGAGCTTCTCTCCTGACGGTCAGGCCAAGCTGGTGGCATCAGCCATGCTCTGCCGGCCCGGCCTGACCTCGGGGGCCCAGGCCTTGCAGCCCCCTCACTGTGTCTGGGCACCCCGTTCACTCTCTCTGTCCCAGCCCTGTGTGAATACCTCCGTGGCCCCGAAGGCCTGAGCCTGGCCCCCGTGGCCTGTACCCCAGGCCCACGCTAGCCTCCCCTGCTCCCTTTCTCCCGTCCCCCCGGCTAATGTTTCATGGTCCCTTCCGCTCGCAGCTCAAATGTCACTTCCTCCAGGCAGCCTTCCCAGCTTCCCATGGCTTTGTCTGTCTCCTGACTGAGTCCTGGAGCCCCAGGGTCCCTTGTCCCAGCCCAGGGCCTAGTGCAGTGCTGAGCCTCAACACGAGTCAGTGATGGGTCTGCGTTTTGGAAGCCAAAGGGATGGATTTTCAAAATCAATGGAGCCTCTCTCCCCGCTTTATCTACTCGAGGACACGGAGGCCCAGAGAGGGGGCACTGTGCTCGCAGGCCACACAGGAAGGGGTGCTGGGGTGACGGGGGCCCACACCGCCCCCCCAGGGTTGGGGAGTGAGCGCCCAGCTCTCCAGCTGCAGTCACTGCCCCTGAGGTGCCACCTCCTTTGTTTGGTCTCCCTCACCCGTTAATAATGGGATTAAAAGCAAGTTGCTGCCAACGGGAGTGACCGACTTTAAAACACACACACACACACACACACACACACACACACACCCAGGAACATTTAAAGAAAATGAAAAACTTGAGCCACTAGCACTTTTTATTTAAACCTGAATTCATGAATTTTAACCAAATAAACACTGGCATGTTCGGTATTAATATATGTACGATTATGCAAAACCGCTTTTATGGCTGTGACGAAAATTAGATTCTGACTCTGGGGTGGCATTCCAGGAGAGAGGCATCTTCCTGCTCCCAGCGCCGTGAACGCCGGTTGCTGTTGCCATGGTGACTGGGCTATCGTGGGAATCTGTGGACCAGAGGCTGGCTGGTCCTGTGGGGAGGGGCTGGGCTCAGCTCTGACCTTGAACCTCATAGGAGATGGGCAAGCCACCAGTGGGAGCAGGCGGGGTGGGCAAAACCAGCAGGTGCCCAGTGCCCAGAGGTCACCCACATCCTCTCGTGCTCCCTCCCCAGGGAGGCATCCCTTTCACTTTTTCAATAAACACTTGTTGAGCTCCTACTATGTGCTAGGCCTATGGTAGGTGCTGAGGATACAGCAGCAACAGGTGCCTGAGCTCATGAACCTGTATCTCAGAGGAGGAGACAGGTGATAAACAGCAAACAGACACGTGGGTTCCAGGCACATCAGAGCCTGGGAGTCCCAGAAGGCAATGGGGCAGGTGATGTGGGGGGTGACTCAGGGGAGGAGGGGGGAGGTCTGTTCACAGGGTGCTCAGGGAAGACCGCACGGGGGAGGGGTCATTTGAGCTGGGGCCTAAAGGACAAGAGGGAGACAGTCATGCAAAGGCATTGCGGCCTCTCAGAGCAGAGTTGCCAGATAAAATGGAACACGCCGTTAAATGTGCATTTCAGATAAACCACAGACACATTTTTTATGGTAAGTATGTCACATGTCATGTTTGGGACATGCACTAAGAAGTTACCCATGATTCGTCTGGAATTCACATTTTTATTGGCTAAATCTGGCCAGCCTGGGAGGGGAGGTGACTTGCCCAGGTTGCCAGCAGCACAGGAGGGCACACACTCGGCCCGTTCTCCTGGCCACCCCAACCTCTCTCACTCACTACTCTGCTGGAAACCGGCTGCCATGACCTCCGTCCCATGGAGATGCCCTCGGGACAAGGAATGGAAGGATGCCTCCTGCCCTGGGGGAGGAGGCCCTCAGGGCAACAACCATAGGGCAACGGATGCCACCAACATGAGCAGGTCTCCCTCAGCGGCCCAGCCAACACGCCGACTGCAGACTTGAGACCCCTCAAGCCAGAGGATTCAGTGGAGCCACGTCTGGCTCCCAACCCCCAGACACTGTGAAGCCCTAAGAGTCGTTGTTTTAAGCTGCCTAATTTTGGGGTGATTTGTTACGCAGCCACAGGTAACTGATACAAGTACATAAAACTGGACCGTGTTATGAAATCACGTCCTGTAGGAGGTAAGATTCCACAACAGGCAAGATGAGTGAGAAGAGTGCATGATGGGAAACCGTCAGAAGAGTGCCCTGGGAGGAGGGGCAGGGCTGAGCGAAAGAGGCCCGAGGGAATGTTCTGGAAGGAAGGCAGTGTCCTTTGAACTGACAGGGGCTTGTGTTTCACAGGCATAAGCATTTGTCAAAACTCAACAGCTGACTTTCAGGATTTGTGCATGTCATTCTATGTAAGTTTTATATACAAAACAGTAAACACTAAATTGTTCAGGGGAAATTGGACTGATGTAAAAAAAAAAAAAAATAAATGAGGTGGGCTGAAACCGGTTTGGCTCAGTGGATAGAGCATCTGCCTGTGGACTGAAAGGTCCCGGGTTCGATTCCTGTCAAGGGCATGTACCTTGGTTGCAGGCACATCCCCAGTAGGGGGTGTGCAAGAGGCAGCAGATCGATGATTCTCTTTCATCCATGTTTCTAACTCTCTATCCCTCTCTCTTCCTCTCTGTAAAAAATCAATAAGATATATTAAAAAAAAAAAAAAAAAAAAAAAAGGATTGATGGTTGGATATCGGTAAAGCAAGTGTTATGAAATGCGAAAGGTAGAAGTCCACCATTACGGGTATTCACTACAAATTCAACGTGGCTGTGTGTTTGAAATTTTCATAATGAAGTGTTGCGAAATCGCCTATTTTGCAGATGCAGAGTGCTTAATGGGAGGAGATTAGAATAATGGCCCTGTGGTCTGATAATTGTAATCAAGGTTTATTATGTGCTTAAGCCTCTGATGAGGCTCTTGCACACGTGTTGCCTCATTTCACCCTTAACGGCCAGCACACAAGGGAGCGGTGAGGCCTCCTCATTTACAGGTGGGGAAACTGAGGCATACGTGAGTCGATCCAGCCGTGTCATACGTCCAGAAAGCTGCAAAGCGGGGATTTCCCCAGGGACGAGTGCTCAGAGGGGTGAGCTGTGTCGGCCTGAGGGTGACATTCCCCTCTGTGCCTCAGTTTCCCCATCCCTGAAGCAGAGAGGCAACCTGCCCATGGGTGACGGACGTCGGGGACAACGGCTGCCCTTCTCCAGGGCCGAGTCTGTGCAGCTCCGCTACTGTCGCAGGGAGAGGCTGTGGAGCCTTAGGGGGCCCAGTCCCCCCCCCAGAGCAGGTGCAGTAGGTGGGGTGACCCCGCAGCATGGAGGCCCTGTCCTTCCTTGGAGGCTGGCCTCCTCTCTTCCAGGCCTGTGGCCCAGATGCCCTGCCAGGGGCTTCTGGGAACCTCCATCCCATGCATCCGGGCCCCCCTGCACATGTGTCAAACACAAGGCCCGCGGGCCAAATCCAGCCCGCCAGGCCTTGCAATGTGGCCCGCACCTCGCTGTCATCACTGCACTCCGCTGTCAGTTTATGACATTGTCAGTTTATGACTGTTCAGTAAACCATTCGGCCTGCGATTTAGGCTGGATTTTAGATTTTGGCCCCTTCTCTGATTGAGTTCGACACCACTAGAGAGGGACACATCACAGCCCCTCAGGCCCCCAGGGCCTCGCCCAGGCCTTCTCTTCCCCAGGAAAAAGGCCACTCCGTTCAGGCCTCCAGCCCTGCCCCCGACGGTGTCGATGGGACACAGGCCTGGCTCCCCGGTGAGAGCACCAGGCCCGGAAACACGCACTGGAAGCCCAGGGTCTGCCCGGGAGGAGCAGGAAGAGGACGGAGGAGAGCGAGGCCCATGACGCCCATGCTGTCCCCCACCCGACACCCCGCACCCACACAGTCACCTTCTCTGACCACCGTGGTCTGGGTGCTCCCAGCGTCCCTCCGAGGACCAGCAGGCCCACAGCCTCAAACGGCCACACACGGGAGGAGGGAGCGGCCATGCTGGCAGACCACCCACGCAGAACCAGCCCCAGCGACGTCAGGTGTTTGCGTGAGCAGCTCTCAAATAAAAAAGAGTTAAAGATGTTTCTAAAGAGAGAAGAATTGAGACCAGGGATGAGGAAACAAAGATGATGGGGAGAGAGAGAGATGGAAGAGAAGCAAGCAGACCCCTGGACGTGGACATGAAATAACTGAGGCATGAAGCTCTCTGGGTGGCTCAGCCGCGGACACACACAGTTCAGGGGGAATCAGGACCCAGAGGACGTGGCTGACGCTCTTGGCAGGAGGCACAAGGCAGGGCCGGGGAAGGAGACACAGGACACGAGAAACGGAGGTTAAACCACGAGAAGGTGGGAGGAGGAGGAAAATGCACATCTATTTGGAGTTCCACCGGGAGAGCAGAGTCATTATTCAAAGAGGCGGTGGCTGAGAGTTTTCTGGAACGGAGAAAGGTCATGAATCTCAGATCAGGGCGCACAGCTGATCCTTCGCAGGGGCAAAGGGTAAAGAAAACCGCCCCCACGTGGACCCCTCTCCGTGCACAGAAGAGAAGGTTTTACAAGGAGCCGGAGGGAAGAGGCAGAAGGACGGAAAGCAGACTCTCAGGCCGGGAGCCAGGAGGCCATATCATCAATAATAACAAATAAGGGACTTGTCCGCCTGGAATCGATACCAAGTGAAAACGTTTCTCAGGAACAAGATGGAGATGTCTCCAGACCCAGCCCGGACCATGCAGGTGCCAGCGCCCTCACGGGGCTGCTTCTAAAGAGAGGCGACCTGTTCCTCTCTCATCTGTGTTTCTAGCTCTCTATCCCTCTCCCTTCCTCTCTGTAAAAAATCAATAAAACATATTTTAAAAGCGAAATAAAGGGAGGCGGTCCTGAAGGAAGGAGGGCCCAGAGGCCAGAGCAGGGGTCTGAGTCGGCCGAGGTGCGGGGAACTCTCTACGTCCGCCAACGCGATGGCATAGTTCTAATTCTGTCTCCTCTGGGGGCTAAGCGAGGCAACGCTCAGCGAGGTTCTGGTATGTTCCATGGTGCCTAGTTTGATGCTTTTGGGAAAAACACGAAATATGAAATTCTTTGAAAAGCTGTTTTCTGCGTTGCCCGTGCCCAAGTGCGCATGTCCACCTGCGGGTGATCGTTCACCTGCGGGGTGACCGGACGCCTGGACGGGAGCCTGGAAAGCCGGAGGAGAGAATCCCCAGGATGTTGGCCGGAGGAGAGAATCCCCAGAATGTTGGCTCCTCGGGGCCTGTCTTCCTGGGCCCTGGCCCGGTGGTTCTCCAGCAGAGCACCTTGAGGGCTCCTCAGTCCCAGGCGCTGAGCTCCTGAGTCCCCGCAGCCGGAGAGTCTGCATTTCCAAGTCCCCAGGGGCTGCTGGGCCCCTGAGCATCATGGAGAACCATTACATTAGCCCGTGGTCAGCAAAAGGTGGCTCCTGAGCCACATGTGGCTCTTTGGCCCCTTGAGTGTGGCTCTTCCACAGAATACCACGGCCTGGGCCAGTCTATTCTGAAGAAGTTTAAAAAAATGTGGCTCTCCAAAGAAATTTCCATCGTTGTCCTGTTATATTTGGCTCCGTGGACTCATGAGTTTGCCGGCCACGGGGCTAAGGACCCCACGTCTCTCCCGTCCGGGCAGGGCTGGCCGCTCCTCCCGGAAGCCTTCCTTCCAGCACGCACACCTCATTAGGCAGGGACTGCGCTTCCCATCGTCTCCGCCTTTCACCATGACCTGCTCCGAGCGGAGCGGATGCTACATCACTTTTAGGTGAATGACTGACTTTCTAAGCCTTCAGGGGTATGTAGTGCGGCCAGTAGGTCTTTGAGTGGGGGTGGAGTCAGAGATACCTCCGGGCCCTGCACACACACACACACACACACACACACACACAATTTTCTCTTCACCAGAGTCAGCGTATCTCCTCGCCTCTCAGCCGGCCTTCTCGGTGCCCCCTGAGCATCAGGCCTGGCGCTGGATGGGGCCCAGCCTACTGACCTCTAAAAAGCGAGGTCACAGGCCCCAGGGTGCTTCTCCTACTTTCCTTCCTCCTCCGAACCCCCACACCGAAGGCCAGGTCCCTTAAGGACTGGTGTAGGGTCACCAAAAAGTCCTTGCTCCTCCTCCCCCTGAGGCTGCCGGCTCCTGGCGGAGGATTGAGTGGGAGGCCCCAGGGCACTTAGGGCCGGAGGGGCAGTGGGGCCCGGGAGTTCCTGAGGCTGGCGTTGAGGGCGGATTGAGAAGACGGATGGCCTGTCCCTGAGCCGGGAAACGAATCTCCCTGCAAACCTCTGAGGCCGGGCGTGCAGGAGGCGGCTTTGTCCAGAGCAGCTCAGGGGAGTGATGAGGAGCAGCAGGCTGAGACGGAGCGGCGAGTCAGGAGAGCTGTCCGGGCGGCTGGAAGCCGGCTGTGGGGGAGGGGGCGGGCCTGCTGCCCTGAGTGATGGCTCTGGCGGCACCAGGTGAGGAGGCGCCTGGGAGAGCCGGGCCTCGAGGATGGCCCGCATCAGCCGGAGACCACTTCCCTGAAACCTCGACTGCCATGGCCTCCTCTCCTGGGCCCCGAGGCCAGGAGCTCCCAGGAGGGCTGGGACCCACAGAGGGACAGAGGCAGAGCTCGGGCCTCTGCTATCCTCGAGGCAGGCGTTTGTTCTTTTTTTAAAATATATATATATTTCATTGATTTTTTACAGAGAGGAAGGGAGAGGGATAGAGAGTTAGAAACATCAATGAGAGAGAATCATCGATCTGCTGCCTCTTGCACACCCCCACTGGGGATTCACCTGCAACCAAGGTACATGCCCTTGACGGGAATTGAACCTGGGACCCTTCAGTCCGCAGGCTGACGCTCTATCCACTGAGCCAAACCGGTTAGGGCGAGGCGTTTGTCCTTGGTATTTGTCCTTTCCCTGGGGCGGGGGTGGAGGGGGGTGGAGGATGGGGGGATGGGGGGGCAGGGGGTGTCTAGGCACCAGCACCCGCTGTGGGGGGCCCAGGTCACACAGCCAGTGCTTAGCGGCGTGGGGATTCGAACAACAAGCGGGTTCATTCCAGAGCCCAGCTTTCTGTCCCGGGTCCCTGCGGGAAGGCTCACCTCGCCTCCGAGGTGCTCTTGAAAGCATCTCCAGGGCCGCGGGGAGCGGCTGCACCCCCAGGCTCGCACCCCTATCCCGAGCGGGCGTTGGAGGTTCCTCCACTCACGAGCGGGCTCACAGTGACCTGGGTCCCAGGCGGCAGGCGGGCCCGGCGCTGAGGACCTGGACACTGACTCAGGCCCAGAACAGGGGCTCAGGCTGGGGGTGCGGGGGCGGGGGGGGGCTCCCCCTGCCCAGCGCCTGCACGGCTTCACTGGAGCCGGGAAGCAGACACTGGTTCTCCCCACTTTGCAAACGAGATGCAGTGGGGGTGGGGTGTGTGTGTTGGGGGGAGGTCAGGGGAGGCTCAGCATCCTGCCCTTGGAGGTCCCCAGTGGCTATGAAGTTCAGGTTCAAACCCCGATTTCCGCCTCGCCCGCCCAGGGGCACAGAGGGCACACGTCTGGCTCCTCCGTTAGTGCTCCATCGCCCCCAGCCCTTCCCAGGAGGAGGAGGCAGGCTGGTGCCTGCAGCGCCCAGGGAGCTGTCTGTCCAGCCCGGCCCTCGTACGCGCTCTGCCTTCTGAGGACCAGCGGGGCGGAGGGCCTGTAAAGAGGGACCTCCTCCTCATGCAAGCCCCCCGCGTCCAGACAAGATCCGAGCTGGCCTGAGAGACGGACCAGGACCCACGTCCAAAAGGGAGAGGGTGGAGTCTGTCCGGGTACCTCGTCTGGAGCCTGGAATCGGCTCGGAAACCTCTGACGTTCACAGAGGTCCCCACATACTCCGCCCAAGCCCAGCGAGGCCCTGCCCCGGGTGGGAGTCCTGAAAAGCCCCACCAACATCCCCCATCGGAGACCAGGCCCCGCCCTCCAGCCTCTGGAAGGGGAGGAGGTGCTGGGTGGACGGGAGGCCAGGGTGGGGCCCACGGCCTCTCTGGACCTCAGTGTCCTCACCGCTGGACGGCAGCATCTTCCTGCGTCAGTCACCTGAGGGTTCTGAGGGGCCCCGGCCGCCCTCACTCAGCGCCCCTTCTCCTCCCGCCCTTCTCTCCGCCCGGCAGCCTGGGGAGGGCGGCGGGCTGCGTGGGGCTCCCTGGCCCACGGCCCCCCCACCCCCATGGGCTCGGGGATGGCAGCCTCTCCCTGCCCCGATTTTAATTGGCGGCGTGAGGTCTCCGTGCGGGTCTGTCTCCACCCGGAGCCTGTTAAACAGGGGGCCATGCTCAGCCCTGACGCCCCTTTTCCTGGAGAAACGTCTGAGCGGCTCATAAACAGGGCCCAGGAGCGGCTCCGGCTCCGCTCGGCTGCCTGTGATATGTTAATAGAAGTGCCGCTGCCGGAGCTGCCAGGCGGCCCGGCCTCAGAGCGGCCCCTGGGGCCGCACCGGCAGTCATTAGAGAAGGTGCTGCTGCCTTCATTAGGGACCAGGTGTAGCCACCAGGGCCTCTTCCCAGCTCCGAGGGTAACAACGGCCTGCTGCCCCCTCCCCCCCTCCCCCCAGCCTCCCGCCTCCCTGTGTCCCTGCCTCTCCACCCGAGGCTGCAGCCCCTGGCGCTGGGACCTGCTCGGCTCTCAGTGGCCCGGCCCAGAGCCAAAGGGCAGCCGGAGCCTGGCCTCCTGACCTTCCTCTGCGCCCAGACCACCGACCACCCAGCGGGCGGGCGGACCCGCCTCCTCGTCCCTCCCCGCACCCAGCCTCCCTCCCCCACCTCCTGGGAGCCACTTTAAGTGCAAATGAGTCGGAATGCACCAGCCTCTCACCTTTGGCAGCTCCCCAGAGCTTTCGGAATAAATAAGGCTCCCTCTGCCTCCCTGCCTTCCTCCCCTTCCCTTCCTCTCCCTCCCCTCCCCTCCCCTTACCTCAGCTGCCCTCTGCCCATGCCCCCCCCCCCCCCCCCCGCCTTCTCTCCCGTTTCCTGCCCTGAAAACCCAAGGTAGCTGCAGCCCCCCTCTGCCCCCCACTTCTCCCCTCCCATGTCGGTCTCTCTGTCTCTCAGCCGAGTGCCCTCCCCTCCCTGATGCCCCGGGCTCTGCGGCTGCGAAATGTCACACTGGGTGAAAACTTTTATTTCCCAACTTATGTAAGCCTTCCCGCAATGTGCCCGGCCCCCCCAGACACCCTGCCGCCGCTCCCGCCCCACGGAGCCGCGGAGGACAGTGAGCCTCACGCGTTCCGTTCCGGAGTGAGGCGGTGTCCGCGCCTTCTCCTCATCACCCGGGGCCAGTACAGGACTGGGGGTGGGTGGGTGGGGGCAGCTGTGCCCACAGCCTCGGCCACAGCCCCACAGAGACGCATGCGGACAGGGGGCCTGTCGAGCGCTCTCTTGCCCGTCTTGGTGGCCGTGCTCCTTCCATTCCTCCTGCCGCCCAGGCCTCCCCACGGACACGACAGGGGTCCCGGGCAGGTGCACCGGGGTCAGGGGTCAGACAGGAGCCTGGAGGAGATGTGAGGGGCGGGGAGGCGGGATCTGAGTCCTTGTGGGAGGCAGCCGCAGGCCCGCAGGGAAGACAGAGTTGCACGGACCCTCCGGGGGGTCAGGTCCTGATTTCAAAGGTCTGGGCGGTGCCCCTGGTGCCCAGTGCAGGAGGCGGGCGGTGGTGCCCTGGAAGGGGGTGTAGGCGCACAGTGGGTGCTGAGGGTGCAGAGCCCAAGACAGGGGCTTGGCTGGAGTTGGCTGTTTGCAAACCTCTCTGGAGGCAATTTAAATAAGGATCCAGGGGGACCTCCCCCTCCGGGCTCCCTCTGGGGCGGTGCCCTCTGCCTGCCCCTCTGCATGCCAGCCCCACCCTCCCGCAGCAGGCAGCTGGCTCCCGATATCCTGAGGCTTTGCCTGCGCTGCTCTCTCACTCCTCACCTGGACACGTGGACCAGCACCGTCCCAGGCCTCTCAGCGTCTGCGGGGTCCCAGCCAGAGGCCGTTAGCCCCGGGCCCCCTGGGTGCCCAGCTGGTCTCCTGGGGGGAGGGATCCCCTTTCCCAGGGGCTGGAACAAGCTCCCTTTGGATGGACATACATGCAGCTCTGTACAGACCGAACATAGATCGGGGGGCCACCCCCAGGTGAACTGCGGAGAGCTACCCCCCACTCCTGACCCCAAGTGTCCCTCTGCGGCCGGCCTTGAGGATGGAGGGCGTATCATTATTAAGAAAACTGGCAAATTCCTTACAGAAACGAGGCTCAGAGGGTGGGGCGACCTTCAGAGTCCTGTCTCTGGGGAGGGGTCCCCGGAGCCTCCCTCCCACGGTGGCAGCCGTAGAGAGAGCCCGAGTCTGAGCTCTGTCCCAGGTTCCAGCCTAGCACGACCCCTGCCTAACCCGGAAGCTGGTCTCATTTTCCTTCCTCCGTCCCTGCTCCAGCTCGGTGACAATGAGGCCAGAAATCGTGGACTTCACAGTTTGTCAACCACTCACGGCCCTAACCGCTTAGCAGCACTGGGCAGGGCAAGACAGCCTTGCAGAGGGACAGCCTTCAGCCTTAAAGAGGAGAGCGTTCCGGTTCAGGCTGCAGCGAGGAGAGGGGCCAGCCACAGAGAGACAAACACTTCCGCTGCCATGCCAGCGCGGTGCCCGGAGGGACGGTCAGGGAGCCGGGACGGAGGGCGGGGCTGTGGACGGGAAAGCGTCACCGGGTGATGGGCACCTTCCCCTGTGGGTGATGAGAGAGCCATGGGGATGGGTGGTGCTGATGGCGCACCCATCTGCACCCTTACAGAGACTAAGATGGTAAGTTTTGTGTACATGTTAGCACAATTAAAAAAAAAAAAAAAAGCTATGTTTTGGGATGGAAAATGAGGGGATGGAGACGTACCTCATTTCCAGAAAGCAATAACGGTGTGTGTGTGTGTGTGTGTGTGTGTGTGTGTTTCCCTTAGACAGAGACACGTAAAGACGGGGCCCTGAGTGGGGCTCGGAAGGAAGGAGCCGTCCAGGAGGCTGAGGTGTTTGCAGCCTCCAGGCCCGCGCCCTTCACGTGGGAGAGAAGCCGGTGCCGCCGGTAACATTTTAAAAGGTCAGCACCAAGCGGAATGTCAGCCGCTGCCTAAATGCATGATAATAGCAGATTTAAAAATTAATTACAGGGCCTCTCCTGCTCCGTGGGTGCGGGGCCCGGGGCGCCCTCCGAGGGGCCGGCCTCAGAAAGCCGTTCCCGGTGGCTTTGTTCTCAGGCCCAGCTCGGCGCTGCTTCAGGCCATTATCCCGGCCTACAACATGCTCTGAGGTGAAGCATGCCCTAATTGGACGCGAAGGGAGACACCTTCTGGATCAGGAGCCCAGCGGGAGTAAGAGCTGGACTCGGCCGAGGGCGGGAGGAAGAGCAGTCCGGCCGGGCGCCGGGGACCGTCCTGAGCTCCAGGGCCCTAAGCTCCAGAGCCCGGGAAGGTGGACAGAGCGCCGTGCAGTGCCCACCGCGGCCGCGGGCTTCCCACGGGCGCCTGGCTGACACTCTCCCCGTTCCCAAGGAGGCCCTGGGTCCGTGTGCGTCTTCCTTCGCTCACTCACGCACGAATCTCTCTATCAGCCAGTATGGCGAGGTTCTGCTGCAGTGACAACATCGGCATGCACCAGCCAGCACACATTCATGCTACGTGTCTCTTTAAATTCTAATTTATCTTTATGGTTGACAGTATGACAGATGGCCCCAGTATGGTTTTCCCCAGGGACCCCTCACCCCCAGGCCTTCACCACGCTATTATGCTATGTGTCTCTTGCCAGCCAGCCGGCAAGCACCACGTCTTCCACCGTGGGCCCCGGGCCATTCCACGCCAGGAAACGTGACTGGTAACGCAAAGGGTTTGGCCGTGTTTGAAGTGACTTAGCCACGCCTACCCTCCGGGGAGCGGGGAGCGGGGCTGTGCCTGGTGCTGAGGGGGAGAGGGGCCGGAGGATTCCATCCACATGGTGTGCTCTCCTGCCTGCTCTGCTGGGTTGTCCTCCGGATGGAGGAATTGCATGCGACGCACTTTGCAAGTCATCAAGTCCTACAGGGTGTAAATGGCGCATGAGATATACAAATGGAAGGTACGAATGTATTATTATTTTTTAAAATATATTTTATTTAGGAAGAGGGATAGAGAGTTAGAAACATCAAAGAGAGAGAAACATCCATCAGCTGCCTCCTGCACACCCCCCACTGGGGATGTGCCCCCAACCAAGGTACATGCCCTTGACTGGAATCGAACCTGGGACCCTTGAGTCCCCAGGCCGACGCTCTATCCACTGAGCCAAACCGGTTTTGGCTGAACACATTCTTACTGTTGCTATTGCTGACGTCAATAACCTCTCCTGTGTCTCACTCCGGGCAAGAACCAGCTGTGACCGACCCTCAACCAGAGTCGGGAGGCGCTCCTCCCCTGGGACCCAGACGCTGAGCAGCCACGGCTGTGAGCCTGCTCCCTGCTCCTGCCTTCTGGTGTCTGACCGTCATTAGGTTTTTCTCTCCCTCCGCTGAAATTTCTATCATTACCCAATCCCAAAGCCACAGAGGCATCCCAGTTTTAATCGAGTTGGGCCCCTGAGCCTGCGAGGGGCATCGCGATGCTCAGCCAGGGATGGAAGCGCCGGCCTCCACGTGGTGGCTTTCACCATGGTGGGGGGGAGGGGCGGTGGGGCAGCTCAGGCCCGGCAGGGCTTTCATCCATGGGGTTGGGGGGGCGGCTCAGGGCCCCGGAGGAGCTCCGGGGGAGCATTCAGAGGCCCGGCGCCCGTGTAATTGGCTCGGTCTTGCTGGCCCTGGCCCTGCCCCAAGGTGATGCCGTAGGATGGAGAGCAGAGCTTTAGAGGAAACTCATCAACCAAGAGTTTGACAACCTCCAAACGTTCCCAGATGCCTGTGCTTGAGGCTTCTGCTCGCAATCGTGTTTCTGTATTCTCTCCCTCAGCCCAGGCCCTTCCCGCAGCCGCTCTGTCTTTTCCCTCATCCTTTTAGCTGATGTTTCTCATTCTGCACCCCCCTCCCCCGGACCCTGTCCCCAGGTTCTCTCTCTGCACTTCTCCTCTGAGAGGAAGTGCAGTGCACGCAGCTGCGGGAACCCTGGGCTCCAGGCAGACCTGCTCTCGGTCCCTGCCTCTGACCCTCACGGGTGCGTGCTCCCGGCCAGTTCCCGAACCTCTCTGAGTCCAATTTCCTTCCCAGCCGGGGGAGGAGCACCTGGCTTACAGAGCTTGCCGGGTGACTGTGGTAACCTCGTGCCTTCCTGTCCTCCCTCTCCTCCCCCCACGGCCACCCTGCCCAAGACCCAGGCCACCCTCCTCGGGCTCCCCAGTCCCCCACGTTCCCTGCCCTGCAACTCAGCCCACGGGGCCCTGGCTCAGCCCTGCCCTGAAGCCCCCACCCCCCTCTCAGCTCCTCTGTGGGCGGAGGGGATGGGCAGGAGGAGATCCTCAGGGGGGGGCCAAAAAGGCAGCTCGGACACAGCGGCGTCGCTTTAAGAGATGTAGAGAGAGAGAAACGTGGAGCCCTGTGTTACTTCTGGCAGCTTCGGTCGGGCCTCTGGCCTGTGGCTCGTTCAGAGGCTGGGCCAGGTGGGCCCAGGGCACAGAATTACCCTCCAGTTCATGCTCAGTCCCCTCGAGCGGCTCCCTCCCCGGTGTGGCTCACCTGTGGGCCCCGTTCTCTCCCACGCCCCGTCTGTGGTTCTCTGTCACTTTCACGGCTGGGACACGGCTCTGTGGAACCATCGCTCGGGGTGACCTGGGTTGACCTCACTCCAGGCCTCCAGCCTTCTCCGACATCCTGGGCCCACCTGCTCAGCCGCGCCCGCGCTCCCTCCCAGCCTCTGTGAGCCGTTTGGAAATCTGGACTTGGGGTCCTGGGACCTCGCTTGCAGCCTCTTTGGGGTGCCACTTCTGCCACCGTGGGCCTGCCTCCTCCTCATCTCTGCAGCCTGCTCCCAGCGCCCCCAGTATGGCCTCCGACCTCGGTAGCAAGGTCTGGCCGCACACAACCTCTCCTCTGTGAGTTTATGGTCCCCGAGACACTGGTGCATTTTTTTGTCCTGAATGGACACCCCCAGGTGGACACGCTGGCCCCCGCCGGCCTCTCCAGCCTTATCTCACCACTGCTTTCCTCTCTCTTCTCCCGGGCTCTTTCCGGTCCCTGTGCTGTGCCCACCATCTTCCCAAGCCTCGGTCTCCCCATCTGCCAGAGGGAGGAGAATGGGCCCACTCAGGGTTATTTCAAGGGGTAAAGGCATCCACAGGGGAAAGTACCCGCCCTCCTGGGTGTTGGTTGAATGAACAAATGAATGAATAAATGAATGAATGAATGAATAAACACTTGAAGTCTGGTCCCTTTTGATTGGGCTTTTTACAAATCAGTCTCCTCCAGCTTGAATGAGTCTGGAAAAGCTGAAAAGGCAGCTGTTTCTCAACCTCTAACACCAAGGTGGTGGCGACCCTGGCGGTGACCCCGGCAAGGGGCTGCTCTCCCGCGAGGGACGATTTTCAGAGAGTGTCAGTCGGGCCCTGAGCAGAGAGACCCGTGCTCTGAATGCTGCTCCTCTCCTCTGAATGCTGCTCCTGTCCTCGGAATGCAGCTCCTCTCCTCTGAATGCCGCTCCTCTCCTCTGAATGCTGCTCCTCTCCTCGGAATGCAGCTCCTCTCCTCTGAATGCAGCTCCTCTCCTCTGAATGCTGCTCCTCTCCTCTGAATGCTGCTCCTCTCCTCAGAATGCAGCTCCTCTCCTCTGAATGCTGCTCCTCTCCTCTGAATGCTGCTCCTCTCCTCTGAATGCTGCTCCTCTCCTCTGAATGCTGCTCCTCTCCTCTGAATGCTGCTCCTCTCCTCTGAATGCTGCTCCTCTCCTCAGAATGCAGCTCCTCTCCTCAGAATGCAGCTCCTCTCCTCTGAATGCCGCTCCTCTCCTCTGAATGCTGCTCCTCTCCTCGGAATGCAGCTCCTCTCCTCTGAATGCTGCTCCTCTCCTCTGAATGCTGCTCCTCTCCTCTGAATGCTGCTCCTCTCCTCAGAATGCAGCTCCTCTCCTCTGAATGCTGCTCCTCTCCTCTGAATGCTGCTCCTCTCCTCTGAATGCTGCTCCTCTCCTCTGAATGCTGCTCCTCTCCTCAGAATGCAGCTCCTCTCCTCTGAATGCCGCTCCTCTCCTCTGAATGCCGCTCCTCTCCTCTGAATGCTGCTCCTCTCCTCTGAATGCTGCTCCTCGGGGTGCCGGCCCGGCGGCAGGGCGGACGATGCGGCTCGGCAGACACAAAAGCCCACGCACCTCGGGGCCTGGAGGGACACAGCGACGGCCAATTAGCGCCAGGCACGGCGTTCGGCAGGTGTCCTTGTCACAGGAGGCAGCCGCCGGCTGGCTCGGTGCCCCTGGGTGATTCTGAAAACCCAGGCGCTGAGAGATGCGTCTCCCGGCCGGCTGATGGGACCACAAAGTCAGCGCAGGAAGCACCTGCTTGTGGGGCCGTTGCCTGGGTGACAGTGTCAGGTCAACTGAAAACCCCGACGTGTGTGAGGTCTGTGGGACACGTCGGGATGGAAGGAGGGGGCTGATCTTCATCGGGCACCTACTATGTGCGAGGCAGCGAGTGGGTACGTTTTCATTGCATTCGCACAATAACAGGGCGATTAACTTTCTTTTCTTTCTTTCTTTTTAAAAAAAATATATTTTATTGATTTTTTCAGAGAGGAAGAGAGAGGGATAGAAAGTTAGAAACATTGATGAGAGAGAAACATCGACCAGCTGCCTCTTGCACACCCCCTACCAGGGATGTGCCCGCAACCAAGGTACATGCCCTTGACCGGAATCAAACCTGGGACCTTTCAGTCTGCAGACCAACGCTCTATCCACTGAGCCAAACCGGTTTCAGTGGGTGATTTAACTTTCGATGCAGGTGAAGGGACAGAGGCTGAGGCACCCGTCAGCCCTGTCTGACCCCACACTGTGAGTATCCCATGAGCCTGCTGAGCCTGCGTGGATGAGAGGCAAGACAAGAAGGACCGGCTGTGGGGCCCGCTGCCCCCTCGGGACTGGATCAATCCGGGTGGGTGCCTGCGGGAGGGCCTGTTTTATGGACGTGTTTATTCACATGTGAGGAGAAGAGATGCTATGGGTGGGACACAGGGATTGGGATGGGCTGCATTGTGTCTCCTGAAAAATAAATGGTGAGTTCTGACCCCCAGGACCCCACACGGACCCGGTCCAATATGAAGGGTGTCCTTATCAGAGAGGGACACGCACGGGGGGGGGGGGGGCGTGCGATGGGACACGGGGTGAAGGCCAGGGGGAGGCAGAAGCAGAGGAAGGCGGAGGGAGGCCTGGAATATTCCACTCAGCCCTCAGGGAGCACCAACCTGCCAGCCCCCGGCCCCAGACCCTGGCCTCCGGAGCTGTGACGTCACACGTCTGCTCTTTCAGGCCCCCGAGCCCGTGGCACTTTGTCCTGGCCGCTCTGGGACACGAATGCAGGGGTGTGGCTGTGGCTTCCGCTCTCCTGTTGGCGCATTCGGCCCTGGCGTGGCTTGGACAGGCCACTCTCTCAGCAAGGTCAGCCGACCTCCCAGTGGGAGGGTTTTGGTGGCAGCCGGGTATCTCCAGCATTGCCACCGGAAGTCACACGCCCTCGGCCCCAGGGAGCGTGGTGAAGACAGTGTTCTTGTCCCATTTCCTGCCCAGTGTGCAGCCATGCCCGAGGGGCCGGCCACGGAGACCTGAGAGCAGGTTCAAAGTGATGAACTTCATGGCGAACTGCACACACCAGAGGGAGATCCCAGAAAGGCACCTGCTCACTCCTAACCTTGCCCACCATGGGGTTATTTTAACACTAGAGGCCCGGTGCATGGAAATTCATGCACTGGAAGGGGGTCCCTCAGCCCGGCCTGCCCCCCTCACAGTGTGGCAATCAGGGGAAGGCGTTGCCTCCATCACACCTCTGCTGCTGCCACTGCCGGCAGCGCAAGCCTCAGATGGCCCTGGTTACGTGAGCCTCAGGTTGCCCTCAGTAGCTGGGCAGCTGACATCTGAGGCTTGCCTGTGCCTCAGGCATCAGATGGGCAGTTGCCATTTGAGGCTTGTCTGCTCCTAGGGCTGGCCCTGGGCGGCCGGGGGGCTGAGGGGACTGGGGGATACTGGAGGCAGGCACACAGAACTGCCGGACTTGCCCGGGGGTGGACCTGGCCGTGCCATGTGCCTGCCACCCCTGCAGGGCTGAGGGGACTGGGTGCTACCATCTTGTGGCTGTGGGCACCGCCATCTTTGAGGGTGTGACAGTCAATTGGCATATCCCCTCCTTATTGGCTGTGGGTGCCGCCATCTTTGTGTGGGTGTGACAGCCAATTAGCATACTCCTTTCTTTATTAGATAGGATCCTTTAAATTTAGGAGTTCTTATGAATAGATGAATGAATGAATGAACTCATTGCTCATTAATATTCAAGCCTCTACTTTATTTTTCCACGTGGGACTGGTGATGGGCTAGGAGGCGGGCATGTGCTGCTTATGTTCCAACATTAGACAGCAGGGGGGTATGGCTGAGAACCTGGGCTTGCAAAGACTGTCCTTTAGGCATCTAGACAGTCACAGGGACAGCCACCTCCCCCTTCGGAATGCGAGGGGCCTGGTCTCCGGGGAGCACTGTTTCCAGTAACCCTGGCTTGGCGGGGAAGACGGGGAGATGAATGAGCCACAGAAAACACTAATTTCCGTACATTAGAGATAATAGAATATGCTAATGGCTTACACAAAGCTCATCTACAAGATGAAGATTGTAACAGACAACTCTAAGGGCAGAGGCGCCACTGTGAATCTTTGGCAGCCGATCAGAGTGGGGTGCTTTCGGAGAGGAAGGAGCTGGAGGCGCCTGGCCCCCCAGGAGACAACACCTCCGGCATCCACAACCCGGGGAGGCCCCGCCCGCTGCCCAGGGCCGTGTGACCCGGAGCAGGTGCCTCCGCCTCTCCGGGGTCCCAATCCTTCATCCGCCTGGCTCTCCGAGGAGCCATGACACGGAATAGAGATGTATCCCAGAGCTCCCCTAACGCCTGGAAGCACAAGGCCGGGGAGATGGGAACAATCGCGAGGGGACTGAACTGTGAGCAGCGGAAACCGGAGATACATAGCCAGGTGCTCCCTCTGCACTTCACCAGAGGAAACCCACAGGCCCCGATGAGGCTTGCCAGCCCACCCAGCCTACAGGGCAGGTAAGGAGCCTTCTGCTCCTGAGCCGCATGCCCTGGCTGTCCCAGGGGACAGTGGCTGTCTACGGCGGTTAGTGCAGCGTCCCCTCCAACAGAGCAGTGACAGAGCAGAGGCCCCGCTCAGCAGTGCTCCCCAGCCAACAGGTGAGGAAGCTGGCATGCATCTGCCAGCCTCCGAGGGGCAGGACAGCTGTGCTCAGCAAAGGGGGGGCTCTCAGAAGGCCGCCTCCCGCCCGGCCCCTCTGCAGCCGGAAAAGCCCGTCCTCCCTGCGGGCTCCAGAGGCTCCTGTTTTTCGGGGGCGCCGTGTGGATGCTGATGGATGGAAGGTGTGGCTTGTGCATCTTCTGTGCAGGCCCCTTGCCTCGTGGACACAGGACGTTTGGGCTTCACGTTTCCCGACCACCCGGGGGACTGTGCCCTCTTGCACGGTCCCCAGAGGGGTCAGCAGGGAGGGGGTTGCCTGCCATTCCTGCTTTCCATCCCAGACCAGCCGTCACCCCTAATCCCACCTCTTTCAGGCTCAAGTCAGCGTCTCAGTTGTGTCCCATCCTGTCCCTTCGCCAAAGGCTGTTCACTGACCGGCCACTCTGCCTGTGTAGGGGCCAGAGGCCGCGGGGGCCTCCTCTCTCTGCCGGTTCCGCGCATCTTGGGAACGTGTGCTCTTCCAGCTGCGTGGTCATTCCCACAAGTGGCTTCGCCCAGTGCATTGCTGTTTCCAGTCCAGCCCCCCCTCCGTGTTCGGTTTTGGGGGTTCGGGGTTAATTCCGCCAGCTCCTCGGGGTGGGCGGCTGCTCCGGAGCCTCCGGGGCCCAGGGGAGTGGAAGGGACGCAAATAGCCATCATTACCAAAGACGAGGAAGCTAACGCTGGGAGACACTGTGCTCCCAAGTGCTCCCACCATCTTCCTAATGAAGTATGAACATATTACTGTGAGGGAACGGAATCCAGAGCTCATTTTGTGTTGGTTTCTCGCTGCTCTGTGTGGCTTCCAAGTGCAAATTACACTCTCCAGCGGCAGAGGCCCGCCGGAGACATGGAAATGCCCACGGCTGGGCCGAGCCTGCGAGAACCGTCCCCAATTAAAACCGCGTGTGTGCGGCTGCGTGACATTAATTAGGTGGAAAGAGAGAGAACGGGACAGGCTCTCATCTCCAAAGCAGCCCTTCCTGTGCTCTCGCTCTGCCCCAGCCGCTGCTAATTTGGGTCTAGACACGAAAGAGGGCATGGAAGGGCTGGGGGTGTGAGGGAGGCAGCTGGCGCCTCAGAAACAGGGGGACCAGCCGAAACCAGTTTGACTCAGTGGATAGAGCATTGTTCTGTGGACTGAAAGGTTCCAGGTTCGATTCTAGTCAAGGGCATGTACCTTGGTTGTGGGCACATCCCCAGTCTGGGGTGTGCAAGAGGCAGCTGATTGATGATTCTCTGTCATCGATGTTTCTAACTCTCTATCCCTCTCTCTTCCTCTCTGTAAAAAAAATCAATAAAATATATTTAAAAAAAAAAAAAGAAAGAAAGAAAAAAAAAGAAAGAAAGAAACAGGGGCACCAGCGGAAGAAGACCCGGAGGTCTGGGGTGGCTGCTCCTGCAGAGCTCCTGGAGGGGCACGGTGACCAGCTGGGGAACAGGAGGCAGAAGGAGAGGGCACGTGAGGAAGGCGAGGATCCAGCTCCTCCCTGGGAAAGTGGACCTGCCTGTCTTTCCGCTTTCCTGTCCCTGTCAGTGGCCACTGCCCACCTGGCCACCGTCACCCTGCACAGGGAGGCCGGGTGATCACGTGATTGCACGCACAAGCTCCACACCAAGGCAGACCAGGGTTCAAGGTCTGGCTTTGACCCTTACCCCTTCCTGTGTGGCCCTGGACGAGTTCCTGAGCTTTGCGAGGCCTCTCTTTTCTCATGTGCAGTGTGACAACACGAGGACCTTCCTGGGGAGGGTGTTGAGAGAATTAGAGTGCCTATGCCCTAGTCCTGTGGTCGGCAAACTGCGGCTCTCGAGCCACATGTGGCTCTTTGGCCCCTTGAGTGGCTCTTCCACAAAATACCACGGCCTGGGTGAGTCTATTTTGAAGAAGTGGCGTTAGAAGAAGTTTAAGTTTAAAAATTTGGCTCTCAAGAGAAATTTCATTTGTTGTACTGTTGATATTTGGCTCTGTGGACTAATGAGTTTGCCGACCACTGGGCCTAGCAAGTTTGGCTCAGTGGATAGAGCATTGGCTTGCAGAATGAAGGGTTCATTTCTGGTCAAGGGCCTATGCCGGGTTGCAGGCTCCATCCCTAGTAGGAGGCATGCAGGAGTTAGCTGAAGAGTGAGTCTCTCTCATCACTGATGTTTCTATCTCTCTCCCCCTCCCTTCCTCTCTGAAATTAATAAAAATATATTTATTTTTTTTATAAAGAGTGCTTAGAATGCCTTGTCTGTGTGGCTCTGTTGGCTGGATGTCATCCTGTACACCAAAAGGTTGTGGGTCCAATTCCCAGTCAGGGCACATATTGGGGGTGCGGGTTCTATCTCCATTCGGGGCGCATAAAGAAGGCAACCAATAGATGTTCTCTCTCACTCTGATGTTTTTCTCTCTCTGCCACCCCTGCTCTCTAAAATCAATCAGCATATTCTCAGGTGAGGATTTTAAAAAGTGCTTAGAACATTGTTAGCATTTAATAAGTGTCAACCACTATTATTACTGCTGGAGTAACAACATTAAAGCAGAATCCTGGAGCTACCCGTGTTTCCCTGAAAATAAGACATCCTCCAAAAATAAGACCTAGCGCATGGAAAGATAAGACATCCCCTGAAAATAAGACCTAGCGCAACTTTGGGAGAAAAAATTAATGTAAGACAGTGTCTTATTTTCGGGAAACAGGGTAGTCCTTCCCCCATTCCTATCTCTCATCGCACATTGGTAATTAATCACCGAGTCCCAAACTTGTGCTCGTGCGCCTTGCCACGCGTGCTCTGCGGCGTGAGGAGGACGCGGGAGAAGAGGGGAGACGGTGCTCAGCTGCCGCACAAAGGCACGCACAGATTGCATTACCGCATAATGGAATTCTGCTGTGCGAAGAGCTGCGCGCCGGAGGCCACCGCTCTGCAATAATTACCATATCTTTGAGAACTTTCTGCATCATCAGGGAGAAAGCAGAATTCAAAATCACCCAACAAAACCGTCCTGAAAACCGAGTTTCTTCTGAGCCAATTTACTCTTTTCTGAGCCTGCCTGCTGATGAAAGGTGGCAGCCACATGCGGCCGGAACAATAAGGTGCGCGGCCTCCGCAAATTACTCTGCAAGAGATAAAAATCAGCTCCACGTCTCCACACCCTTTTATCACATCTCAGAATCCACCTACGGTATTCAAAATAAGGAAGCCTAGCAAAGCAGCCCCCGGGGCCCTGAGTGTGTACCCCCTCCACCCAGCTGTTCTTTCGGTCCTTTCCCCTTTAAAACGGGGGGCAAACAAGAGGAGGGATCCTGGCACAACCAGGAGCAAACCCCTGTCACCCCAAACTCACTCTGCGGGGAGATGAGTCTCCAGGTCTCCCAAAGTCCATTGAAAGTTTATTTTAATCAGTTTGTGAATGGATTTTGGGAACCCTTTAATCCTCACATTTCTATGACATTTTATTTCCAATAGGATCTTTGTTCCTATTGGAACAAAGATCCTATTGGAAATAGGATCTTGTCACTCAGTTCTTTTCTGAGAGCCAGGCCAGAAATACCACGTGACTGCCGCTGACGGGGCTGCTGGGTAAGGGCCACCGAAGTGCTCACGCTTCTGACCTGCCGTTTTGGACGTTGTGTCCTCAGACTCACCCAGTTCTCTCCTGCTCCCAGCTTTTGTACAGGCCGTTCTCTCTGCCCAGATTCCCTCTCTGCCCAGAAGATTCCCTCTCTGCCCTGGCTCCCCTTGCTCTATGAATTCAGTGTGGACTTCGTTTCTGCCAGGAAGCGCTCCCTGGCCTCCACATCAGAGCAGGCTGTCCCTCTGTCCCAGGCACCCCCATGCCAGCCTGTGCTTACCAAGGTCATAGGCCTTACCAGGTGCACATTGCACTCCAGTTACCCATCTGCCTCTCCGCGTCTCCCCTAGACTGTAACTGAGACAAGACTGCAGCCACCCTGCTCACCATGGTGTCGCCGGAGTCTAGCAAAAGGCCGACTCCTAACCGGGGCTGCTTACTTATCTAAAGGAGGAACACACGAGTCATTTGACAGTAAGTAAACTGTCAAGTATTTTTATAGCTGGCTGATAAGAGCCACAAGTTGCAAGTAAAGTACTTAAGAGAGTAACGTCTAATGAAGTGTTTTAAAACTGGGATAATTACAGTCAATCAGAGTATACCCACTTCTAAGGGAAGCCAAGTTCGCTCTGTTCGTTTAATGGAGTTGGCTAAATAGAAACTCAAATAAGTGCTTGCTAATTAACAAATGGCTGAATTAAAATGCACGAGCTCTAGTTAAAAATCTGAAGTTCCCATGTGCGTGTACTAAGCACACAGCGAGTAAGGTCGTCTCTCAAAGGGATGGTTTTTGTTGTCTGAGTTATTTGTGAGGTTCCTCCCAGAAACTTTCTAGACATTGGAAGCAGCACGTTTTGGTGATGGGGGTATGGGGGTGGGGAGGGAGTTGTGTCTGATCCCTGGAGGGTTTTTATTCTCCTCTCTGAGCAAGGTGCAGCTCAGAAATGTCCTAGCCCATGTACAAAGGAAATACCGCACCCTTCTCTTCCCTACGAATCCACTCGGGGACCTCCCAGGTGTATGAAGAAAGCTAACAGAAGATTTCTTAGGATTTTTTTTTTAGCTCTTTTTTTTTTTATCCCATAAAGAAGATTTATGGCCAACATGTCATTAGTGACATTTATTTCCTTAATCCTGGAATCCATATTTCAGCTCAAAAGTGACTTCCTTAAAAATTCCTTTGCCAGGTTAAGTCCTCAAGAACCTTTCTCGGAACTATTAGCCTTTACATTTTTGAGAAAACAAATTGATCTCTGAAATTTCTCTAGAACTCAAGCTCTGAGGACAGGAGCTCACCACTGTACCCCGGGGCCTGGTGCAGAGTCTTAGGAGTAACAGGAATTGAAAAAGACCGAGACCCGATGGGTAAATGACGGCAGAAGCCACTCTCCCCAAGGCCACTTGTTGAGTTCACCAGATTCCAACTCCCTTTCTGATAACCTGGCCCGGTGACAGGAACAGAAACCGCCTCACCCACGGTGAACTCTAGCAAGAGAGCTCCTTCCAGCAAAGTCAAATCCAATGACTATGCAATGAGAATGAACTGGGGATGAACCATCCCTGAGGAACCGAAGTCTGGGATTAAGCTGGTATTCTAGAACACTGCAACAAAGGTCTTGAGGAACCTGCACGGCCCGGCACACTGCCCTGCCTTTCCTCCCGGGCCTCGTCTCCTCCCGCTCTCCCCTTTCCTCACTCACCGCAGCCACCCTGGCCTCCTTGACATTCTCAAGCCTGCCAAAGACCTTCCTGCTTAGCAGTTCCCTCCAGTGCTTGACTAGTTTGCATGAAAATCAGTTCTGATTTGGGAGTGGCATCCAGGCATGACAGTATTGTTTACACGTCCTGTATTTCTTCGAAATTTGTATCAGGAATCATCTTAGCTTTTTATAGAAAGTTGCTGAAACTGAGTGATGGGTACATGCAGCCCCTTATACTGTTCCATCAACCAAATACAAAACTAACAAGAGCTTCTCCAGGGATCCTCAGGCGAAACAGGAGTGAGAAGCATTGGCCTGTAATCCCCAAGCGAGACCATTCTGCTCATATAGTAATTGAGATATTTCCAGGTGAAAGGATGTTTTAATGAATTTAAAAGATACAAGATGGAAAATATCAAATTTATTTTTGAAAATACAAGAGAGTAAACATTTGAATTCACTTTGAAATATACATGAACAACAAAAACACCTGTACCATGTTCTGTTTGTCTCAACTAAATTCCCAACCAACATGGCATCCATAAGGAGGGGGAGGTTCTGGCCTTGGTTTGCAGAACACAAACGTGGCACGAGGAGATGTAAAACCCATGCCCCACACTCAGTCTTCCTAACTCAAGGCGAAGGCTTGTTGCCAATGACACCCCACACAGATGAGAAGGAAAGGGCCTCTCACTGCCAGCTCACCCCAGACTCTACAATACTCATTTCCCCTGTGAGGGCTTACCTTAACTTGCACTGCTGTTTAAATGTATTTTAACTTAAAGAACATGGAAGAATGAAATTCTCTTCAGTTTCAAGTGAACTAATATCTAAATCTGAAAATATTACCAAAGGTGAACCTTTTCTGTTTAAAAAAAAATAAACCACCCAAGTGAATTTATTGATGTGAAAGATACTTGTTATTAAATCTGACAAAGAAAAACCAAATTGTCAGTCTATTTCGCCATAGTAATGAGAATCTATCGCAGGCTAACTCAGTGTCGGGGAAGTGGAACCACATGAGCTCTATCAGATTTGGTTACTGGGGTGACTCTATTGGATCTGAGCTCTCCTCAGAGGACTGGGGCAGCGGCGAAGCCGTGCTGGCTTGTGGGCTATTCCCACTCATCCTTACCAGATGGCTGTTGATGACACAAAGTTCTTGTATCACCATACTCAGGTCTTCGTGTAGTTTGACTATTGCATTTTTTACCTCCCCTAGAAGACCCTGAATGGAACTGTCTGCTTTAGGCTCCTGAGGCGGGCCTTTGGTTGTCTGGAAACTAGGACAGGGCACAGAGGTGAAGTGGTCTACACTTTGGGTGGAAAGCCCTACCCAATTACTGCTGGAAATGGGACTTATCTTCTTCTTAGCAGAATCAGAGTTATCTGGAAGACTTTCCAGTAGATTGAAGTTGTCCGTTTCTTCATCGGAAGACAGAGGGCTCCTAGGAGCAAAGGGGTGACGAACCCTCGCTTTCTTATCTTTATCTTCAAAGAAGACAGAAGAAGACTGTTGATGGGACAAAGCCCAGTAGGAAGGTCCAGTCAAAATCCGCGGTAAGAGAGGAGCACACTTGTCCGGAGAGGCCGAGTCAGGAGACGATATGGAGAGAGTAGAAAAGGAGGATGTCCCCTCAGAGGTGGTTGACACTAAAACGTATAAACGAGAAAGATTATGCAACATACAAACGAGACTACTAGCTAGAATAATTTTACAGCATCAAATCGTATCTGAAAGGTCTCAACATAAATACTCTACTTAGAATTTGATGTGCAAAATAATAATAATAAACCTAACGCAGGAAACAGAGAAAAATCTAAAGTTTTTCTAATGGAAACTAAAATAAAATGACCAATATTTATCTTCACTCTCAGATCCTGACTACCACATTTTTATATTCCACTTGTCAGAGAGAGCAGAAAGTCAAGCATTACGCCCCATTCTACCGATGGCATTTTAAGTTGACATTTAAAATATAAAGTCTGAGAAACCTGCAACTTACATTCCTTCTCCATTTTTTTCTTCTACAGAGAATACTATGGCAAAACGAACAACCAACTACAGGTATCAAAAGTTGTGAAACTGATTTTTCTCTCTCAATAGTCAAATATGTCAAGACTGAAGTCCAGTTCATCTGAGATCCAGAACACTAGTGCATGCATGCAATTAGTTTTCCACCGAGAAACTGCATGTAAAATAAAAAAGCATTCTAAGTCTATTCTCCATAAAATTAAAGATTTAATAACATTTTAACTTTCAGGAAAAACTGTATTAAATCTCTTCTTCAGCCCTTCACTCTAAATCACTATTTCCCAAAGTGTATTATGAGGAATGCGGCGTGCCTGACGCTGTAACAACATGATCCGGGCAAACGGGGCTTCCGGGTCAATTCAGACTAGTGACTGCGTACTGCGCCTCCCATTCGATTGGCACAGTGTGTACTCGTGCTTTCCCAGACTTTCTTGGACACAGAACTTTTTCTTGTCTCCTTGGAATATCTATGTACATTCATTTATGAGTTAGGTGGTACAAATGGTTAGTTCTAAAATCTTTGAATCTAACTCTGGACTTGCTACTTAAATTGAAAAATAAAAAACCTTACTCTCTATAGTCATAGAACAGGGAAATCAATGCTTACCACTTAGCACCTATGACTTATAAATTACTTTATTTTCTTTAAAAAAAATATATATTTTATTGATTTTTTTTTTTTTTTTTTTTTTTTTACAGAGAGGAATAGAGAATTAGAAATATCGATGAGAGAGAAACATTGATCAGCTGCCTCCTGCACACCCCCCACTGGGTATGTGCCTGCAACCAAGGTACATGCCCTTGACCGGAATCGAATCTGGGACCCTTCAGTTGGCAGGCCGATGCTCTATCCACAAAGCCAAACCAGCTAGGGCTATTACTTTCTATCTTACTTTATTTCCTTTACATACTCACATCCCTTTAAACTCAATTGGACCTCTTGCAAAAATTATGGCTGGTGTAGGCGGCTTCTATTTTCTGCTTCAAAGCTTTCCAGATCTCGGGAAAAATCCCAATCACAGAACTTTCCGGGTGAAATGAGTTCTCTAGTGACGCAGCAGCAGGATGGGAAGGGAAGCAGCATGTCATCGGCACATGGTCAGGAGGAGACCAGCCCCCTTGAGACTCAGGCTGGCTTATCCACTGTCTCTCCTTGGGTTAAAAGGGGCACATGCTAACGATGAAAGCCTCAACATATACGTGCCCTGAGTCACACGACATGTCCCTGCACTAGCCTCCTGTGTGGCTCTCCTGTGTCCTACGCCCCGTGTCTTCTCTTTCGTGGTTTACTCTCAGTTTGGAGTAGCACAGTCTCCAGCAGTTCACTGGAAAAAAGAACTTGCTTGTTTGAAAATGTCTATAAAGAATGCAAATCTTTACAAAAAAAGGGAGAGTGGGAGAAAGCAAGAGAGGCTATATTTAATTATTAGAAGGTAGTCACAAAACCTTAGCAATATTTATATTTCATTTCTCAAATTGTGCATGAGTTATAACTGGGATCAATAGATGAAAGTTATATGCCGAAACCGGTTTGGCTCAGTGGGTAGAGCATCGGCCTGCAGACTAAAGGGTCCTGGGTTCGATTCCGGTCAAGGGCATGTACCTTGGTTGCGGGCACATCCCCGGTGGGGGGCGTGCAAGAGGCACCTGATCAATGACTCTCTCTCATCGATGTTTCTAACTATCTCTGTCCCTTCCTCTCTGTAAAAAAAATCAATAAAATATATTTAAAAAAAATAGATGAAAGTTATAGGAAAACAGATTTTAGCCCAATTAAAAAAAAAAAACAACACGTAACATTTTCTAGTGCTTGTCCACACATGAAGTGGGAGCGGGGGAAAGGGTGAGGTTCCTGGCACTCATGGGCTCAGGCATGGCCGTTTGCAGGACCGTTTCATGAATCAGGTGGACAGACTATCTGTCCTTGATGAGACTCCAAAATTCCAGGCCCCAAAGCATATCTTGAAGTTACTAAGAAACTATTCTAGGAATAGTGCACACTGGTCAGGAAGAATGATTTTAATGAGAAACACTTAAGTAGGCCAAGAGGAAATAATATTTAAGTCAAATATTACCTTATATTTTTTGAGGATAACCACTTATGTTAGTCACATATATACAATGCGGTTAAAATACCTGCGCTTTAGGAACAACTGCAATAATATGAACGATAAAGATTAGGAAAAAAATCTGGACTTGGGTGGTTCTCAGAGTTGGTCCCTGACTCAGTAGCAGTGGCAGCGGCAGCACCTGGGAACTTGTTAAGGACAAAGGTCCTGGCTTCACTGCAGACCCACTAACTCAGACAGAGTGTTAACAAGCCTCTGGTGTGAGAAACCCGCTCTCCTGCACCTCCACCCTGTTTCCTCTGCAGCGGCGGCGGCTGGCTAACTAGCTCACCACCACTCAGTTTAGCAGCTTTGATTCTGGGCTCCGTGCTGCCTCCGCTCCTAAGGAGCCACTTCACCTCTAATTGCTGCGCCATTTGCTTTTGTTTCCAAACACAGCGCAGCTGCACCAGACACTTCAGGCAGCTCTGGGGGCAGCTCCCCGCCCGCTGGGGTCCCCTTCTCTGACGCACTTGGAAGCTATGAGGGTACCTCTTTAACTCTCATCCCCTTCAAGCCGATCTGCCAGAGCCGAAACCCAGCAATTACTGCAAATAAGCTGCAGTAAACGTGTGATGTATGCACACCAGTTAATGCTCCGCTTGCCTGAGGATCACACCGATGAGACGAGCCCAAGTGCAGTTATCTCTAACTTTATACTCCCGAGGAACACCGAACCATTATATTACAACTTTAAATTTAAAAAGCATTTAGAACTCGTGGGTGCAAAAGTAAAATGAAAAATACATTTCTACAAATATTTTAGAACTTAGCTGTACTTTGAATACAGTTCGTTGTAAACTACAGGGATTTTTTTCCCCATTCTCCAATTCATTTATTTCAATTTTCCTAAATGGTTTATAATGGCTGTCAAGTTAGCTCTACACATAAATTAAGATATTCTGATTTTGTCCAGTGGTTAAAAAATATTTTACACAAACCTTCATAGCAGAATTATTTATAACAGTCAAAAGGGAGAACAACTCAAATGTCCATCAACCGTGAGTGGATAAATGAAATGTGTTTGACTATACAATGGAATATTATTCTGCCATAAAAAGGAACAAAGTGTGATATATGCTATAACATGGATGAACCATAAAAGCATGTAAAGTGAAGGACACAGTCACCAAGGCCCCATGCTGTATGACCCACCATATGAAGTGCCCAGAACAGGCAATCCATGGAGACAGCCAGGAGACTGTGGTTGCGGGCGTTAGGGAGGGGGGAGTGAGGGGGCTGCTGTGAGCACGGGCTTCTGGGAAGACGGCAGCTGGAGGAGGTGCTGTACTGTCTCAGGCAGGGCAGCAGCTTGGCCGTGACTTCCGGTGGGACAAGGCCCCTTCAACACAGAGCTTCTGAACGGCCCAACCCGTGGCTCAGGACTAGCCGAAAGGGTTTGCAGAACTACTTCCTATCGTTTTCCCACTTCTTTTGAGGAAATTGTTAATTTTTCCGGCTCTGGAGTCCTGAGTGAAGCTTTTGAGAGTCAAAAGTTATATGCAGATTTTCAACTGCTCACACAGGTGTTGGGATCCCTAACCCCCGTGCTAAGGGTCCATTGTAGCAGAAACCGGTTTGGCTCAGTGGTAGTGTCGGTCTGCGGACTGAAGGGTCCCAGGTTCGATTCTGGTCAAGGGCATGTATTATACCTTGGTTGCGGGCACATCCCTGGTAGGGGGTATGCAAGAGGCAGCTGGTCGATGTTTCTCTCTCATCGATGCTTCTAGCTCTCTATCTCTCTCCCTTCCTCTCTGTAAAAAATCAATAAAAAAAAGGGGTCTATTGTACTGTTTTTCCCATACACACATACTTATGATACAGTTTAATTTGTAAATTGGACACAGTAAGAAATTAATGATAACAATAAAATGGAACTATTATAACAACAATAAAAGTTATGTGCATGTGGCCACTCCTTTCAGGGGACCCTGTGCAGTCTCCATATGGCTCAGTGCTTTCTGACGTGACTCGCTGGCATCATTTGGAACACGTCTTCTGCTCATGTCTTCCACCCCCAGATTTAATGCCTTCTCCCTCGTAACTAAGCAGTTATCACCAGCTGCGGCTGGAACCTACAGTCTGAGGTGCGACAATAAAGCTAGCACACATTTCTTTTACCTGCCTCACAACTCACGGAGGACGATTTGTTCTTACCACAGAGCTTAGCAACCTCAGCACACGATTTCTCTTCTTCCCTTATTAGGTCACAACTTTCCCCCTTTCGCTTGAAAGCAGCACTGACTGGCTTCTCCCGGCACATCCACATGGCCAGCATCACTACTCTTATGCTTCGGCGCCATCACTAAGTGAAAGAACGGTTACATAAACACAAGCACCGAGAGACCTCACAGACCGTCTGACCACTTGGATGGCTACTCAGTGACTAACGGGCAGACGGCATACACGTCACGGACAGTTGGACAAAGGTGATGATTAATATCCTGGGCAGGACGGAGGAGAAGGCATAAGATTCCACTGTGCTACTCAGACCAACATGCAATTTTAAACTTATGAGTTGTTTATTTCTGGAATTTTCCATTGAATATTTTCAGTTCACAGTTGGCCAGAGGTATGTGAAACTTTGAAATGCAAAACCATGGAAAAGGGAGGCGGAAGGCTAGTGTATTACCTTCCCTATCCTCCATCATCCAGAGTGATGCCAGCGTCCATGGAGACTAGTCATCCATCCTCACCTCATCATTTCTTGAATCCTCAACCAGCCATTCCCTTGAGTATTCCTTAGAACAGGTCATCACTCAGAACTGCCTCTCTCTGAAATCTTATTTTCCAAGATTACTTTCCTTCTGAATTTCTCCCAGCCCCCTCATTCCTTTAAATACACCTACCCTTTGGCCTCGTTGAGACCACAGATCTAATGATGCTTTTGTTTTCTCTACTCTACCAGTGTCTGCCTGGCTCGACCTCCCTTCTTGTCCAGCGTAAAATCCCATCATCCATCACTTTTAACCACTTTCTTGCTACCTCCTTGCTGCTGTGTCTTCTGCCTTACCTGCTGCTAATTCCTAATCTGAGAGTCAGCAAACCCCTCTAAAGGAATAGATAGCAAATATTTCAGGCTTTGTGGGACATACAGTGTCTGTTGCAACTGCTCAGCTCTGCTGTTATAGCACAAAATCAGCCAAAGACGGTATGCACATCAATTAGTGTGGTTGTGTTCCAAGAGCCCTGAGATTATAAAAACAGTCAGTGGGCCCGGCCAGTTTCACTCAGTGGTTAGAGCATCGGCCCTTGGACAGAAGGATCTCAGGTTCGAGGGCATATATCTCAGCTGCAGGCTCGATTCCCTGATTGGGGCACGTGCAGGAGGCAACCAATCAATGTGTCTCTCTCACATAGATGTTTCTCTCTCCCTCCACTTCCTCTCTACTTTCTCTTAAAAAATCAATGGAAAAATATCCTCAGGTGGCCAGGGTAGTTTACCAATCCCTGTCCTAACTTTATTCCAATTTATGTATCTACCTTTTTCATTCTCATCCCTAGGCTGCTCGGCACTGCTGGAGAAAAGCACAGACCCCATAACCTAGGATTGCTGCCAATGACCACTCCTTCATCTCGTCCGCTCTCCTCAGTTCCCTCTTCCATTTTCCGGAGTGGCTCTTCTAATCCACTCCAGTCTCCTCACAGCCGTAACATCACTCCAAGCGCCTCAGTCTTGGCAGGTGACATCAGACAGTAAGATACTGAGGCCAAGACTACAGTATATGGTATTGGAGGCTTAATACATCTTAATTATTAAAATCAACAAAACCCGTACCTCACATTGATACAGCCTTTCTCCTCCTTCCTTACAGGACCTCAGGGTGAGGCGACTCCCTTTCTGTGCTGATTCTAGGCCACCGCCCCCAGATCATGCTCCATCTTGGGCTACCTCCCTCTTCCTCACCCTTTCTTGTCTCCTAGCTCTCACCCAGTTTCCTTTCCCAAATAGCCTCTGAAGTGCCGCCTCCCTGTTTCACCTCCTCCAAACCCATTCTCCACACTCCGAGAGAGGGTAATATTTTTAACACACATTGGTAAAGCCACTCACGGGACTTAAAACTGTTAAGTGACTTGCATTGTCTCCAAAATAAAGCCCAAACCTAACCTGGCAGACGCAGCGCATCTATCCTGGCTTAACTGTCCCATGTTTTCTTCTATTACTTTTTCATGTACATTTTCCATTCCTTCTCTACTGAGCTGCTTTTAGTTCGCTTATTAAGTATTGAGAGCCTCCTAGTGAAGGCACTGTGGTAGGTGCTGAGGATATAATAATAAACAGGGTAGATATGGTCCCTTCCTGCATGAGGTTCCACTTTTGGGGAAAGACATTAAAAACTTAATGCATATATAATTTTATTTAATTAGAGTGACAATAAGTGCTAGGAAGAACAATTGTAGGATACTAAGATAGCATACAGTTGGGGGGATTTGAAATAATCCAGGGGTCAGGAAATCTTGAGGAAGTGATGTCTGAGCTGACCTCTAAAAGATGAGTAAGAGCGAACTAGGAAAGCGGTGGATTAGAAGTCAGAGGGGACAAGAGTCGAAAGGTGGTGAAGCCACATGGTTTCTTTGACAAATGGAAAGAACGTCAGGCTGCTGAGAGGCAGAAGCTGGGCTGCGCAGGCTGGGAAGGCTATTGGGTCGTCAGGAACATGGGAGCCGCCCACGGTTTACGTGGGGAGATTAGTCCTCAGGTCATTCGGGCTGCTCTACGGAGAATTAACTGGGGCTTCACAGAATTTCCTTGCTCAGTCACAACTCTATTATTCCTCAGCCTGCATGCCCTTTCTGGAAGGACAGACGTTTACTTGCTCCTGAGAATAAACGAGAAACAACCAAAAGGAAGCTCTTGTGTATGCCAGTTCTTTCTAATGTGATCGCCACCAGAACTGCTCAGAGCTTGTGCTTCAGTGGAGCACTGTCACCCACAAGGGTGAGCTGCCCATTGCCCCTTTAATTAAAGGGCACTTTCCCAACTGAGCAAGTCCTCTATGGCACGCACATTTTAATGCCCCTGGATGGAGAGTGAAAGGGGAAGAGAGCAAAGTAAATGAAGAATGCTTCAAAAGAGCATTTTTGTGTGTGTTTTTAGACTCACCCCATTCCGTTAAGCTCTTGAGGATATCAACATCCCTCTGAACGATGCTGGGCTGGGCTGGTTTCTGAGCGTCCTTCTTGGTTACAGTCTCCGTCGCTGGGTCAAATGTCTTGAACGAGGGAGAGACATAGAGTGTCTCTACAGAGGCCCGGTTATAGAAAGTCGAATCCGACTTGGATATTCTTACACTTGGATGGACGGACTCTTCTTTACTCAGTGACCCAAATGCTGGTAAAGTTGTCAATTTTTCAAAATTTTTTGCAGTTGACTGCTTTTCTGGAGGCATTTGAAAAGGGTTTTCTGTGACAGTATTTGTAACGGTACTCTCTGGTTTCTTGTCCAAATTCACATTTGTCTGCAGAGTTGGTTTTTTTTCTGAGGGAGTAGGTACAGCACCTGTAAAATAACAAATCAAAACTGAATACACTAATTGTTTCTGCCTTCTTACCGTGTTTCTCCTCTGCCTCTTTGTTTTGTGATATATATATATATATATATATATATATATGAGATAGAGAGCCAGAAACGTTGATGAGAGAGAAACATCGACCAGCAGCCTCCTGCACACCCCCCACTGGGGATGTGCCAGCAACCAACGTACACGCCCTTGACCGGAATCGAACCCGGAACCTTTCAGTCCACAGACCGACACTCTACCACTGAGCCAAACCGGTTTCGGCTCTCCTCTGCCTCTTTGAGCTGTACCCGCACTGTAACTGTACCCGCATCGGCCTCAGTCATTCGGGGGCTGCCTTCGCTCCTCACTGAGCACATGGAAAGGAAAGCTTCAAACAACTTGTCTTAAAATATTTCCCCTTCACCTACTACTGTTTCTGAAACCACTATGTTTTTAGTACTTTCATCTTTTATTTGTAAACCAGATAAACTAGAGAAAACTTGGCGTATTATATTGGTCTATCCTTACAGAATCCCCAGTCACACACACAAAAAGCCTTTTTCCCCCTGAAATTATATATATTAAAAAAGTCTTCTTGCCCCAATGTTACAACAAAGCCCATGAAAGAAAATCACTACTTTAGGTAGTGGTCTAATTTTAATAAATCCTTTGTCACATGGGAGAGAAGAGGCCATCTTTCAGAGCTGTTGTGATGATTACTAAAATGTTAGGTTCCATCTGGTCAGGGATCTTTGTCCATTTAATTAATATCACCAAGTATCTGGAGTATGACAAAGTACCTGTTCTATAACAGATAAATAATAATTATAAATAGAAGGAGCTGAGGAATTGCAAGGAGTTGATATGTAAGGGGGTCAGATATAGGGATATCTATGAATTATGAGCCTAGTCCAAATTTCCAGGTGTACACTGTTATCCATGCTCAGCCCTACGGTTTGCTCTCAAGTAGTTTCACCTGAACTTGAATATGGACAGAAAGAAAATTATTTCTAAGAGAGAAAGAGTTCTTGAAATTAAAAGCATAACTATGTGAGAGAGGACAATAGCAAGATTATGTCATTCGAAGCTCTGAAAGAAGAGGGTACAGGAGCTGTGTAATTCGCTATCTGGTGTTTGCATATCACAATGTTCATCGCAGCCTACCTCATAATGCACATTCATATGTTAGCAGCACCACTTTCAGGCAATGAGTGACTAAGAAAAGAAAATTTTCTTAGACTCTAAAAACCTTCCTTTCGATTTTCATCCATAGTTGGAGGCCAACCACGGGCAAAAACGCTGCTAGTATACCAGCTAGACAATTCAAGAAATGTACATCACTACCTCTACCGGGAATTCCATTTCCCCCAACCTTTTCATCTCTGAACTTCATTATCTTTCAAAACTCAATTCAAGAATCACCTTCTTTATATCCTTTTCTCTCCTGCCTGTAACCTATTGTTGTCTTACATATCCCATTTGGAATCCTGTGAATAACATTTCATCTCATTTATTACAAGGCTCCTCTCCCCCACCTGCAAACAGGCTCTCAAGGAGACCCTGTTAGGAGTCACCTTTGTATCTCAGCACCTAAGAGTGCCACCCGCACAGGATGTGTTCGATAAATGTTTGAACACTTTTGAGTGAAGGACAGACTGAAGCACAAGGACCAAGAAAAAGTAATGATGTTGTTTTTCTAAATTGAATATAGCTTACTTAATAGTGATGAAAGGAAACAGAGAACTGGTAGATGAAAACGACTTCTAGAATACTCTTAATTTGCATACGAGCAAGTTATATCTAGTTGGTAAAGGTTCTGTTAAAAATACTAACATATTCCTAGAATACTAGATTTACAGTATTCCAAAGTACATGGGTACATCTCCATATTTATATAAAAGTAAATTTTAGCAAAATATTTTCCGTTGACTTTCATTATACATGTGAGAAAGATGGGAGTGAGGGGAAAACCATTTTCCTATATGGTTGCAAGATTCTCATTGTTTATTTTTAAATATATACATATTTTTTATTTCAGAGAGAAAGAGAGAGGGAGAGAGAGAAAAACATCAATGATGAGAGAGAATCATTGATTGGCTGCTTCCTCCACGCCCCACACTGGAGATCGAGCCCACAACTTGGGCATGTGCCCTGACCGGGAATCAAACTGTGACAGCCTGGGTCATAGTTGGACGCTCAACCACTGAGCCACACAAGCTGGGTGCAAGAGTCTAATATTTCAAATGAGATGGAGATATAGTGAGACTGTGAAATGTTAAGGATATATAATTTAATCCCTGGAGAAAAAAACTAAAATTCATGCAAAGAGGTATAAATTCTTCTGCACAGAAGCCAACTGATAAGTTAAAAATTTTAAAGTATTGAATTAGCTCAAGAGAAGATAGCAATGGAAGCACAGAGGAACAAAACACAGGTGGGACAAACAGATGGGACAAGAAGAAAGTAAAATAATAAATCTAAATTCAAGTGTATTTGTAATTATACTAAAATGCAAATTATAAAGCATAAATTTTCAGACTGAATAAAAAATAAGATCCAATCGTATGCTGTATACAAGAGACAAGCTTAAAAACAAAGTCACACATAAGTTGAAGGATTGAAAAAAAGATATCATGCAACAACAAACCTAAAAAAGCTTAGTAGCTACCTTAATATCAGTAAAATAGGCTTCAAGACAAGGAGTATTACTTGAGAATAAAAAGGGCATTTCATAATGACAAAAGGCCACATCTTGAAAATATAACATTATAAGTGTGTAAATGCCTAATAATAGAACTATAAATAAATGAAGTAAAAAATGACAGAATTAAAGAGAAAATTAAACAAACCCCACTAAATCACATTTGGCAATTCTGACATGCCTCTCTAAGCAACTGATAGAATAGATGAAATATCTGCATGAATACAGAAGATGTACACAACACTATCAACTCTCTTGGCTCATTCAACATCTACAAACCACCACACTCAGCCCTCGCACTGTTTTTTTTTTTTCTCCTTGAAACTCATTCCTCCATAGATGCTTCAGCAGAACTTTGCTGGCTCTTCTCCATCTCTCTAGGCAATCTTCTCAATATTCCTCCCTGGCTCTGTTTCCTCTAAATTGCAGACATTCTATTCTTGACTCTTTTATCTTCTGCTCCTACAATCTCCAGGGTGATGTCATCTATTACCTATTTAAACTAGGACTAGCTCTAGCACTTGTATGCAGGTAATGCACACATTTTAATTCTCAGCCCAGACACCTGCTAAGGTCTAGCCCCAAATATACATATTCCTCTGCACAGGGAGGTCTTATTGCCCTCCAAGCTCCTCATCCTTGGGTGTACATTTTACCTCTATTAATATGACCATCAAGCACAATTTATCATAGCTAACATTTGGAAACAGCCTAAGTGCCCATCAGGAGATGAGTGGATTAAAAAACTGTGGTACATCTACACAATGGAATACTGTGCTGCAGTAAAAAAGGAGGAATTCTTACCATTTGCAACAGCATGGATGGAGCTGGAGAGCATTATGCTAAGTGAAATAAGCCAGTCAGAGAAAGATAAATACCACAAAATCTCACTCATTTGTGGAATATAATGAACAACATAAACTGATGAACAAAAACAGATCCGGAGACAGAGAAGCATTGATCGGCTCATCAAACCTCAGAGGGAAGGTAGGGGAGGGTGGGGGTAAGGGGGAGAGATCAAACAAAGGACTTGTGTGCCTGCATATAAGCCTAACCAATGGACACAGACACCAGGGGGTGAGGGCATGAGTGGGGAGTGGGGGGCTAAAAGGGGGAATAAGGACACATATGTAATACCTTAATAAAGAAAAAAGTAGAAATAAAAAAATGACAAACACCATATGATTTCACTTATATGTGAAATCTAAAGAACAAAATAAACAAATACACACACACACACACACACACACACACACACACACACACACACACACTGACCATCAGCTTCCCAGCCACTCAGGTAAGTTTGGAGCTGTGATTGCTAGCACAGCTCTGAGAGGTCTCCCATGCTGTCCCCTCAGTTCATTCTGCACAGTGAGCGTACCCAGAGTGACCTTTCTAAAACGAATATCAAATCATGCTACTTCTCTCCATTACTTCTTCGAACTACTTCATGTGGTTTACAGGCTTTACATAAATTAGACCTATTTGCCTCTCTCGTCTTATTTTTTTACTACTATTTTTCCTGAGAGTATATGGTCCTGCTACCCTAAATTCTTTCATTTCTTCAAATTTACCATGTTTCCTCTATGCACCAGCCTCCATCCATGCTGTTCCTTTTGCCTGAAATGTTCTTCTGCCTCTTTATATCTGATTCCCGACTTCCAGGGTGATGTCCATTAGGTGGACATACATGTGCATGTCTCTGCATTTTTGCTTGTGCTTTCCCTCAACCTAAAAATCCTTCATCCCTACCCTTCCTCTATCAAAAACTGCTCCGTTCTTCTACACTCAGTTCACATACAACCTCCTTTGTGAAACCTTTTCTTTATTCTCCAAGTTAAAACGAATCTCTCTCTTTTTTTTTTTGCTTTTGCTTAATCCAACGTGAATATTTATATTTTCACTTATTTCATATTTCAAATATTACAAATTTGGTAAATATGTAATAAGTACAAGCATGTGGCAAGCACTATTCCACGCTCCGAGAATAGCAGTAAACAAATGGTTGTTTATGGCTTGTTATAATTTCCTGTTTATAGATCTGTCACCTCCAGTAGACTGCAGGCCCCTTAGGGCACACATCTTGTTCAAGGTGTTCAGGCCAAAGGTGACTAGCAAAGTGCCTGACACTCATTTGATACACGTTTGTTCAATGAATCAGTATCTGAATAGCTTAATCATTAAACTAAACTCAACGGTAGAGAAAGCCTTAAAGGACTTTGTGATAGAGGCCAGGACCTGAGACTTTCAGCATCACACAAAGGTTAAAGGGCAGAAGTAGGACCAGAACCTGAGGTTCTTGAATCCTAAATCAATGTTCTTTTTATGAGGGGAATAAAGGAAGGAACAAAAAATCTGGCAGAGCCTGTTGTACCAAGTATTTCTCTACTAACACTGTTCTAATCAGTCAGAACTGTGAGGGATCACTCCACCTGTCCTGGTGGTGCCTTCAGAGGTGCGGGGCCGTGGGGAGGGGACTGAGTTAAGTACACAGTTGGCCTACGTTCTTGGACTCACATAAAAAAATGAATAGCATTTACAGAACATTTTTTGAAGCCTAGGAGAACTTGTGGGGATTTGACGGAGAACAGCAATGAATACTGTCTTTATATGTTTAAACACAGAGCACATAAATGCATGCTTGTAAACACGCAAATGACTGTTTCAAAAGGGCTTCCCAACTCTCTCTGAATGTCTCTGAATTCCACCAAAAAGGCAGAGGGGAGTAGAGAGTGAATTAATTTGGTTGGCTCGCTTTTCTCATTTTCTTTCCATTCAAATCTCAATGTCAAAGAGCTTTGTTCTCAAGTAATCTACCCAGCAGCCTCCTGGACGGGAAGCCCAGTATGAAACTGAGACTACATCAGCTTTCTCTATTGCACAGTGCTTTACACTTGCAAATATATTTGATTAATGCAAAATGGGACCTTGAAATTTTGGTCAAATCAAAGCTGGCTTGATTATTCTTGATATTTTATCTTATCCAAAGAAGCTTATTCTCTACGTAAGACATCAGATTGCAAATTTAAATACAGACTTTCACTAACGTGCCTGAAGTAAGGAAAAAAAACAAATCAACAGTAATACACCGCCATGCTTAGAGCCTAAGGACAAAAGAGAACAGCTCTGCTATTGAAGGTACTGAAATGTTGTTGCTAGTTTGGAGAAAATGCTGAAATCATTTTCGAAAGAGAACTTCAGATTTAATTCTGAGTTAAGAGACTTTGCCTACAGACAGGAACATTCCATCTGGTAACGCCTTTTCATTTTTCAATAATTCCACTGCCTTGTTCCAGGTACTATAATTACTGAATATTATTTTATATTCCATTATACTGTGAGTCTAAGAATGGGTTTATGTTCCAGCGGAGCTATCGCTGTGATCAATTCTCCTGTTGGTCTAACAAATAGTATCCAATTACAGCTACAAAGCAGAGAGCTGGCAAGCATGACAGAAAATGGATCCCAAAATATGTCTTTCGGTGGTTTAACAATGTGTAACTGAAGGAGTTCCTACTTTAGTAATTATGTTAATCAAAGGAAATAGGATCTGAAGATAATAAGGCCATTTTTTCTAAGCCACAGTTATAAATTATTAATATAGCAGGATGCTCTGTATTGCTCATTGATATATTGGTATAAAGTAGACAAGCCACTAATTTAAAATGGATACTCAATGTGAAACTTAACATATTTGACATGAGAATTGTAATATATTTGTCTTACTGTATATATGAAACCCCAAATAATTGTAATAAGGTGGAATAGCTATAATTTCCCTATGGTCTGTGTTAAGTGTAAGTGTGTGTATATATGTGTATGTATGTAAACACACAATAGTAGGTTCTGAGAACTTTTTATTGTTTACCACCACATTAGCTGTATTATATTATACCAAAATATTAAAATAAGAAAACATTTGGAAAATGTAGCTATGAAATATGTCAAGTATATTATTTCTTTCAATATTTTTGAGTTAATGGTTTAACTTCTCATAGGAAAATAAATTTGTAGACACACTTAAAGGTGATTTTTTTTTTTTAATTCTCACCTGAGGATATTTTCCCATTGATTTTTAGAGAGAGTGGAAGAGAGAGGGAAAGACAGAGATAAATATTAATGTGAGAGAAACACATTGATTGGGTTGCCTCCTGCAGTGCCCAACCAGAGCCCAGACTAGGGAGGAGCCTGCAACTGAGGTAATATGCCCTTAACCGGAGTCAAACACGGAATCCTTCTGTCAACAGACTGACATTCTATCCATACTGGTTAGGGCAGCGGTCGGCAAACTCATTAGTCAACAGAGCCAAATATCAACAGTACAACAAATGAAATTTCTTTGGAGAGCCAAATTTTTTAAACTTAAACTTCTTCTAACACCACTTCTTCAAAATAGACATGCCCATGCTGTGGTATTTTGTGGAAGAGCCACTCTTAAGGGGCCAAAGAGCCACATGTGGCTCGCGAGCCGCAGTTTGCCAACCATGGGGCTAGGGCAAAGGTGCTTTTCTTTTAAAATTTCAAGTAGATAGCTGAAGACTCCCAGGCCATGAATATGGATCATATAAAACAGGTTCAGGATCCTCATTAAATTTCACACAATTACAGTTCCATCAATAATAAACATTGTCATTTCCTTCAGTAGATTATCATTATAAAACTGAGGCTGAAAATGGCTTTGAGAAGCTGGCGATCATTAGCACCTCGATGCTTTCAGCCTTTCAGGCTGGAGTGGAATCGGGTCTCCAGCATGCTAAGGCCCCATGCTTTACAGAGCACACTCCAGGCCAAACAGATGAGCAAGGTCTGAAGGTCAAATGCTTGTGACAGACAGACCAAGTCTCATATTGACAGTGACACCCTATGGGTGACTTTAGGAGAGTCCGAAGTTAAGCTAGATTGGGTCAGGGTTTAATTCTGACATGAATTAAATATATGACATGCTTGAAATGGTACCTGGCACCTGGTGAACACTATGTAGTTACTGGGTTTTGTTGGTTATGGAACAGTCGGAGAAGTGGAATCACAAGGGATTCAAAATGGGACCTTGAAATTTTGGTCACACCAAAGCTGGTTTGGTTATTCTTGGTATCTTATCCTGCCGTGGGCCGACCATTAGCAATGGGAACCTGAACACGCCAGGCGCTCTCCCTGCCCCTCAGCAGCCCCTGCACTTATAGACCACAGCATGACGCATGCCCTCTGTGCCACCGCTTCTTGCATTTAAGGCCAGGAGGACTGGCATGCTGTGGAAAGATGACGATGAGAAGAACTATAATTCTTAAATATTTCCCTCATTAGATGTGCAGACCAACAGAAAATTTCTTACTTCAATACTGAGTAGGAATCACGCCTAAATCTGCAACACTGCAACAAACCTTTAAATATCATTTAAATTGTGCACTCAGAGGAGGTGCTATTTCTCACGAAGCATGAGCTATTACTCAAAATAAGCAAAAAAAGAACCCCCAAAATCCACACACCACCAACAAACGACAACAAAATCCCAAACAACCTCTCCAAATCCCACGTATTAAAAAGTAATATCCTATCTAATAAAAGAGCAATATGCAAATTGACTGTCACTCCAACACACAAGATGGCTGCCCCCATGTGGTCAAAGATGGCTCTCCCCATGTGGACACAAGATGGCCACTACAAGATGGCTAGCAGAGGAGAGCAGTTGGGAAGGACCAGGCCTGCAAGGGAGGGCAGTTGGGGGCGATCAAGCCTGCAGGGGAGGGCAGTTAGGGGTGACCAGGCCTGCAGAGGAGGGAAGTTAGGGGTGACCAGGCCTGCAGGGGAGGGCAGTTAGGGGCAAATAAGCTGGCAGGGGAGCAGTTAGGCATCAATAAGGCTGGCAGGCAGAAGTGGTTAGGGGCAATTAGGAAGGCAGGCTTGCGAGCAGTTGGGAACCAGCAGTCCTGTATTGTCAGACATCCCTCGAGGGATCCCAGATTGGAGAGGGTGCAGGCTGGGCTGAGGGACACTCCTCCCCCACCCCCTGTGCACAAATTTTGTGCACCAGGCCTCTAGTCCTATATAATAAAGAGCTAATATGCAAATGGTAATCACGCCCTCACACCCTTGTGCCCTCGTGCTGGGGCCGGAGGACCTGAGGCCATGCCCAACCAGACCCAGTGTCGGGGCTGGGGGACCTGAGTCTGCGTCCCCTGACATTGTGCTTGGCTGGGGTTAACCTGTTTGATTCTGGGGGGAGGGGAATCAGTATGGAGCAACAGCAGAGCAGACACTTTTGACAATCCAGCATGGAGTCACGGTAGCCATGACAGTTTTGTCAAGTGCTATGTTAAGACTGAGGTAATGAGAACACTCTTTGGAAGCATCCAAAACCACAAGTCTGGGCACTCGGTGGGACTTCCACCACTGGGAGGGCTATAAGAACTCAGAGCTCCAACCACTAAGCCACACCAACTGTACCAAGGTCATATTGGGAGCCCCGCTGGCCTTCCACTGCAGCCACCTGGCTTGAGAACCATGCCAACCTCTCCACCTGTGGACACGCCAGTGACCCAGTGGCTGGGACTCTGTGTCCAGCACTCGCTCGTTCCTGGAAGCTCCCTGACTCTGTGTGTAACCTGTGTGTGACTCTACTGGCTTGTCGGGGAGGTCTCCCCTAATGAACCTGGCCGTGTGGAAAGAAAGAAGGTGTGTGATGCTTCCATGCTCACGACAGGGTCTTTGTCAGGCTGCCTTCCTCCAGGAAGAACCTGTTTGTCAGGAGCAGGACCACAGGCCTAGAGCCATAGAGCTGTGTACCTCCTGGAACACTTCACTTAATGCAGAAGTTGAGGCTCCACTTCCTGCTGGGCTGGCTCCAGCCTAGTGTTCTGATTGTGATGCTGTTATCAGCATTGGCCTCAGGGAACCTGCCTGATTCCTTCACACTCAGCCCCCTGCTCCAATCAGGTTTCAGTCCTCAGGCCTACTGCCGTTAGTCCGCTTTTGTGCCGTTTTGCTCGTGGAGATTTCCTTTAACCTCCATGCATCTAACAATGCACTAAACGGTATCTTTTATCCAGAATCTAGTTTTGTGGTTCTTTTTTTAACAGCAGGAGGACCTCCACATTGCAGAAAATGAAAGAAGTCCGGAGTACAGTTTTTATCCTGCAGATAATGAAGAGCCATTAAAGCTGCTTTGAAGTTTTGTGTGTTATCCAGATTCCTGGGGAGAGCGCTGGCAGTCAGACAGGAGGGAGACTCAGGCAAGATCGCTGACCAAGGTATTTTAACAGAGCAAGTAACACATGACAAAGGCCCGCGAAGTAGGCATAGAGATGACATTTAAAATATGATCATCAAAGAATTGTCACAACTTAGTGATTGAATATTTCTAAATAATTAGGCTTTCTCCAAGTTTATAGGTAGCAAGGACTGGTGACATGGAGGACCTACTCCAGGAAGGAGCTACCTTCCTAGATAACTAGTTTAATCTAAAGTAAGGAGGAAGCTAGCAAGGCCTGTTAGATCAAAATCCATCCTGTGACCCATTGTTCAAGATGGCCCAGCAAATATTTATTTACTAAACATTAACATATTCATCTCCTTGTGAACTGCCTTACTTCCTGTTTGAAGTTCTGGGCCCCACCTTCCTCCTCTTACCATGGAATGACATATATGCCTCATGTTTCATGTCTTTGGAATTTTCACACATATGTGAATTTCCCATGTGCACATATTAATACTTAATTTCTCCTGTTAATCTCTTGTATGTCGTTTGGATTATTTGACCAGCCAGAAAGAAGAACTATGTGGGAAAGAGGAAAGTGTCCCATCTCCAACACCACTGATTAAAACACCTTTTTCATTTATATTTACTAAAAACATTTGACCTTGGCATGAGCCACGACTGAGCTATCAGGATCTGTAACTGCTATAGCCCTTTGCTTATCTTGTCTCCAGGCCACAAGGCATGATGGTCCAAAAGAAACACCTGCTGCAAAAGTCTAAGGCGCCTCCAGGGCTCTTCTGTAGTGCAAAGTGCAGCCATCTGAAACACACACACACACACACACACACACACACACACACACTACAAAATCTTGAGAAAGGAAAAGAGAACATTTGTAGGAGGCTAATCCACCTCTCAGAAACTAGGTCACTCCTTGTCTACTCTGCCCAGTCCTCTGAAACATCCACACATTGTTGTGTGGAAGATAGCAATACGGATTGGAACAAATTAAGTACCACTATTTCCATTTCATTAAAACTGCTAACTTCAGGGAAAATGAAGCTGTAGTTTGTACACGTTGGACCTGTTGGATTATCATCAACAACAAGGGCAAAAGGATTAGCTACTTGCTAGATTTCTCAGAATTTACTACACGATTGGGCATGTTTGCTGATGACCTACTTTCAAGATGTGCTGTGCTTTTTATTTATTTTTCATGGTAATGAAATGCTCGTATCTCTCAAATGCACAACAAACATACAAGCACCAGCTAGATAGCACAGTTCAAATTTTTAAAAATTATGTGTTTCAAGGGAAGACATTGGGGAGAGAATGCAGAGAGCATGGCCTAACAAGGTAACAGCAAGGCGGTGCTGTTAGATATCAGTGGACACAGGCAAAGAGAGGTGGACAACCTGGGAGCAATGGGTAAGTTTCCTCTCAGCAGAAGGCAGGGTGAAGAGATGGCGGGGACCAGGGAGCAAATTTCCCCCATCCCCAAAGCCATAAGGCCAAGCAGTCCCTGAAACTCTGCGGCCAGCCTCAGAGGAAAAGGGAGAAAGGGAAAGCCTGAACTGACCAATTTAAACTGGAGGATGACTGAGAAAACAGAACAGCCAAGTTTATATTTTCTGCCACCAAGAAATTTAAGGTTATGTTGAATTATAGAAAAATATAGGGACTTTTGGCAGAGTTGAGGTCACGGCTTGAAAACATCACACCCACGACTCAAACGTAAGTAAGTGGGAAAGACTCTTCCACCCCCCGACAGCCCTTTGTCTTTCTTCACCCACCGCTTCTAAGTAAGACAGCTCCTTAGCGCTCTCTCTGCTCTCCGGATCTTCCTGCCTCTAAAACGAACTTGAGTAACAACAGCTGGAACTGGGGTGAGAACACCCATACCATGTCTCTGGGTTTCTGCCACACAGAAACCAAGAGACAGATCCTGGTTTTAGACCAGATTTGAAGTGATATGAAAGGAAAAGCTAAATAAATAATATCTGGGCCAACACCAATGCCCATGTGCATTCCCTCTCTATATCCTTGAACATTATTTCAAACTAAAGGCACAGTGCACGGATTCGTGCACCAGTGAGGTCCCACAGCCTGGCCTCTGCCCTCTCGCAATCCGGCACACCTCGGGGGATGTAGTAGTGAGTGAAGTAGCAGGAGGCCAGGGTGCTGCTACCGCTCATTCTGGCCCTGCTGCACCTGCCACTGCCGCTTGGTAGCACTGCACAGAGGTGGGCGAGGCTTACGCTGCCGCAACTGTACTTGCCAGCCATGAGCCCAGCGTCTGGTGCCTGTCTGTCAGCTGAGCAGCGCTCCAGCTGTGGGAGCGCACTGACCACCAGGGGGCAGCTCCTGCATTGAGCATCTGCCCCCTGGTGATCAGTGGGCACCATAGCTACCAGCCAGTCTTCCAGTCATCAGGTCGACAGGTCAGGTAGGCTTTTATATATATAGATTAGAGGCCCCGTGCACAAAATTCATGCCAGGGGGTGTGTCCCTCAGCCCAGCCTGCACTCTCTCCAATCTGGGACCCCTTGAAAAATGTCTGACTGTCCATTTAGACCCGATCCTAATAGTAGAGAGGGATGTCCGATCCTAATTGGGCAGTTGGACATCCCTCTCACAATCCAGGACTTCTGGCTCCCAACTTCTTGCCTGCCTGCCTTCCTGATTGCCCCTAACCGCTTCTGCCTGCCAGATGGCTGATAGGTCCATGCAAAAGTGTTCAACATCACTAATGAAGGGAATGCAAGTCAAACCATAATGAGATACCACCTCATCCCTCTTAGCATGGCTACGATCAAAGAGATAAGAAATAAGTGTTAGAGAGAATGGGCATTCAGGCCTGTCTTAGTATGTAAGGGCTCTGTAACAAAATATCAGACTGGGTAGCTTATAAACAACAGAAAGTGATTTCTCACAGTTCTGGAGGCTGAAGTCCAAGATCAGGGTGACGGCAATAGTCAGGTTCCGGGGAAGGCCTTCTTCCCGGCAGCAGACTGCTGACTCCTTCCTAAGTGCTCCCACATGGAAGCTCTATGGGTCTTTTTATGTCACTAATTCCATTCATGAGGGTTCCACCCGGGTGACCTAATCACTTCCCAAGGGCCCCACCTCCCAGTACCATCCCTTGGGCATTAGGTTGTCAACATATTTGAGGGGAACACAGACATTCAGACCAGAGCAATGCCCCTTTGGAGGAAGCTCCAGGTTCACTCTGTTACTCTGGCATCATATTAATTATGCCTCCTTTTACTTCAAAAATGTCATGGGTTGGACAATAAGTTACATGGTCACCTTTCCTGATATGACTGTTTACTTTTCTGGCTTCATCTGGTACCTTTCCTGACATCACTTAATCCTAAACCCCTGCTCATTTCTGTCAGTTAACCTTCCTCCTGGTCTCACACACTGTTCACTTTGCCTAAGGTCCTCTCTTCTTCACTTCTCACTTGGTCTGTTCATTCGGTGTTGTAAGGAAAATAGCGTAGTAAACTGTTTTTCCAACTGTGGGTTGTGACCCGTTCATTAGTAGGTTTTAAAATCAATTTTGTGGGTCACATTCAGTATTTTTAAAAAAGTAAAACTGTCTAGAATAAAAGAGAATCCATCAGAAGGCATCGCTAATAACTAGTTTGTGAAACTGCTGTTTCGGGGTGCGGAGTGATTGTGTGTGGACTGGAGTCATGACCTGAAAGGCACCTCTGACTGGATCAGAGTCACATCGGCATAGGCTGCGGGATCAGACTATTTTTTTTTTTTTTTAAATATATTTTATTGATTTTTTATACAGAGAGGAAGAGAGAGAGATAGAGAGTTAGAAACATCAATGAGAGAGAATCATCGATCAGCTGCCTCTTGCACACCCCCTACTGGGGAGGTGCCCACAACCAAGGTACATGCCCTTGACCGGAATCGAACCTGGGACCTTTCAGTCCCTAAGCCGACGCTCTATCCACTGAGCCAAACAGGTCTCGGCGGGATCAGACTATTTGATCTAAATCCTGACTTTGCCACTTCCTAGCTTTGTGACCTTGGACAAGTTATTTAAACTGTGAGGATTTTCCTCGTTTGTCTTATGAGATTGTTACAAAATTAAATGAATCAAAATGGTTAAAACTGCACCCAGCACACACAACACGCGTTGACTATTTATCATTACCTATCCTTCAGGTTCTAGTTGGAGCATCACTTTCTCCAGAAAGCCTCCCCTAACACCCAAAGTCAGGGTTCGTGCCCTCCTGTGTCCTCCCTTCTTACCCCTTATCCCACTTGTCTGAGGAGACGTGGCCAGATCTGATTGGACCACTGGGAGCTACAGAAAGGCGGGTATCTTGTTCATCATTTGGTATCTAGCAATTAGCACAGTACCTGGCACATAATAAGGTATCAGTACATTTTTGCAGAATTAATCATTTAATCACTCTTGGAAATAGATATACAGCCATTTGTTTTATGCAAATAAAGTCATCGTGAGACTTACACACCTGAGAAGTCACAGTCATTTTGATGAAGAACCTGTCACCTTAGTTTAGATTAAGCCTGATTCTCTTAATTTGAAATGTCAGAGGGTTATATAACTTTTTATAATATACACTCGTTAGCAAGGTAGTAAAAGATTTATGTTGGATGGCTTCTTGATCTAAAATTCATAAATAATTTTAAAATCAGCATCTATTAATTTTTCTTTTAATCATTACGATGGGAAAAGTTGGGTACTGCATGACAAATAGAAGGTGGCACCTTAATTTATTTATTTTTGGGGGGCAGTAAAAATAGTATTTTATTCCACCCCCTCCCACTCACCATCTCCCTACACCCCCCAGTACACTTTTTCCTTCTCGTTCCCACAGCAATGTTACAATCAGAAAACAAATGTGTGGGTGTTTTTGTTTTTGTTTTGTTTTGTTTTGTTTTTTGGGGGGGCACGGGATTTGGGGAGGAATATGGGTAAAAACAGTCAAATTACAGTTGGAATTTTTCCAAATAGGTTATCCACTTAAGTCATCATCTTCTCCCTCATCTTCAGGTTCTCATTTTTGCTTCTGAGCCCTTTCTTCAAGATCTTCATCTTCCTAGTTGTTTACTTCCCAGTCATTATAGCCTCTTCATCCTCTTCATTCTCCCCATCACACCCTCCTCCTCTTCATCCACTGCCTGAGCTGCCTCCTCCTCCTCCCCATTCTCTCCTCCTCCTCTTCGTCTTCCTCCCCCTCCCCCTCCCCCTCCTCTTCCTCTTGGTCCAGGCCCTCTACATAGCCCTGGGCGCCTGAGTCAGGGGCCTCGTTGTCATCCTTCCGGATATGTAAGTGATGGAGGAGCTTGAACACACTTTATCTACAGTCATTCAGGCTGGTTACCTCACAATTGAAAAGGTTCTGTCCTGAGCTTTTCTAACTTTTTCAGTGGCTCTATTGTGCTGAGGTCTCTAATTTTGTTGACACTATTGTGACAATACTTCCAAGCCCCTGAGATTGTTACCGCTTAGTTCAAGCTTCTTAAGTTTAACTTTGCTAAGTTTGTGACTGAGGTGAAGGCCATGTTGATTGTACTTAAGAACTCCAGTTCTTCAAATGCATCTGCGAGGCCTTCGGTTTTGCCTTCATTAGACCGACAGCTGTCCGGGACAAGCTCTTTCATATCAGAGGACGTTCTCCGCAGCTCTCAGTGAACCCATTGTCCAGGTCCATCTCCTGTGCTCTCTGCAGAGGCTCCTAAGCCAGCGGAATTCAATCAATACACCCTGACCCCACAGCCACACAGTTTAGAATTTAAAGGCTTAACCAGCTCTGCTCCATTCTTCAAAATGTGGCATATTTAAATGTACTTACCATCCATCTTTCTAGTCTTTTATTTTACTGAGCTCTGCAAATAACTGTGGTTTTGCTCTATTCATTCATTTCAATGTAAGTCTTGAAATAATTTTATCTATGTCTTTTTCATGTCTGAATCATGTTTCCCATATTTTTGAAGTAAAAAGGAACAATTAAGTTAAAAAGCATTTTAATTGGCTTTATTAATACCAACTATGTAATACATAATTACTATGTTGATAACCTCTCAAAGTTCTCTCATCGGTTCTTTAATTTGAAGAATGCTTTGCAATGCTCTGGTGACTGACATAGACTATTTTGGGGAAATGTGACTATTTCAGGGAAATGTGAAAGCCTCCAGCAACTGCCCTCAAAATGGAAGACATCAATCAGCGCCCAGTTTATGAGTACATCTAAAAAGGATATGCGATGGCCAGAAGAGTATTGCATTGCTAGGGGTGACAGAGAGCAGAGCCCAGAAGAGTGCTGCGCTAACGGCAGAGTCACCCAGACCCCTGCGGATGGTCTGGGGACTCCTGTACAACTAACTCTCTTACTAAGTCACATGGACACAAGTCAAATGATGATGAGGGTTACAAAGAAAACAAAGCAGAGAAGAGGGATAGGGAGTGCCAATGGTGGTGGGGGGTGTCAGTTTTTAATAAAATGTTCAGGAAGACCTCCCTAGAAGGTGACATTTCAGCAGAATATGAAAAGAGGGGAGAGACAGAGACAAAGAGTGAGAGACTGAGGGAGCACCATGGGTACAGGATGCAGGAGTGACTTCAGAACAGAAGGCCTTCCTCCGGCACACTGGAAAGAAGGCTAAAGGCTCCATAAAGTGGGAGTGGGAATGAGTCTGTTATGTACTCAGCTATCTTCCAATTGTCCTGGAGGACACTCCTTTCACCAGGGCATTAAAAATGTTCAGTGACGGGCAGTATTTGTTTTCTGATTGTGACAGCTTTGTGGTGCTTGTCATCTGTAGGCTGAAGATGACCGCTGGGTGATGCAGTGGAGCCAGGCCCCCTGACCTCTGGGAATGATGGCAGCCTGGAGTGGTGAAGCCAGATGCTTGTGCCTAACTCTTGGAGACAACGTGGCACAGTAACCGTGGTTAGCCACGGGGATATAATGATAACAGCTTTTTGTTGTTTTTTTACTTTCAGTGATGTATCATAATGGTTAATGAATCACAAGACCTATAGGAAATAGATAAGCAGCCTACTACGTGCTGCTAGACATAAATAGATGGAAGACTTAACTATTGTCATCACGGTGGGGTTCGTGGTCTCTTATCCAATTCCTAAACCTGAGCCAGTTCACAGAGCCAGAGCCTCTTGATTGAGGGGAAGGTCAGATCCCTCTGAGGGAGAATCCTGAAATTCCACCACGGGCATACATAGTAAATTTTGCTCTAAGCCTTCCCTACAGGTACCTGAAGCCATTTACAACAACTACTGTACCAGGAAAGGAAAATACACAGGATTTCCAGGTCTTGTTAGATGCTGGCTCTTAACTGACATTAATCTCTGGAGATCCAACAACTCCACTATAGTCCAGTGAGTAGAAATTTATGGAAATCAGATGGCACCTGAAGTCTTGGCCTAGGCTCCACCCCACAATGGGCCCAGTAAAACCACAGACCTACCTCTAGCTGTTTCCATGGTCTCAGAACGTATAATGGGAACAGAACACTCAGTGACTGGCAGAATCCCCACATCGGTTCCATGACCCATGGAATCGAGGCTATTATGGTTAGAAGGACAGGGTAGAAGCCCTCAGAATTACACTCCCCCCCCCCAAAAAAAAAAAAATCCATCAAAGTCTTGATTCTTATCACATTCCAATATCACCTGCCTGCTTTTCTGAAAAGCCAGATGGATTGTGGAGAATGATACATATTATTGCAAATATAATCAGATGGTGATGCCAATCATAGCTGTAGCTCCAGCTGTGGTATCCTTACTCTCAGCCTAGAAATGTTTTACAAAATCTATTAATAATTAGGATCAGTTAGCCTGCATGTGACTGGGACACAGTATACCTTGATTGTCTTGCCTCACAGCTGGATTTTCTTAATATCCCACAGAACATCACATGGATCCAGTAATGATGGTACAATGCTGATTGGACTTATTAAGCACGGAGCAGCAAGCACTCTTGGTGCTACCTGCTGGCGGAAGGTGGGTGATAAGTCCTGGGAAGTCCAAGGGCTGCCACACCTGTGCAGCGTTCATACAGCGGTGAGGGGAGGGTCAGGATATCTTCTCTAACATGAGAGGCAAGTTGTTGCACCTCAAAATGCGCCCCCCCCACCCCCACACACCCAACAAAATCACAGTAATCATGACCTCTTTGAATTTTGGAGGCAATGTATATGACATTTGGGCGTCTGCTCTGATCATGTACCCCGTTTTCAGTGCTCATCAAAGCAAGAAAAGGTTCTGCAGCAGCCCGGCCCACTGCACAGGCTGCCTGGACAGTACAACCTAGAACCAGCGCAAGTGCCTTAGGCAGAGACAGATGCTCAATGAGCCCTGGTAGGAAATCACAAAGCTGATCTCTCAAAGATTTAAATGAACAGAGTAATTTGATATTATAAAAATATCACTTCTCCAAATTGATTTAAAAATTGACAGTGCCAATGAAAACTAATGGAGTGGGGTGTTTTGTTTTTTTTCAAGGAATGTGACAAAACTTTTTTGTAGAAAAGCAAAAAGTAAAAAATAGACAAAACACTCCTAATGAAGGAAGTCATCAAGAATTATTGCAAAGGTAGAGTAATTAAAACTATTTGTTGGCGCAGGGATAATAGAATAATTTACAGAACAGAATAAAGAGCTCAGAAACAAACCCATGCACATGTGTAAACTTGCTTTAGGATACAGATGGCATTACAGTTCAGCTAGGAAAGAACACACTTTTCAATAAAATGATGCTGGACCAGCTGGATATCCATTTAGAAATAAAATTAGACTCCTGCTTCCACCATACACAAAACCAATACCAGCTGCATTAAAATTGTAATTGTGGAAAGCAAAACTTGAAAATGTTTAACCTACATAGAAGTATCTTTATGGTCTTGAGACAAGAAAAACATTTTTTTTTTTAAATAACAAGATACAGAAAGTACAAATCATAGGAATAAAATTCTACCTCGTTAAAACTTTCGCTATTCAAAAGACTCTTTACAAAGTGGAAAGATAAGTCATGACCTGGACAAATGTATTTTAAAAATGAAATGTTAACCTCCAGAATAGATGAAGAATTCCTACAAATCAAGAAAAAGCCAAACAACCAAATAGAAAAATGGACAAAAGATCAGAACAGACAATTCACAGGTGAGGAAATATGAATGAACCATACACATTTGAAAATATGCTCAATTTAATTATTAAACAATACATTTAAAAACAAATGATACCAACCATTACCCAACAGATTGGCGATTACCCTCCCCTCCCCACAAATTACACTATACTGTAAAGAGCTTGTGTGGATATGGAGCAACGAGAACTTTGGAAAACAATTTGGCACTATCTAGTACATTTAAAGATGTTCATATTGAACCATCAGCAATTTCACTCTGAAATATGTGCCCTAGAGAAACTCTTGTCCATGAGAACCAGGAGTCTCATAGAAGCATGTTCACAACAGCACTTTTTACAATGCAAAAAACCTGAGCACCATACTGATGACAGCTCTAAAACACAGTTCTAGAGTGGAATAAATGAATACACTCTAATACATGTACACAATAAAATACTATACAGCCATGACAACCATGTACACATCTAGATGAACCTTAAAAACATATTACTGAGTGATAGAGGCACAGAAAAATAAACTCAATGACTATCTATAATAATAAAAAGGTAAAATGCTAATTAGACTGGACGTCCTTCCAGACTAAGCTGGGCTGGACTGAAGCCAGGTCCTGGGTGCCTGCCAGCAGCTGGACGGAAGCCGCCTGGGTCCCAGGTGCCTGAGGGAAGCCAGTGCTGGTGCTGGCAGCCAGGGAAAGGAAGGTCTATTCCTGCATGAATTTTTTGTGCATCAAACCTCTAGTATTTAGATAAAATTTTAAAGCCTGTAAAATGAATAATGTATTTTTCAGAGTATAAACATATGTAGAAAAACTATAAAGAAAAGCAAGGAATGGTGAGCACAAAATTCAAGAGAATAGTCACTCAGAAGAAAGGAATGGGCTCAGTGAAGCAACGACCGAGTGCAGGTGAGGGCGGTGCTCCCAACACACAGGCAGAGTGCGGACAGCGGATCACGCGCCTGAGGAGGGAAGCAGCAGGCAGAAAGGAGAACTGAGGATGCTGCACCAGAATCACTTTCCTACTTTATTTTTGCCTTGGGCTGAAGTTGCCAAAATTATAACATGGAAATGAGAACCATCTGTTGACAGTATAAGTTAGTGAGCTGGGCAGAATTTACCAAAAGAAATTGAGTAATGTATTTTAAATCTGACTCAAATTGTGGAAAAATATAAATAAAAAGCCTACTTTAGTTGAGAGAAGAAAAAGCTGTCATTTTATCATCATCTATAATGGCAAACATGGAAATAACTTAAATAACCATTAACATAATATTGGTTAAGTAAAATAGGAGAGATTCATACTGTGGCACACAGTTTTAATAGTTATAAAAAATTAAATAGATCAGGAACAGTGAAATGGACCAAAGGAACAGGAGAGAGCTGTTAAATAGATGCTATTATATGACTCTAACTTAGCAGAGGTTAGAGTCATTTCAAAACAGAAGAGAAAAATTAATTAGTCAATGTTTTTGAGACACTGGATCCCCTCTGCTGTATCTCAAAACATTCACAAATATATTCAATCCAGATAGGTTAAGGAACCAAAAAAATTAAGATGAAATATGGGTGAACATGCACTCTGAACCTGTGTGGAAAAAGCCTTCTTAAAAACACAAAAACAAATGCTCAGAAGGAAAAGAGGAATAAATATGACTATGAAACAGAAAGCCTCTATAAAAATACCAACTAAACAAAAAAACTTCTATAAAAAAAGGTTTAGAGGTAATTCATAGCCTGTAAAATGATATTTGCAACATAAATAACAGAGAGGATTAGTAAAATGGTAGAATCGTCCCTCGTGTGACATATTTTTGACTTTTTCCCTTTGAACGGTTGCCACTGATGCTCACTTATACTCCATTTCACTTGTATTAAAATGTTGGCAGGAGAACCATGTCCACAAAGCCTGAGCATGGAAATTTACAGCGCCTTTAATTATAACTAGAGGCCCAGCGCACAGAATTTGTGCGCGGGTATGGTCCCTTAGGCCTGGCCTGTGATCAGCGCCATCTTCCCCTGCTGCCCGCAGCCGGCCCCCCCTCCCCCCCCCCTCGCTGCCACCCACCCTTGGTTTCCCATTTGCCATCGGCAATCGGAGCCTGCTGGTCAGTGGGGAAGAACTGAAAGGTCGGGGCACTGCCCACATCCCTTGCCACTCACCCTCCGTTCCCCATTTGCCACTGGGTGATTGGAGCCTGATGGCTGGGGGAAGGGACCGAGAGGTTGGCTATTCCCGCTTGCTCACCGGCCCGTCCCTGTCATGAGTCGCCCTGTGTGTGTAGAGTGACTGGCAGGGCGGGAGCCTTAGCCTGGCACAACACGCATCCCCTGCCACCTACCCCCGGTTCCCCATTCGCCATCAGGCAATTGGAGCCTGCTGGCGGAGAAAGGGACCAAGAGGTGGTCAGTGCGACTCATAGTGACTGGTTGAGCAGTCATTCTGGTAATTCTGTCATTAGGGTCAATTTGCATATCACCTTTTTATCATATAAGAGGACTGCCAATACTTGGAGAACCAGTAGGCGAATGGATAAGCACCCTAGCATATCCTACTCAGCACTAAAAGGAAAAGCCTATTAAGCCATGGAAGACAAATATCACTAAGTGAAAGAAGCCAGTCTGAAAAGGATACGTAACGTATGATGCCAACTATGTGACTTTTTGGAAAAGACCAAAGTATGGAGACAGTTCCAGCATCAGTGGTTACCAGTGGGTAGAAGGGGATGTAGAAATAAACAGCGGAGCATAGAGGATTTTTAGGGCCGTGAAACTTCTCCATATCATACTCAAATGGTGGACATGTTACAAATTTGTCATATGATGTATCACACCAAGAGTGAAGCCTAATGTAAACCATGGGGTTTGGATGATATTGTAGGTGGTCCCTCGGTCCCTTCCCCCAGCCATAAGGTGTTCATGTAGGTTCTCTGACTGCTATGAATGCAGCACTGTGGTGCGGGATGCTAACTGTGGGAAGCAGTGCTTATCATCTGGAAGGAGGGGTGTATGGGAAATCTCTGTACCTTCTGCTTAATTTTGTGGTGACCCTAAAACTGCTCTTAAAAATAAAATCTATTAAAAATGTGGGGGAAATGTATGGGGTTACTAATAAAAATACAAAATGTTTCCTTACTACTCTTTCTTAAAGCTTCTGGGTTTGGACCAGTTTACATAAAGTGTATTCTAAGAATACAAAGCAAGATGTCTACAAAACTATAACCACTTACAACTAATTATCCATGTGAATAATGCCATCCTTGTGTGGCAAATATGACCCACAACTTCTTGGTTTTTGCCGTTAAAATATCCTCACCATTCTCATGACTGGTTTTATAAGGAAACTATAAACATTAACTTGTAACATAAATCTATAGTAATAAGCTACCGTTTTTAAAAATATATATTTTATTGATTTTTTACAGAGAGAGGAAGAGAGAGGGATAGAGAGTTAGAAACATAGATGAGAGAGAATCATTGTTCAGCTGCCTCTTGCACACCCCCCACTGGGGATATGTCCTCAACCAACGTACATGCCCTTGACCAGAATCAAACCTGGGACCTTTCAGTCCACAGGCCAACGCTCTATCCACTGAGCCAAACCGGTTTCGGCATAAGCTACAGTTTTTATATTTTTTGGATACTGGGGATCTAGTTAAGGGAAAAGTGTGGTGCACAGTCCAAAGATGAGGGAGAGGATGAAACTCAGAACAGAAGGAGCCACCTCTGTGATAAAGGGAAAGCATGCCCAGGTGGATATAAAAGCAAAGATATCTGAAGGGATGAAAAACACGAATGAAAAAGTTTCATTCTCGTATCGGCAGAAGATCTTTCATTCGATTTTTTGAGAAAATCAAGAGGAAGAATGGACTGAAGATTGAGTGTTCACAGAGAACAAAAAGGATGAAGTGGCTCAACAATGAACCAATCAGATCTTGAGGAGCAGTAGAGCCCAAGTGGAATTTAATGGTGTAATTTATTGGAGACAGATTTTGTATAATTTTATACTGTGCCTTTTTCTCTAGTGTTAATTACTCAAGAGGTGATTAACCAATTTGTGGGATGCTATATACATCTTGCTTTTCATCTACTGCTTGCTTCTGAAAAATGGCATAATTTAAAGTCTTTATCAAAGAGAAGTTAATACAAATGAAAAAAGGAACTGAAATTAATTTGTTCTGTTCTTAACCATTCATAAAAGATGTAAGGCTTGTAGTTGATAATTTATTAAACTAAACAATGAAAAATAGAGAAAAAGCATTGAAATAAATGGGAAAATAAGATTACAGACTCACATGTGGGTTGAATTTGCCCATTCCAGTCTTGTCCCTCATGTTCAAAGTTAAATTAAAACTACTGTTGCTATATTTCACAAAATAAAATTTGATGAAAAAAATTCCGCCCAGTATTTCTTATTCACGTTTCTGAGTAAACTTCCTATTTTTTCAACCAACTTACCTGCATTCCAGAGGTTACAATCTTCCGCTTGCCCTTCTGACAACCACGTAGTTGATGAGATACTAGTAATGGTTGGAGGAACTGTCGGCAAAATTGGCTTTGGGTCATCCTCATAAAATAACATCAGGTCCTTTCAGAAAACAAGAGAGCACATAAAAGTTGGGGGGGAAATACCATTGTCTTAGTTTGCTACAATGGATGGGCAATTTGTGGAGATACAACCTATATGCATTATGTGCAAAATGTGCATAAACACATTTTGATGGAAAGAATTCACACATGAGCTATCTATACACTTGGGTGTCCACTGAGTATCGGATGATCCAAATAAAGTATATGCAGTGGGACTGGTTAATAAATCTTCTTCTCCCATAAATGGGGATATTTGGTAGTACTTTATTATAGTACAAGAGGCCCGGTTCATGAAAATTCATGCACTGGAGGGGGGGGTCCCTCAGTACCGCCTGCCCCCTCTCACAGTCCCAGGGGCAGGAGGCGACCCAGTGATCAGGGGAAGGCAATGCCCCCATCACACCTCTGCTGCTGCCACTGCCAGCAGCACAAGCCTCGGCCAGCTCTGGTTACCTGAGCCTCAGATGGCCCTGGGAGGCTGGGCAGCTACCATCTGAGGCTTGCCTGTGCCTTGTGCTGGCCCTGGGCGGCTTGGGAGGCTGAGGAGACTGGAGGACTCTGGAGACAGGTGCACAGTGCGCCAGTGGGGCTGAGCTGACTAGGCACCACCATCTTGTGACTGTGGGGGCCACCATCTTTGAGGACATGGAGTCAATTAGCATATTCCCTCCTTATTGGTTGTGGGCATCGCCATTTTTATGAAGGTGTGACAGTCAATTACCATATTTCCTCTTTATTAGATAGAATAATGAACATATAGTAAATGCATAAACCTTAAGTATGAGCTCAAGTAACTTTTAAGTTTAGGTGTATACCTATATAGCCACATTTCTTTCACTCCAGAAAGTTCTTTGGAGTTCCTTTATACTTGATACCATCCCTCCATCATTAGTAAATAGTATTCTATCACCATCAATGAGTTTGCCTGTTCTTGAACTTCATATAAGGATAACCTTATACTATATATTCTTGTGTATCTGATTCTCATTGTTTAACATAATGGTCATGAGATGCATCCATATTTTGTGTGCAAGTAGTTCGCCCCTTATCTGTGGTTTTGCTTTCTGTAGTTTTAGTTATCCATAGTCAAACACTCTTCAAAAATACTAAATAAAAATTCCTGAAATAAACTATTCATAAGTTTTAAATTGTGTACCATTCTGAGTAGCATAATGAAATCTTGTGCTATCCCACTTGTCCTGCCCGGAATGCAAATAGTCCCTCTGTCCAGCATATCCATGCTGTATATGCTGCCCCCTGTTAGTCACTTAGTAGCTGTCATGGTGATCAGATACTGTCAAGGTATCACAGTGGTTGTGTTCAGTAACTCTTATAGTAGCCTAATGCTATGTCACTTCATCTCACCATGGAGGCACTGTATCACCTCACATCATCACAAGAAGAAGGGTGAGTATAGTACTACCAGAAGCCCAGTGCACAAAATTTGTGCATGGGTAGGGTCCCTAGCAGCTTCCAGCTGTCAGCTGCCAGCTGGGGCACCTCCCTACCTTGGGATGCCTGCTCTCACCCTGCCCCTTGGTTGAACTCCCGAACTCCTGGTGGACGGGACAAGTAGTATATTAGGCTTTTACTATATAGGACTAGAGGCCCAGTGCATAAAATTCATGCATGGGGGTGTGTCTCCCTCAGCCGAGCCTGCACCTTCTCCAATCTGGGATCCTACCTGGATTGGGCCTAAATGGGCAGTCAGACATCTCTCTCACAATCCAGGACTACTGGCTCCCAACTGCTCACCTTCCTGCCTTCCTGATTGCCCCTAACCACTTCTGCCTGCCAGCCTGATCACACCCAACCATTCCCCTGCCAGCCTGATTGCTGCTTAACTGCTCTCCTGGCAGCCTGGTCACCCCTAACTGCCCTCCCCTGCAGGCCTGGTCCCCACCCAACTGACCTTCCTTGCAGGCCCAGTAGCTCCCAACATCCCTCCTCTGCTTGCTGGTCACCCCTAACTGCCCTCCCCTGCTGGCCTGATTGCCCCCTACTGCCCTCCCTTGCAGGCCTGGACCCTCCCAACTGCTCTCCCCTGATGACCATCTTGTGTCCACATGGGAGCAGCCATCTTTGACCACATGAAGGCAGTCATCCTGTGTGTTGGAGTGGTGGTCAATTTGCATATTACTCTTTTATTAGACAGGATATTTTGGAGAGACAGAAACCACATTCACATAATTTTTAGTGCAGTATATTGTTATAATTGTTCTCTTTATAATGTTGTTATTAATCTGTTATTGTGCCTAATTATAAATTAAACTTTATCACAGGTATTAGAAAAAACAGTACATATGGGGTTCAATATTATCCTCAGTTTCAGGCATCCACTGGATCTTGGAGCATATCCCCCATGGGTTAAGGTGGAACAACTCCATCGGTATCTTTTTTGAAAGAAATATTCCATTGTATGAATATATCACAATTTTTTAAAATTCTTTATTATTTAAAGTATTATATATGTCTCCTTTTTCCCCCATTGACCTCTCCCCAGCCACTCCCACCCCCAGCTCATGCCCTCACCCCCCTAGTCTCTGTGTCCACTGGTTATGCTTATATGCATGCGTATAAGTCCTTTGGTTGATCTCTTATCCCCTCCCCCACCTTCCCCTACCTTCCCACTGAGGTTTGATGGTCCACTCGATGCTTCTCTGTCTCTGGATTTATTTTTGTTCATTAGTTTATGTTATTCATTATATTCCACAAATGAGTGAGATCATGTGATATTTATCTTTCTCTGACTAGCTTACTTTGCTTAGCATAATGCTCTCCATGTCCATCGATCCTGTTGCGAATCATAAAAGTTTTCTTTTTTACAGCAGCATAGTATTCCATTGTGTAGACATGCGTTTGTGTTTAATATATATATATATATATATATATATATATATATATATATATATATATATATAATTGATTTTTTTACAGAGAGGAAGGGAGAGGGATAGAGAGTTAGAAACATCAATGAGAGAGAAACATCAATCAGCTGCCTCCTGCACACCTCCTACTGGGGTTATGCCCACAACCAAGGCACATGCCCTAGACCGGAGTCGAACTTGGGACCTTTCAGTCCACAGCCAATGCTCTATCCACTGAGCCAAACCGATTAGAGCATGTACCACAGGTTTTTAATCCACTCATCTGTTGATGGGCATTTAGGCTGTTTCCAAATCTTAGCTATTATAAATTGTGCTGCTATGAATGGTGTTTCTGTTTTCTTGGGATATTCACAATTTTCAGTCCATTCTCCTATATATGGACATCTGAGTTATTTCCAAATTTCAGTTATTAAGAATAAAGCTCATTACTCCTGGATATTACTAGGTGTACCAGTTAATAATGCGAATTTTTTCAATAGATGGAGTTACACATAAGTTGATATATATGAGATTTGATATGTATGCTGTTTTGTTGTATTGAAAGCAAGCTTCAAAACTTCATATGTCAAATTTGCTGAAGGTGTTAACATCATAGATATTTTTACACTTAAAAATGTCGAATTTCGTGCCAAAAAAAGAGCATTTGCGGGAAGTTTTATCTGTTGGCCATTTGTATGTCTTCTAGGGAGAAGTGTCTATTTAGGTCCTCTGCCCACTTTTAATTGGATTGTTTGTTGGTGTTGAGTTGTATTGGTTCTTTATTTACTTTGACTATTAACCCCTTGTCAGAGCTGTTGTTTGTAAATATCTTCTCCCCTTCGGTTGGTTGCCCTTTGGTTTGTTGGCAGTTTCTTTTGCTGTGCAGAAGCCTTTTAGTTTGACACAGTCCAATTCATTTATTTTTGCCTTTGCTTTCCTTGCCTTATGAATTTGGGATCAAATTCATAAAAGCGTCTCTAAGAGCGATACGATGGCCACAACACAATATAATAATAGTGATATGTTATTTTAATGTATTGTTGTATTCAATTTGTATTCATAAGTTTAGTATCTATGTTTTCTTCTATATGATTTATTGTTTCAGGTATTATACTTAGGTCTTTGATCCTTTTTGAATTAATTTTTATACATGGGGACAGACTGTAATCTAATTTCATTCTTTTGCATGTGGTTTTCCAATTTTCTTAGCCCCATTTATTGAACAGGCTTTCTTTTCTCCATTATATGTTTTCTGTTCCTTTGTCAAAAATTATTTGCCTACATACATGTGGTTTTTATTTCTGGGTTCTCAGTTCTATTCCATTGGTCTGTGTGTCTGTTTTTCTGTCAATACCATGCTGCTTTGATTATTGTTGTTCTGTAGCATAATTTAAAGTCAGGTAGTGTGAGACCTTTGGCTTCATTCTTTTCCCTGAGAATTGCTTTGGCTATTCCAGGTCTTTTGTGGTTTCATACACATCTGATTTTTTTTTGGTTTATTTCTTTAAAAAATATCATTGAAATTTTGATGGGATTGCATTAAATCTGAATATTGCTTTGGTAATATGGACATTTTAACTATGTTGATTCTTCCAATCCATGAACGTGGAATATCTTCCAATTTCACTGTGTCTTTTACAATCTCTTTTTTGTAGTTTTCAGTACATAGGTCCTTCACATCCTTTGTTAAAAGTTGATACCTATGTATTTTATTCCGTTTGCAATTGCAAAAGGAATTTTTTCATTTATTTTTCTAATATTTCATTGTTAGTATATAGAAATGCAGTGGATTTATGAACACCGATTTTGTATCCTGCAACTTTACTGTATTTGTTTATTATTCCTAAAAGTTTTTGGGGGAGTCTTTAGGATTTTCTATAGAAAAAAAAATCATGTCATCTGCAAAAAAGTAACACTTTTACTTTTTCATTCCCAATTTGGATGGCTTTTGTTTCTTTCTCTTACCTAATTGCTCTGGCTAGGATATCCAGTACTATGTTGACTGAGAATAGTAAGGGTGGATATCCTTGGCTTGTTCCTGATTTTAGAAGAAAAGCTTTCAATTTTTCAACATTGAATATATTATGTTGAGGTACTTTCCTTCTATACCTATTTTATTGAATATTTGAATCACAAATGGATGTTGTAACTTACCAAATGCTTTTTCTGCATCTATTGATAAGCCCATATGGTTTTTATCCTTTGTTTTGTTAATGTAGTGTATTACATTTAATGATTTGCATATATTGAACCATCCTTGTGCTCCTGGAATGAACCCCGCCTTAATCGTGATTTATTATTTTTTAATGTATTATTGTATTCAATTTGCTAATATTTTGTGTTTCTGTCTGTTGTTTTTATTTGGTGTATTCCACAACTTATTCCTCTGCTTCCTCTTTTTTAAAGTTATGTATCTCAATTTTGTGTGTGTGTGGGGTGTGGGTGTGTGGTTACCATTAGGTTTATGAAAAAGAAAGTTTCATATATACAGTAGTCCTTTTTCTTTTTAATCTAACCTCCTTTGCAAATTCAGACTTTACCCTCACCCCTTTCATGTTTTTATTGTCACAAATTACCCCTGTTTATGCTGTTAAGTATGTTGATGATCTTATTTGTACAGCAAAAGTTTTAAATTGTGATGTCTTACATCATGTTTTTTCTTTTAGGGATTATGTTTTTGGCCAGCCCTACATCCAAAAGGGTTTTCTCCAATATATTTTTTTAAGTATTATACTTTTACATTTAAGTCTGTGATCCATTTGGAGTGAATTTTTGTTTAATTTCAAATTCATAGTTTTGCCCAAAAAATGTCCAACTGCTTGAATATAATTTATTGAAAATATTATCTTTAAATTTCTTTTGTCAAAAATCAGTTGGCCATATTTGTGTGGGTCTATTTCTTAGTTCTCTACTATGTTTCATTGACTTGAGTCTAGCCCTCCACCAACATAAAAAATCCCTATATGATTACCAACAGGGATTGGTTAAATAAATTAAGATTAATTTATATATCAAGAATACAGCAAAGTTAATATGCACTGATATAAAAATATGTCCACAACATGTAGGTTAGTGATAAAAGCATATTTTAAAACAATATGCATTGAACGATTGCATTTATTACTATAGGAAGTTGTGCAAGATATATTGCTTAGTTCAAAGCATGTTACAGAGCACTATACGGTGAATAAATACATTCAGGTAAAAGAAATGTAGGGACTCAGAAAATTTCTTCCCAAAATTCATAAAAAAAACAACCCTGCTAGTATAGTTGTCTCTTAGAAAAGGAACAGAAGGAATAGAGAGAAATAAGAAGAAACTGTTTTTTACTTTTTACCCTTCAATATTGTTTAATTTTTCAATAAGTATTATCTAATTTAAAAAGAATAAAAGCACAAACATAAAAATAAAACAGGATTCAACCATAAAGCAATGATGCAGTAAGTAAAGGGATAATAAATTAACATAACTAAAATAAGCATAATTTCCATTTTTCTAACAGCTTTGATGAGTTCAAATTTTTACAAATATAATAAGTGACATGCTAATAAACCCAAAGATAAAAACTGTTTATTCTTAATTTAGCAAAATAATAAATGAAGGCAGTAGGAAATAAATATTTATCTTCTATCACTAGCAATTTAGTAACTCACAAGGAGACTGAAAGCTTTGGTCACCTTTAATTTTGTGTGAGTCAATTCATAGCATCCCTATCTGTTGCTATGGGAACAACTGTGACTGAAAAAGTCATAGCCTCATTGTTGAATCTTCTCCAACAGGAAAAGGGGAAGGTTTTTTGAGGTGATGAAAAGCTACAAATGGCCTTATTAATTAGCAGACTTAATAAGAAAAATTCTGGACAGTATGCAAAGAGAAAGCACACTGTGTCTCACTGTCACACACGTAAAGGCTTTCCTTTACACAGGCAAGCACTGCTCTGCCTTTGAAAGCCATGTTCTATTATTGTTGTTAGATAATTCTTTCATTTATAGAAAGAAAATAGTTAAAGAGGTTTCTATTAAAGGTTTTTAAAAGATATTTTTAAGCACTCCTCATTGTGCCTAAGCAACCAACAATATCATTTCTTCCTCGTTCTCTACTAAGAACATGAGGGTTTTAATGTAGACGCAGTACATTTGGCAACAACAATTGGGTTTACTGTTTAGCACGATAGCTCTTGTCTTCTGCTTCAAGAGCAGGTTTCCGAAGAGGGCAATATAGGGCGGCATCAAATGTTCCTGACAGACATTAGGAGTTGCTTGTCAGTAGTAATGTTTTGAAAAAGGGAAATGGAGCTCCAGCTTTAAACTTCCTTTGAGGAAAAGAAACCGTATTTTTACTCATTGATATAAGATGTGGAATGATGTAAATCAATTACTGTACTTCCCTCTAAAGTAAGAAAAACAAATAATAATGAGAAGTTAATGACCGATACAAAAAAAGGCTAAGTAGCACTTTAGATCTCTGTTAGGCTCCGATGCATGTAAGATTATTCCAGTCAATTTTCTCCCTTAAAAGCCAGCAGCAACAGATAAATTGATCTCGAATTTAAAAATCATTTTGATTTAATGTCATATCTTTTAAGATAATCTAGACATTTTCAATCTATGGGCTATTATGCAATTAAGGAATAGTGAAATTTTAATGTTATGTACTTCTCAGAGCTGCCATAAATTCAGTGCCTAATTGGGTTGGGGAAAGGAGTTGGAAACAGAAGGTCAAGAAATAATTCCAATCTCCCTCGCAGGAGCTGTGGCAGCGAATACTAAACAAAGCACTCGGAGCAGGAGACCAAACAAGCCTCTTTCACAGGAAAGGAAGAGAAGGAAGTTACCACTGAAAGTCTACCATTCATTGATTTTATTTAAAAAAATGTGGCAACTAACAATTCAGTAATGAATAAAACTTAAAAAGGTCTTTAGTCTCAAGAAGCTTTCCTTCTGGTAGGAGAAACACATACCAAACAGAAAAACGAGTGAGTGAATAAGATAATTTCATATAGTCTTGAGTGGAACAGATTTCCAATCCAGATGGTTCTATCCGTTTGGCTCATGCTTTGGGGATACCTTCCTCCCCCAAACACACAGCGATGAGAGGGAAAATGCAAATGTGAAAATTAAGGACACAGTGATGGTCAAACACAAAATGAACATCTTCATGGCTGAGAGCTTCACAGAAACACATAAATGGTAAGGAGGTGGAAGCTGTGGACCTTTAGGGCTTTGGATCCAGAAAAGGGCAGAGAAAACAGGAGCTCCACTCTGAGGGGAGAAGTACAGATTTAAAGTGTCCATGTAAGACAGGAGTGCTGAGTGTGGGCTCACTACTGGAAATTATGCCGGGCACTGGGATCTCCCAGTCAATGAAGAAGCTGAAATAACCAGGCGTTAATCACCGCCTGGACAGACAGCCTCTTACAGTATTTACTCAGGTAGGTGAGAGCACACACACTGAACTTCACCAACAACTCATCCTCAGCACCACTGCTCTGAGAGCCAGATGGGGAACATCTTTGATATGAGCACAAGGAAGGAGCCCCAAGCTGCCAGTGGAAGTCCTGAGTGCGGATCTGTGACCCTAAGTGTCAGAAGGAAGCCAATGAAAAACTGTCAGGCAGGAAAGGACCGTAAGAACTCTCAGAAAGAAGAAAGATTAAACACTTGAGCCACTGGCTCTGGCCGGTGTGGCTCTGTTGGTTGGAGCATTGTCCTGTACAACAAAAGGTGGCGAGTTTGATTCCTGGTCAGGGCACATATCCTATTTTCAGGTTTGATCCCTGGCTGGGGCGCATAGTGGTGCAAGGGGGCCAATTGATGTTTTTTTCTCACATCTATGTTTCTCTCTCCCCCTTCCTCTTTCTTTAAAAAGCATATAATTGAGTGAGGATTGAAAAAAAACACACAAATTAAATAGAAATATTAAATATAAAATGTAAAAAGAGAATACTGAAATAGAGAACACAAATGGGATAAATAGTAGAATGGATATCGCTGAGAACAAATTAATAAACTGAAGGTCAGACTGAGGAACTTTAGAAGAAGAAAAAAAGAAAACAGCCCCTCTGGAAAACAGTTTGACAGTTTCTTACAAAACCAGCAATCATACCCTTGGATATTTATCCCAGAGATTTGAAAACTTTACATACAAAAACTATCCATAAATGTTCACTGCAGCTTTATTCATCAACAGCGTCTAACTGGAAGCACCCAAATGCCTCTTATTGGGTGAACAGTTGAATAAACTCTGATATAGCTACAAAATGGGGTGCTTTCAAAAATAAACAATAAAAAGGAATGAATTATTGAAACATGCGACAACCTGAATGGATCTCAAGAGCATTATGATGAGTGAAAAAAAATCTATCTCAAAAGGTTACATTTACATAGCATTCTAGAAATAACAAAACTATAGATGGAGAAAAGATCAGTGCTTGCCAGGGGGAGGTTGTGGAGGGTGAGATTGTAGCATAAGGGCATGAGGAACTTCTTTTGTGGGGACAGAACAGTCTGTATCTTCATTTTGGTGCTGGTTATACAAATCTATACTGAGAATAAAATTACAGAGAATGCACACACATACACACACACGGGGGTTAAAAAACTGAACACTGAATTGAAAACTGTAGTCTAGTTAGCTGTAACATGCCAATGTTCGTTTCCTAGTTCTGATATTGGGCTTCAGCTAGGTAAGATGTCGATATTGGAGTAGGTGGGGGAAGGATGCATGGAACTCCATACTATTTCTGCAACTTTCTGTAATATAATCATTTTATAACAAAATGTTTTTTAAAACTGAGTAGAGAATGATAAACTGTTCAAAGAATTAAATACTGTTTTTCCACAGAGATTCAAATAACATAAGATCCTATCTCACATGACACAGTAAAATTCTAGAGGGCATAAGGATTTCAACATTTAGGAAAAAAAGTACAAGATCTTTATTATAGTAGGATAAAAAAGATTTTTAAATGCACAAGCTATAAAGGGAAGCTGATCAGTTAAACTTATTCTTATTCAAAACGCTGTGTAACAAAAACAAAGTTTAAAGACAAACAGCTTCTCTTAGAACACAAGCTGAAAAAGGCAAGAAAACCCCCTCCCCCTGGAGCCTGCAGAAAGGAACACAGCTCTGCGGCCCCTTGACTTTATTTATTTTTATTTTATTTTATTTTATTTTATTTTATTTTATTTTTTATAAGGTAATCTTTTTTTTTAATATATTTTTTATTGATTTTTTACAGAGAGGAAGTGAGAGGGATAGAGAGTTAGAAACATTGATGAGAGAGAATCATCAATCAGCTGCCTCTTGCACACCCCCCATTGGGGATGTGCCCGCAACCAAGGTACATGCCCTTGACCGGAATTGAACCTGGGACCTTGCAGTCTGCAGGCCAACGCTCTAACCACTGAGCCAAACCGGTTTCGGCCGGACAACTTGACTTTAGCTCAGAGAGCATGCCAGCCTTCCAGGGTGCACAACGGTAAGAGAATGCGTTTGCGTTGACTGAAGGCACTAAGCTTGTGGTAGTTCTTTAGAGCAGCAATAGGAAACTACCACAGCAACTTACCTCTGAGGATTTCCACGCGTTGAGCTTGAGTGGTAGCGTCTCCTGGGACAACACAGTGTCCCCAGGCAGCTGGCTGTCCTGCCACTGCTCTTGTTTCCATCCAGCCTTGGGCGTGTTCTCTGTCAATGACATCAAGAGATTTCACTTTGGCAGAAATTTGTAATTTTTTTTGCATTACCTCGTGATTTTTAAAGCAATCACTTCTGAAGATCCATTTTGCCTACAAAATATATATATGATCCACCAATGGTTACCTATGAATAGTCATCACTTTAATATAGCCCTTTATAATAATGAATTGAGACAGATTTCAAAAATACAACTTCGATTCTAGCCCTTCCCTCATCAACAATTTTTATTTTATAGATTATGTGAAACATCTTTTTAATATAAAGCATAATATTATATAGAAAGAGTTTGAAAATGTGAAAATGATTCAAATGAAATTTTAGCAAAATAGGAATAATTATAATTATTCTAAGTAATGCTTTTTAAAACATATTTTTATTGATTTCATAGAGGAAGGGGGAGGGAGGGAGAGATAGAAACATCAATGATGAGAGAGAATCATTGATTGGCTGCCTCCTGCATGCCCCTCACTAGGGTTTGAGCCCAAACCTGAACTGGGGCAAATACCCTGATTAGGAATCAAACTGCAACCTCCTGGTTCATAGGCCAATGCTCAACCACTGAGCCACACCGGCCAGGCTCTAAGTAATATTTAAAAGAAGTTTATTACTGCTGTGTGAACTTCATATGTTTTAAGCAAAACTATCAAGAATGTATAGATTATTTGATAAGAACGAACTTTTAAACAAAGAATTTTAAAATTTAAACATAAAAGAATATGCCAATGAAAATAAAGATATTTCTGCTTATATATTTGTACTAAACTGAACATATTTGCAGTCTTCCTATCACTTCCTCCCTATGTTAACTGATATGTAAATCAAGTATTAGTACCAACTCTCTATCAGCATACTACTGGGTACATTAAAAAGTACAAGAAAGCTATTTCAAACTGGTGTACGCACATCACTGTGGATACGTGAATACTTCCCAAGGCCCAGGTGGGCCTACACCATTCTATAGGCATGAATACCCAGGTGCACAACTGCTGTGTATATTCTTTCCAAACACTGATCATTCTGATAATGCAACTGTGTGGAAGCATCAGGCTAGTTCTCTCCCCTTTCCCTTTCACAATCACTTTATGCCACTTTATAAAGACAGACATAATCTTAGCCTAATCTTATTATGGTACATCTTCCCTTAAGTGCAAACGTAAGAACCTTTAAGGCACCAAACAGCAGCAAAAAAGATGGAGATGGGGTCATCTCCTTTAATCAAGGCATGAAAAATGCAAAGTAGAGCCTCAGAGTCTTTCCTGTCAAAGTATAGCACAGGCAACAGGGAATTTTGGTCCATTCGGGGATGTTTGGGAATCAGATATATTACAGTATGGAGAAGTAGGACAGCTGACAAATTTCATTTAATATGGTTGTGATTTACACCTCCCAGCTATTGTCAAAGAGTGCATCATTCCTGAGAAAGAGTCCTATGGGAAGAAAGCAGAAAGCCTGGGAGACAGGGGCCCTCATTTCATCAACACATCACCCTGATGATAAGGCATGGCCATGCCTTGGCTTTCTACCTTAGGAAGAGAGCCTAGGATCGTGAATACAGCCAGAGTGATGTGTGTTTGCACCTTTATTTGAATAAAAAAGTAGTATATTTTATTTTAAAATATATGATTTGGTTGGTTGTTTTGACAGTAAAGTCTGGCTTTCCCAATTATGGTAAGTAATTTCCAAAAATTGAATGAACCAAACCCACACTTCTGAATAGTTGGTTAAAATATATTTAAAGCATATGACACATAAAATCATTTTCTCAAAAAATTCTTATATTGACAGATATATTGATAGAGTGTTTCCCTATTTCCCATGCATTCTGAGTATATTGTGTTAAGTGTAACACGTACAATTAATAGTCATTTGATAAATGTTAGTAAGGATTTTTTTTATTCTTAGAAACTGAAAAAGTAAATTATTCCTACTGACTGTTTAAACTGTTTAGTCTTTTTCTAAGAAGGATATTTCTAATCTTTTGCTTTCAACAACATGAAGAAAGACCTATTCAAGTTAAGAGTTGACAAGAGATGAAAAACGTTTTCATAATAAACCAATATATAATTTTTGGCATATTATTTGGAAGGTATTCATAAAATGACATTACCTAATAAAATACCTCCTATTCCTAAGAACAGTTTTGTGTGAACAAGTCTTCTCAGCATTTACATATATAGAAATGTAAAACAGAAATGGAATTCATGCTATTATTTCTAGCAATAGGTAATGTTCATACATAAATGAAAAGTTCCATATATCTCACAAAAACATGAATTTCCAATAAAATTGTATCCTTTATGTGTTTTTTAATTTTAAATATGTTTTTATTGATTTTAGAGGGGGAGAGGGAGAGAAACATCGATAGGCTACCCCCTGCACACCCCCTACTGGGGATCAAACCCACAAACCAGGCAGGTGCCCTGACCAGGATTTGAACTGGCAACCTCTCTGTGCATGGAACACTCAACCAACGGAGCCACACTGGCCATGGTAAGTATTTATAATACATTTATGTGGGTTTGATTTTGCCTGATTATGTACTAAAAATAATTGGAATGATAAAGCAATCTAGAAGAAATATTTCACCACTTAAAGCCCCTTATCAGAAAAAATTTAAAAATAATTTCAATTTATACCCATATTTGATTATTATATAAAAACTAGTAGTCCTGCACATGAATCCATGCACCAGTAGCTCTCTGCAGGGCCTGGCCGCTCCACCCTGCTGCTCAGAGGCCCATCTGCAGCCAGGTGTGGAATGCTTTCCTCGTTGCCGCGGTGATGAAGAAGCATTCAGCCAGGCTGCTCATGCTGCCTGCTCACCGCGGCCGCCCCCAACCTCCAAGGCTAGGGGGCTCTGGCAAGGCTCAGAGGACTGGACACTACCATCTTTATGATGGAGTGATGGTTAATTTGCATATTGCCCTTTTATTAGATAGGATTAAATACCAGAAGCCCAATGCATGAAGATCCGTGCTAGAATGGGCTGTCCTGTCCCTGGCTGCCAGCACTGCCTTTCCACTCTGGCCCAGCCCCTTTCCGCTCAGGCCCCGGAGCCACCTCTTTCCACTCCAGCCTTGCCTACCCACCTGCCCAGGGGCCCTGAGAGACCGGAGGTGGGGCAGAACACCTGTCATCGCCATGGAGACAACACAAGCATTCCACCCCAGTCAGTTGGTGCCTGTATATGCAAATTAACTGCCATCTTTGCTGGGTTGATTTGTATATCACTCCTGATTGGCTGGTGGCATAGCAGAAGTAGGTCAATTTACATGTTTGTCTATTATTAGGTAAGATTTTATGCTTGATTTTCCTTTCAAGGATAAAAATACTTTCTATTTAGGATAAAATTCTGGGAAGGATATGGAAGAATAAAAATATGACTTCAAGTAGAAAAGGGAATAATGTAAAATTTCCAACAGTTAAAGAGGACTTTATGTATTTTTTTCAAATGAATGACTATAAGTATCAATCACAATAGCATTTAGATTTCTTTAGTTACATTTAAAAGTCTCATGTGATAGTTTTTGTTTTGTTTCCTTTTATCTTCAATGTCAATATTTTTAATGACATCCTTTGTGCTTATTTATACTTATGATAATATTTAACACTTCAACTTAAAACTGTGTAAAGAGGCATGTAATTTTTCAAAATAATTTTAGGGATTATGCAAGAAAAAATAGCTTGAAAAGCAATGATATAAAACAATGGATTGTCCTTGCCTTCAAAAAGTTTTAGCCTGACTAGAAAGGTAAGTTTAACGTACAGACTTATGGAAACAATTAAAGGAGAATAATTATATGCCAAACTTCTTTAAATTAACTAACTTTAGGACTAGACATGGAGGGGAAAAAACTACAATGTATACCAGAGTAATAAGAAAGAGCCTTAAATAGGAAGTAAAATTTGAATAAGTTTTGAAGGATGGCTAGATTTCTGATAAATGTGGACAGGGAAATTATTCCAAGCAGTGGGCTTACATGAGCAAAAAAAGCAAGTATGGTGTATTCCAAGCACATCAAACTTGTGGCCGGCTAAATGAGGCATGTGGCCCGCCAGCCGCGAGTTTGACATGCTTGGTGTATATCAAAGATACTAAAGAAAGAAATAAAGCCGAAGCTGGTTTGGCTCAGTGGTAGAGCGTCGGTCTGCGGACTGAAGGGTCCTGGGTTCGATTCCGGTCAAGGGCATGTACCTTGGTTGCGGGCACATCCCCGGTGGGGGGTGTGCAAGAGGCAGCAGGTCGATGTTTCTAGCTCTCTATCTCTCTCCCTTCCTCTCTGTAAAAAATCAATAAAATATATATTTTTTAAAAAAATAAAGAAATAAGAACTTTTCATTTGCATTTCTAGCTTTGCATTTTCTTATAAATTCACATGAAAATGAATAATTAAAATGATTTTATTTTGGGATTGGAGATTTTGTGATTGGAGTTTATTTTGGGATTGGAGATTTTAGAATTAGTGCTGGCAAACAGTAGGTTTGAGGCTTAGATCATCTATGTTTTTTCATGTGATTTAATCAGAAATTATATCATCACTCTTAGAGGATTCAGCAACAAAATCATCATTGAAATGATAATGACCTAGATTTCAGACATCATAGTATTAATAGATTTAAAAAATTTTTAGGAAGTCAATGTTAAAGTGTGAGGAAACTGAAGAATAGTTAAGAATTGTGAAAGAACAAATATCTTGCATATTAGGAGATACATTTTAGCCTAGAGTAGCTAAAATGTTACATACATATATTAACTAATCTTACAGGGGCAAGAAGGAAGACAGTTATAAAAGAGTGAGTCCATGGAAACTCATTTAGAAATTTTTTAGAATCAAACAGCATAACACTGAAAGCGAGGTGTGTTTAATGAAATAAGATCATTTCTGGATTTCACAAGCAAATGGGAAGGGATAACACACATTTAGTTCCTTGTAAAATAAAGTCCCTATGGTATCATAAGCTATTTATCAACTGACATTGTGAACTCACATGCCCAGGAGGACCAGTATGTGAATGAGAAACCTCAAAGCAAAAAGTGAAGATGCTACAGGAAATGATGCTAGTGAGTCATCGAAGATGAGTGCTTAGATACCAAGGCCGTAGGTACTTTGTAGAAACTATCTAGATAGAAGCTGTAGATCTCCTTGAGCCTGTACCCTCAGATAATACCACAAAGCAGAACTGGTAGGCCCTGTGATGCTTCTTAGATGAGATATCAAACTGACAGTCAAGCTATCAGACATTAACCATGCAACAGCACATCTTGGTAATGAAATGTTCCATAAATTGAACAAATTCCCAAATTGTTCCATTTATTCTTTAGCATATAATAAATATTGTTGCTATGTATTGACAGAGTCCTTTCAGGTATAATTTAAGTAAATTAGTCATTTACTTAACAAAATTAATTTTTAAGAATAAAAACATTTTTAATTTTAAATAACAAACAAATCCATCACAGAGAACAGTCAGGGAGGACATATATGCACAGCCCACGGACAAAGACAATAGTGTAGTGAGGGCCAGGGGTTCGGGGGAGGGGCAGGGACCAGGTGGAGGTGGGCAAAGAGGAGGTCGGGGGAACAGGAGACATCTGTAATAGTGTCAACAATTAAAAAAAAGAAAAAGAAAATAGTCAGTGGGCTAATGAAGAACTGATAAGATATAAAAGTCTCATAGTGATTAAATTTCTATTTAACCTTTATAGAATGAGTTCGGAACCTTAACAATTTTGCTGTCTTATGCTTTAGTATCTTCAAGTAATTGATATTTGTCCTAATTTCTGAAAATGTCATTTTATAATAATTTAAACTTGCAGAAAAATTGTAAGAATAGTATAAGGAACTCCCATATACTCCTCGTCCTGAGATTCACCTACTGTTAATATTTTGCCCCATTTGCTTTATAATTCTCTTTCTTCACTTAGGTACACATATTATGATAATCCTATAATTTGAATCTTGAATAAAAGCCATTGTGCTAGGTTGGATTCTCCAAGAAACAGACCCCATGGCTCAGGTTGGTGTGAGGGAGATTTGCTAGAGAATGCTCTTGAAAACAATCTTTAAAAAAAAAAAATAGTAGCAAATATTTATTAACTTATTATGGGCCATGCACTGTGCTAAGCTCTTTATATGTTAACTAGAGGCCTGATGCACAAAATCTGTCACTTGTGGGGAGGGTCTCTCAGCCCAGAGGGACAGGCCAGGCTGAGGGACCCCTCCGGTACACAATTGGGTCCATGGAGGTTTGCAGGAGGTTGTTCAGGCAGGGAGGGACTGCAGGAGGGCTCCAGTACGTGTCCGGCCTGTCTCACTCTGTCCCGACTGGCTGGACCCCAGCAGCAAGCTAACCTACCAACGGAGCATCTGCCCCCTGGTGGTCAGTGCACATCATAGCTAGTGGTTGAGCGGCCTTAGCATATCATGCATCAGGCCATGGATTTGTGCACATTGAAAGGAAATTAATTAGAAGTTGGCTGGTGGGGTTGGCTGGTGGGGCCGGACACACCCTGGAGCCAATTTCCCACAGTCCCTCCCCAGCTGGCAGCACCTGGGACAGCACTGGGGCTCAATGGAGTGAGAGGAGTTCCTCCAGCAGGTGGGATCCTTCAGCCTGGCCTGTCGGATCAGGCTGAAACCAGCAGTCCGACATCCCCTGAGGGTTTCCAGAGTGCAAGAGGACACTCTACAAAGTTGCTGTTGCTCAGCAGCTCCTTCATTGAGCATCTGCCCCCTGGTGGTCAGTGCACATCATACCTGCCAGCCGGTCACTTAGCCTTTTATATATACAGATTACACTTTTTGATTGGTTGAATGGCCAACCGGACAACTGGACACTTAGCATATTAGGTTTTGTTTTTTTGTGCTTAGGAGAATTTATTGAGATTTCCTTAGTGAATGGATATATATTTCTGTAAATGTTTCACAAATTCTTCCTGGAGGCATTTGTAATATTTTCTTTCCCAATGTGACACAAGTCCAATTTATTATCAAAATCTGTCAAATCTACAAAAAATTTATTTTACATCAACCTCACTGTCTCCAACTTCACTGCCTCCTCTTCCCTCGCATATTAGGTTTTTATTATATAGGATAATCATAACAGTTTGCTGTAATTATCTTCACTTTACAAATGAGGAAACTGAGGCATAGAGGTTTATATACCTGTTGGCCATACAGCTGGTAAGTGGTGGAGCCAAGATGCTAAACCAGGCCACTCAATTTCAAAACCCCTTACTGTGTCAATACCCTCCCAGCTAAAGACCACCAGGGACACCTGTCGTTGAACAAGTTGGGTTTATGACTCATTACAGAGAGGGAGAAATAGCAGCATGGGGAAATGTGGGTGTCTCAATAAGAAGGTGTTAGAAAGGACTTATGAAGACCTGGCTTCATGTTAGGTGACTTGGGGGAGGAGTTAAGGAAGTAAGACTTTTCTCTGAACTAGATGCTATCAGGAAATAGGGGTAATTCTTAATAAATTTTATGAAGGAAGAGGAAGATTAGAGAGTTGGGTGGTAAAGCAGCAGCAGTCCCATGTTAGCAGGATAAAGACATAGGAAATAGGTAAAAGAGTCAATTGGATTCCAGAGTGGACCAGAGTGGAAAGTCTTTGTGGAGTGGGGGAGGCAGGATGGGGCCAGGGAGAAACTGAACTCAGCAGTTGCCACAGAGGAACTAGTCACTCTCCTAACAGGGGTTTTGAGGCTGGAATGGCTCTTCACGGTTGTCCTACTTTGAAGCAGGGGGCTGCCACAGCTGTCGGCCTTTGGAGGCAGGCTCCCTCAGGAAGTGGGTGTGACCTTGGGCAAAGCTGTTGGGAACGCCCAGAGCAGGACTCTGCTGAGAGCCGTGAGCCACCAACCCTCCCAGGAGGAATGAGTGCCTTGATCTTGAAGCAGGGGTCTGGGGGCCCCACAGCAGCCAGGACAGTCACATTCCTTCTGAGAAATGCTACAGAGGGACAGGACACAGAGTGTGACTACTGTACATCTTTTCTGAAAGGTGAATTTTGACATTAGTGAGAAATTTGGAAAAACAAAAAAGGAAAAGGAAAACAGAGAAGGGATAAAGGATAAAAAAGCAGAGATGTTTAAGCAGATTTTTGATTTTGAAATAGGTAAATAAGAAAAGGTGAAAAGGACAAACTTTTGTTGCAGGAGATCTTAAAATGGGATTAAAGCAATTTTATTTCCGTGTTTTGCTAACAATAGCATATGAAATTTGAGACACTGCCTGTAGTCCTTACTTAAGAATAATGGGGAACGGGAAACCCCACCAACTGTTAAATGCTCAGCTCTGGGCCAGGAGCAATAAGCAGTCACTACAGAAGCAAGTTTAAATAGTCATCGGCTGGCTCCTGGGCTAAGATAACAGATTGAAATGGCAGCACGGAATGTCCATCACCCAATAATGAAATGTGTCTTTTTAAGATAAAACTAATAAAAATGTGTAACAGCAATCTAACACAGAAACAGATACAATAAACGTAACTTTTAAAAGAAAAAATGAAGATAACTGGTGGCCATGAAAAGAAGCAGGATCTAAGACAACCCTTCTTCCGCGAAGGTGGCAGTGATGAGCTGACAAGATTCTAAGATTTCTCACCAACATACGAATGTCTAGAAAAGGGGGACCGAGTGAACAGTACCTCTCCCCTCTTCTGACTGAGAAGAGTGGAAATGGCTAATGAAAAGATGGGTGTGGCAGTGAGTCAATAAGGTGCTGACGTTTAACTGGACGTGAGTCCACGGTTTCACACTGAGTTGGTAGATTAGCTGAAGCTTTCTTCTTGCAGAGACATCTCCCTAGTCCAGTGGTCAGCAAACTCATTAGTCCACAGAGCCAAATATCAACAGGACAACGATTGAAATTTCTTTTGAGAGCCAAAATTTTTAACCTTAAACTTCTTCTAACGCCACTTCTTCAAAATAGACTCGCCCAAGCGGTGGTATTTTGTGGAAGAGCCACACTCAAGGGGCCAAAGAGCCGCAGTTTGCTGACCACGGCCCTAGCCCATGGGAACAGGGTACATTTCCCAACTAGACAGAATGAACAGGATCTTGTACAAGACTCAAGATAGAGCAGACTCCGGGTATTCTAAACAAGACTGCAAAGGGCCTAATGCGGGCTCCCATTCCTCTTGCGGCAGGAGAGTGGGTAAAGTAACGGCCTACGAACTGCAAGTTGGTGGAGAAAACAAACCAGTCTCAGAGATGGTGAGAAGAGTCAAGAAATCACTAAGTGAATCTGAGCTAATAACTGCCAAAGCTTATTGTGCTGCACCTGTGTTAGCCCATTTAGGTCTTACAACCACTCTAAAATAGGAACTGTGTTGTCTCCATTTTACAGAAAATGAAACTGCAGCATGTAACATGTCCAAAGTCACACAAGTCACAGAATCTGAATCGGGATTCCAATCCAGGCAGTATGGCCCAGGGCCTGAGCCCTTAACCATTCCTCTCCACTGCCCTCAAAACAGTGCCTCGTCAGACTGCCACAGCACAAGCAAGATACCAAGGAATGGCCTGGCATAAACCCAACATGTTATAGGAGATAAGAGGAAAGAGAAGAGGAGAAGGAATGGAGAGAGAAGCAAGAAGAAGGAGAGAAAGGAAGAAAGTATGCAAAAAAAAAAAAAAAAAAAAGATTGTAAATATAGCTCAAGGAACAGAAGGAAATTCCTCACAAATGGCATTAGATGTTTTTTACAGTTATGGTGAATTTGATACTTTCACTTGTAATTATTTGTTGCTACTATATAACAACAAAGTTGAACATTTAAAAAAAAATGTTTCTTGGCTTTACATGTTTTCTCTCTTTTTTTTTAAAGGATGCTTTCCATGTCTCCTTCCTATTTTTCAGTCCGACTCTCCTTTTCTTATTTGTAGGAATCCTATACATAGTCTGGGTACTAAAACTTTGTTAGTTATTTGTACTGAAAATATTTTCTCCTAGTTTCTGTCTTTTTCTCTTTTTTTATGGCATTTCTATGAAGAGAAAATTCTTAAATTTAGTATATTTTTTACTTTTTAAAGCTGTCAAAAATTATTACAACTTAGTGGCTTAAAACCATGCCTATTTCTCATGTTACAGTTCTGAGGTCAAAGGTCTAGGCAAGCTGGCTGGGTTCTCTGCTTCATGTCTCACAGGTCAAAATCAAGGTGTTCTTTAGCTTAGATGGACTCCCATCTGGAGACTCTGGAGAAGAATCCACTTCCAAGATGATTTGGTTGTTGACAGAATTTAGTGTTCCTTGTGATTGTAGAACTGAAGTCCCCATTTCCTTGCTGGCCAGCAACCAAGAGTCCAGTCCCTCTGGTCTTCTAGAAGCTACTTGCATTCCTTAGCACTCCATCTCCAAGTGACTAAGAGTGCATCAGATCCTCACCCAGCCCCTCTGCCTTCCTCTTCTTCCACTAGCTGAGAAAACAGCTTTTAATGGTTTGAGTGGTTAGATTAAGCCCGTCCAGATACTCCTTTTTGGCATATAATGTAACATAATCATGAGAGTGATAATTCAGCATGCTCACAATTACACCCACACTTGCCTTATATAAAGGCAAGGGTCACTGAGGCTTATCACATCAGTCAAATTTAGAAATGCTGTAAAAAATGTTTGTACTTTTTTTGTTATGTTTAAGAAATCTGACTCTATCTTAATGTAAAAAAAAGATATTCTCCTACATTTTCTTCTAAACATTTTTAAAGTTTTGTTTTTTCACTTTTAAGTCATTCATTAGTCTAGAATTTGTTTTTGTGCAGGGTATGAGGTAGAGACCTAATTTCATTTTTTTCAATATGGACAAATAATTGCCCAGGTAGTTCATCTTTTCCCATGCCAGTGAAATGCCACCTATGTTATGTGCATGGGTGCACAGCTGCACAGTCCACATCCTGGGCTCTACCTGCTTCAAGACCGGGACTTTAGCTGTCATGATGCCTAATGTCATGATGTCTTGCTATCTAGAAAGGCAAGTTCTCATCTATTTTTCTTTAGGAATGTTTGGATATTTTTGACCTTTTTATTCTTGTAGTCAAATTTTAGAATCAGTCCATAAATTCTTCTTTAAAAATCATTTTTGGATTTTGATTGCAATTGCACTGAATCAGTGGTTCTCAACTGGGAACAATTTTGGACCCCAGGGGACATGTGACAATGTCTGCAGACATTTTTAGTTCTCACAACAGAAGGGATGTGTCTAATAATATCTAGGCAGGGAGAATGCTAAACATCCTATACTGCACAGGACAGCCTTTAAAATAAAGAATTATCTGGCTTAAAATGTCCACAGCACCAAGTTTAAGAAACCCTCCTCTAAAACTTTTATATTTGTAGATAACTGATATTTATGTTTCTGAGGATTTCAATAGACAAACATAAATATCTTCCCTTTTATCGATATATAGGTACTTTTCAATGTATTTAAATTGTCCTAATTTTCAGTGTACATATCTTGAACATCTTTTACAAGTTTTATCCCTAAGTAGATCATGACTTTTTGCTATTATATTATTTTTTAAATTATGTTTATTGTTTGATGAAACACAGAAATATAACTTGATTTATATATATTTTGATCTTATAGCTAGACATCTTGCTAAAGTTCAGTATTTCTTTTTTTAAATTTTATTTCGATATTATTTTTGTATTAGTTCAGGTATATAGTATAGTGGTTAGACAATCATTTACTTTACAAAGTATTCTCCCTGATATTTCCAGTACCTGCCTGGCACCACCCAATTATTATAGTATTATTGACTATATTCCCTATGCTGTACTTTAAATCCCCATGACTATTTTGTAACTACCAACTTACCTCTGAAAAATAATTTTTTAATACTCACCCAAGGATATGTTTTTAAAAAAATCGATTTTAGAGAAAGGAAGAGAAAGAGAGAGAAACATCAATCGATACACTCCTCTCCCCTCCCCCCTCACAACACACCACAAATGGGGATTGAGCCTGCAACCTAGGTATGTGCCCTGACCAGGAATCAAACCCGTAACCTTTTGGTGTAAAGGATGATGTTCCAACCAACTGAGCCACCTGACCAGGGTGATAGTTTATTAATATATTTGGACTTATCTCTACTATATTAGTTTTTTTTAAAATTTCCATTTGTCCCACTTTTTGGCCTGCATAATATTTTTTCCTCATTTCATTTTTTTCTCACTGCTTTGGAATTTATGCACTCTATACTCTTCTTTTAGCATTTACCCTTGAAAGTTTATTATGCAAATTTACCTTTAAAAATAATATTCTTACCCTTCTCTAAAAAATTACGAGGACCTTAGTACACTATGATTCACAGACCCACTTCCAACTTCATACATGGCTATTCACTATTTTAGCTGCCTTTATAAAAAACTCAAAAATGAGACATTATTTTATATAGAAAGTGTTTGTTTTAATTTATGTACATGTTTACTAGTGATGTCTCCAATTTTTCTTCTGGAATAATTTTCCTTCTTTTTAAAGTATATCCTTTAATGTAGATCTCTGGTGGTAAACTCTCAGTTTTTGTGTTTATCTGTAAATTATTATTTCACTTGCATCTTTGAATGATAGTTTTGCTGGTACACAATTATAGGCTATTATTTTCTCTCAGCACTTTGAAAATAGAGCTGTAGCTGATGAGTTTATAGTAACTGTCATTCCTCTGTATCTCTATGTCTCATTATTGCTTTCATATTTCCATTTACTTTGGACATATCTTCTAGTTCACTAAATTAAATTTTTAAAATTTCATTGGTATTTCTCATTTCTGTAAGTTCCCATTTTTCAAATTCATACAGTCATTCCTAATAATCTTTTTTATGAAATAAAAGTTTTAATTTTTAGGAGTCTGGTTGAGCTCAAAGAGCTAGGCTATGACAGATATAACTGGCATTTAAATAACTGGATTAATTTAGAGAAGGGCAAATCAGTTTTGATGGTTGTGCTTCAGTGTATATATTTCTCTTTTACTTTATTTTTTAGAGCAGTTTTAGGTTTACCACAAAATTGAGAAATACAAAGATTCCCCATATACCCAGTGCCCTATATGTGTAGTGCCTTCCCCATTATCAACTTTGCATACGTCCTTTATTTATTTAAATACATAGCTATTCTACATCAAGCATCTGACCTTCTTAGTATATACAGTCTTTGGAAAACTAAATATGCTCTTCGCTAATTACTTTTCCGGTGTTTGGCTATTTGGATTGTGAGCTCATTGTCTAATTTTAATTGGTGGGAATCCTGTGAACCTAACTTGTAAATTGAGCAGGCTTTCTTCTTGCAGAGACACTGCCCAGAATCAGCTTGGACCCTCTTTTTAAAAATATTTTTATTGATTGTTAGAGAGAGAGAAAGGGAGAAGAGGAAAGAGAAAAGGGAGGGAGGAAGGGAGGGGAAACATTGATCTGTTTCTTCCTACACGCATCCCAACTGAGGATCGAACATGCAAACTGGCCATGTGCCCTTCCTGGGAATACATAGAATCAGAGACCTTTCGGTGCACAGGATGATGCTCAACCAACTGAGCCACACCAACCAGGGCCTCTCATGACCGTGTGGGGGCAGCATAGTAATCCCTGGCTTCCCCTCCCAATTCTCAAGGCAGGCCCCAAACTCACTTTCTTAACTGCCGACAATTGATCTTAAGCAACTCAACTCCTATAGTCAGTTCCAAAGGCACTAGCTTGAAGTCACTCTGACCCCAGATCACATGTCCTGTTCTTATTCTGCTTATTAAATTAATTAATTAAATTTAATTTTTGGAAGGAGACTCTTACAGACTTCCCATACCTCTGGTGAAGCCAGAACTTTCTCAAATGGTGTATCATTTCCAGTCTTTGGTTACTGTGCAATAAATGGACTTCCTGGAGCTCCTAGTAAGTCTTATTGCCAGAAGTAGACCCGAATTAATTTTTTAGTAAAAATGGCATCTAGTATAATTCTATTTTTATAAAAACGATTTCTTTTTAGTTACACACCTTTTGATATGATTATATGGATAGAAAGGTACCTAGATGTTATGCTCATCTGAGATTAACTATGGCTATTTCTGAGTGATGGGATTGGAAGTGACTCATTCTCTATAATGAACCTGCATTGTTTTTACAGGAATAAAGTGTTTTTTCCCCCTGGAATAAAAACAAAAGAAAAAAAAAAACTGACTGGAACCAACTATTCTAATTTGGTAATAGTGGTTGGTATAGAGTAGAAGGGATATAAGTTATTGTTATTTTCATTTTTGTACATTTATTTACTTCAAATTTTTTTAAATCATTGTTTGACATTCATCAATGAAAATGTTTGAGCAGCAACCACCATTTGTACCATAAGCCCTGCTATCTAGGCTGTACATGAAAAGGCAACCACCACTGTTAGCACAAAGTTCATTATAAGAATTGTAACAGCAACGTGTTTTTGCTTATGAAAGCACTAGTAGCCTGGTGCACAAAATTCATGCACTCGGTGGGGGGGTTAGGGGGTTCCTCAGCCCGGATTGCGAGAGGGTGCAGGCCGGGCCAAAGGACCCCACCGGGGTAGGATCAGGCCAGGGAGGGATGCAGGAGGTTGGCCAGCCGGGAAGGGACCGCAGGAGGGCTCCAGGGCATGTCTGGCTTGTCTCGCTCAGTCCCGATTGGCCGGACCCCAGCAGCAAGCTAACCTACCTTTTGGAGCATCTGCCCCCTGGTGGTCAGTGTACATCATAGCAAGCAGTTGAGTGGCCTTAGCATATCATTAGCATATTATGCTTTGTTTGGTTGAATGGCCAACCAGACACTTAGCATACATATTAGGCTTTTATTATATAGGATGACAACTATTTTGAAGTTTAACTTTTGGTCCAACAGTAATCATACCATTTTTAGGAAAATGTTTCCATGACATAGACCAGAGTAATCCTTCTCAAATATGGGTAAAGTTCCATTGCAAAGAATACTACTATTAAAGAGCTCTTTATGGAAGATCAGACAACCAAGAGAAGTAATGCTTTGCTAATCTGGTTGTACACAATGTCTGTGGTGGTAGTTTTTATTACCTCTAAAAAAGGACCTAACTCTGATGCTTAAAGCTCAGAGAAGCTGAGTTATAACTGTGCTTTATATACTTTTCTGTCTTGCCGTTAAGCAGCAATTATCCTTCAGCTCATCTCTTTCTCAAGACATTAAAATCATCTAAACAAAACCACCCAAGCTACCTACTAGAATTAAAACATGGGGAAAACATCCAGGAATAGAAAAAAAGAGTATAAGTAGTGATGTGTGTATAACACCTTCTCTAAAGTACCTCTTTTCCCCTGCTAATTTACAACAAAGAAGCTAGACACAGCTGTTTCAGCTCTAGATCCTAAAGCCTGGAAATCATATTTCTAGCAATGCATTCAATTTTACATTTCATTACAACGAAATAATTTAGAGACGTCTTTACATTCCTTCTAATGGAAATTTACCTGCATGATACCACCACTTGCCTCCTTTTCCTCTCTATATCCTATCGTTAAACATTACCTTTCCCTCATTTCAACAACCCTAGAGCAGGTCTTGGATGCTTGGGTGGGAACGACTGTCTTACAAGCCTCCTTCCAGTTTGTTTCTCCTCCACTTCTACACCAAGCAATAATATCTCCCACCAACAGCTGTTTTCAGTAATAAGAAAGCTAAGTTCTGTGACTAAGCTAAACATTCCGTCTGTTCTCCGAGGCCTACAATGGTTCCTAGTTGCCAATTACATCAAATTGAAATTTCCAAATACTGTTCACTATGTCCTTAATGAACTGTGCTGAGTACTCTGAACTATCTGTTCACATTTCCCTACTTATTCAAATCTATAGTCTCTATTCTATGTACTCTATGACAACTTTGTATTACCACGATTAATTCATTTCTTACTTGTATTCTTTCCTACTGTGGTCAGGACTATTTGCTGTCCTTATATTTATTTATTCTCTCCTTCCTCCTTAACAATAGATTTTTCTAACTTTCATCTGGCTACTTAGCTGTCCAGTATAAAGTTTGCATTATTCAGCCTCTCTTGCAGCTAGGAATATCCATGTGACTATGTGCTAAACAATAATATGTAAGCCAAATGTCATCAGCAACTTCAATAAGTGTTCTTAAAAGGAAGGATCATTCATATTTCAACTTCTCCTTCCTACTGGCTAGACTGCAGATGTGATGACTGGATCATGAAATGGAAGTTATGTGCTGAGTTTAGTGGAGCAACAAGAGCGAGCGAGCACTGGGTCACTACATCACTGAGAGCCAGAGCAGTCCTACAATACCTTGTTCTGGACTCCTGTTATATCCTGGAGGCCCAATGCACGAAATTCATGCAAGGGGCTTGGTCCTCGCAGGCCTGGCTTTGCCCAGAAGGTTGTCTGGAAGGACATCTAGAAAGATGTCCAGAAGATCATTTGGCTGTCGGTCTAATTAGCATATTACGCTTTCATTATTATAGATATGTGCTACCATTTTTATGGCCTCTATTACTCTCATTGTGGGTGTACCAATTCTAACTGATCCATTCATCTCTAAGTTTTTATTTGCTACTTCTCCTATCCCACTAAGAAGCCCCACCCCAATTTTTCCTATCTTCCCTCCTACCTCAAATTGTCAGTTTTCTTTCTTCCTTTAAAATACAGCTTCAGATTCAAACACAGAATCCTACATGGAAATGGTAATATCGCTAAGCTTACTTAATTAAATTATTCTTTGAACAAAAAAATATATATATCTATATGGATAAATAAAATTAAAAATAATGTAACAGATTTTTAACAAATTTGCTACAGCTTATACACCCAAACATTCACTATTTAAATAGTACTCTTACTACAGATTCATTATAATGATGCCATCATTCACCAAAACTTTTTGCACAGTAAGGAAAAACAACACAAAACCCGTGACCCTTCCATCACTAGATATAACCTCCATGAGAGTGGAAATATACCAAATTTGCTTACCAGGCCTAGAACAGTAACTAACATATAGTAAGTAGGTACTCAAGACATATTTTCAGTATAAAAATATAAATTGTAGCAAAACGTCTTCATTGTAAGGTAGACTGATTTTTTTAAAAAGAGTCAAAAGTCATTCAGGGCTTAGGCTAGTGAATAAGATGTGTCATAAATCTGGGAATATAATTTTGGGTTAAAAAAGTAGTGACTATAAAATAATAAGCTAGATTTTTCTTGTATGAATCATGAAACAGCTCAGAGATGAGCCAGTTCTGTAGCAGTTAGGGCCTCATTTCCCAAGCTTGTAGTTAAGGATGCCAAGCTTGCTCCAGTATCAGAACATTTTGCACCGCTGTTCCCTCTGCCTGGAACACTCCAGCTATCACATGATTACTCCTCACATCATTCAGGTCTCCTTTATATATTCACCTCCTCCAAAAGGCCTTCCCTTACTACCTGACCTAAAATAAAGCTGTTCTAGTCCTTCTCTGTCCCGACACTGCTTTCCTTGTTTTCTTTTGTAGATAGGGATTGCCATTTCACTATCTGACATAATAGCTTTTGTTGGATTGGCTGCCTCCCACATATACCCCAACCAGGACCGGGGATCGGGGCCAGGGGTCAGGGGCAGGATTCAAACTGTACATGTCCTTGATGGGGAATCAAACCCGTGACCCTCCCATGCTCGGGCAGGTGCTCTAACCACTGAGAACACTAGCCAAAGCCTGCCATACAGTTTTATATCTACTTTGCTTGTGTGTCTTGAATATCTGTCTCAGTCACTATTTTCTCCAAAATGAAAAGGACTTTATTATCAGTGCTATAGCTCCAAATTTCTGCTAGACGTCAAAATTTCAAATAATAAACTCAATTAAATTATGTTTATAGTAAAAGAGAAAAGGAGAGAGAGAAGAAATGAAGGAGGGTACAAGAAAGGTAACAGAGAAGTAGCAAAAGGGGTAAAGAAACTCTAGATAAACCACAACTGGTTATTTTACAGTTACTTCTTTTTAGTGCCAGTTTGAATTCAAGGCTTCCCTGAGAAAATTTCAAAATGGGTCTATCTCTTTTGAGATATATTTCAAAGGAATGGGTACCCTAGAGAAAGAGGTCCCATCACCTTTTGAAAGCATTTGGGTGATATTTACTATTATAATTACAATGGCCACCTCTTTACTGTATTCCCATCTCCCCAGTCCACACAAGTACAGATAGAACTCTGACCGAGTCAGACAAATACTTTAATGATTTCTAGTAGAACTGGTTTGTGTTGGTATTACTATTAACATTTTGACATTTTCAAACTGACATTTGGAATGTCTACTCATATTGAATACCTGCATCTCTTTCAGATCATGAGAAACAGATTTACCTAAAGCTAGAGGTACAATACTTGTAACTAACTATATGTTACTCCTACTAAGCCCCTCACTTATAGCACAAAGTTTAGTTCTGTTCAAGGGACAATTATCTACGTCAGATTTCATTAATGTTTCTGTTTCCTCAACCTGTCCATTCCTTAAACACAGCTTATCCAAACAGGGTTTGTACTGGAGAAGTGAGGGCAAAATGACAGCCCTTTATGTTTAAGCAAATTTGGTAGGAAAAAAAAATCCATTTTCCTGCTTTCTAATAAAAATAAAAAAATCCCTTTTTAAGAAAAGTTCAGTAGTCCAGAATTAACATTTTAGTCAAAGGAAAGAGTTTTAGAGCAATTTTAAAATTTTGAGGCACATTTAAGAAAATGTCAATTTCCCGATTTATAGAATTAAATGGCACAAATGTACCCATACGTAGATCCTAGTCTCAGAAAACAATTCTTACTGACATTGCAATTTTAATTATAACCTTAAAGATCAATCAGGATGGAAAATAGGGTAGTAGTCACTCATTTAATTCCTTTTAAGCTCAAAATCATTTTATTTGAATCTCAGAAACTGCATTCAGAAAATAGCCATAAAATATTCTACTGAATATTATTCTTCATCTTTGTTCTCTAAAGTATGATGACTACTGTAGTAGTAATATTACAATTAGTATAATATTAACAAGTTTGCACTAAAAGTTACGCTTTACATTTTGTAGTTGTTCTTAAATACCTATTGCATTTTAGGCCAATGTTCACGTTATACGCACTTCTTTCACGTTGCCTTGCAACCTTAAGAAGCTTATACTTGTTCTCTGAGGCAGGAGCTTCTGGTGTGGGGGCAGAAGCCCAGGCTGGTGGTGAGTTACCTGTATGAGGTAATCTTTTAGAAAATGCCATAGAGTAGGAGCTACGCCGTCTAGTCCGACATGCTACTTCCCTCTCTTTCTGCAGCAACTGCTCATCCATCAGCAACGTTACGACTTGCTTAGACTTTTCCCGGATATGATAACCTGAAAAATGCATTGAATGTGCATAGAAAAAATATTAATTAAGGCTACAATTAATTTCTATTCAAAAGAAGATTAGGAAAAATGAATATATGAACCAAGTGAAAAAAAACCCTGTGGCAAATGTAGAGGGAAACCTAAGTTTCATTGCAATTATCAATAAATATATTCATTTTCTTATACTTCAAGAAATAAATAAACATAAGGTGAAATTATATCAGGTGGCATTACATTATTCACTTTACATATAATTTAAAGAGCAACATAATCTGCAAGAAGTCAAACAAAATTGGCAAAGAGGAGGAATGAATTAGATCTAGATGTGCTTACCTAGAGGAATGACTATGACATATGGCAAAAGATTTAAAAAATGTGCATTGTATGACCAAATCTGTAAAGCATAGGGGAAAATAAACCAATACTTGTATCCAGAAGAGAAAAGTGGCTGGATGGACGGATTGATGATGGATGGATAATGGTGGGGCAGGCAGACAACCCACTGTGTACCCACAACATTATTAATATGTTACCTTAGAGGGGTACAACTACAGAGGAAAAGAAAAGAAAGGGCAACTGACTTTTCTTTGACATGATAGCAAACTTGATGACATTAACAGAGGCCAGAGCACAGTCTAAGACTTGATTTCCAACCGTGCTGCTGCCCTCTATCACCTGTGTGACTCTGAACCACATGTCTGTCTGGCCTGAGTTTCCTTCCTGAAAAACAGTATAAGGATATCCGTTCAGTCTAATTCACAGATATAAAGTTTACTCTTTCAAACATGTGGTAATATTATTATCATTCAATGTAATGATATAAGAAATCCCTTACTTCTCCACATTTTGGGACCAACTTATATTAACATTTCATGTTACTTCAAGCCTTCTTTGAGGAAAGCTGAAAAGTCCTTAAAGATCCACTATTACGTTCATTTTGGGCTCCAAGTGTAATGAATTACATATTAATGTTTATAACTATAACTTATTAGTAGTGGAAATAATTTGAAATGGTCAAATTCAGCGTATACTGGGGTGAGCAAATGTAGGTTTATAGCTGTTTGTATGGAAAATACAGTAATTAATATGATATAAGAATAAACTGTTTCACATACTCACAACTGTAACCTATTTTGCCCACCCCATTTAGAGAAGAGAAGCCAACAATGTTCTCTAAGTGCCCATCATTTCATCAAGGATTGATAGAGATCGTGTGAGAAACCTTTGCTCAAGTTGCCATCTTTTTCAAGATTTTATCCAATTTCACTTCTTAGTCATTTCTTCCTTTTAAACTTTCTTATAACTGCTTCAAACCTTATTCTAAACACCCTACTTTCCTATAATTAGCTTGCAGTTTTTAACCCAAAAAATCCATGGTGTTTTGGGTTACCACTCATTGCCCCATGACAGGCAGACAGCTTCCGTGACTGTCAGCCTTCGGGGACTAGGAACACACCAGACACTACCTTCTCCGACCTCCCCCATAATTGGCATAGCTTGGTTTGGGTGGGGAGTGAAAAACTTCTTTTCCCTTTAATTTTAGGAGCTCACCTCCTTCCACTTTTCCCCTCACTCCCTCTACGCTAGCCACCCTGGCTGCCTTATTCTATAATCCTACCGAGCTCTTTATCGCCTCAGAGCTGTGTGCTGGCTGTTGCTTCTACCAGGAACTCTGCATGGCTAGATCCTTGATTCATTCCGGTCTCTACTCACCCTTTCTAAAATAGCCCAGCCCATCAATCCTCCCAAACTCAAGTCCCTACTTTATATTTCACCTTGGCATTAATCACTACCTAACATTGTATTATGTATTTATTTGTTTAATTGTTTATTGTTTCCTCACCTAAAAATAAGCTCCATTAGAGCAGAGAACCTCATTCATCCAGTATCTTCAGCATCTAGAAGAGTGATTGCATATGGTAAGATGCTTAATAAATATTTACCGGATGAATGAATGGATCAATAAAAGGAGCAAATTACCAAAAATCTCAATTTCCTCCTTGACATAGTACAAATGGATAATGAGAGCCAATTTACAACCGAGCCGCCTAAGGAAGTTTCTTGACCTAAATAACTTCTTGCAACACCCCTAATTAGAAAAAGTTAGAAGTTATGGAACAGATGTGGAATATTCTACTTGGAGTCTGCATGGATTGATAGGGATTGAGGGCAGCTCTCTTCATTGAAAGCGACAAGCAGGCACATAGAGTAGAAAGCCAACTGCATAATGGGAGATTTCTCCCTGAAACACCGGGGCTCCTCCCTGAGGGAGAGGTCTGCAGCATCAGTCAGGTCAGGTCACAGGAAGTGACAGAAAATTGGGAAGAAATCACTCAGATGTGAACTTCCTGCTCACGGCTGCCCACTGCCCTGGCTACCTCCCCACCATCCTTGAGATGCTGAAGAATAGAAACCTGGCTGTTCTAAAGCATCAAAATTGAAAATGAAAAATTTTAAGAACCCAATAAGCCTGTTTCACAAATGGGTTAAATATTAACAATAAAAATAAGATGGCATCTACCTCACTTCCAACCAACATGTTTTTGTTTCATTTTTTAGAGGAGAGAGTGGAAGGGAGGGAGGGGGAGAAAGAGAGAAACATCAATGTGAGAGAAACACATCTAGTATTGGTTACCTTCTGTCCCCAGGGCTTGGTTGATGCTCTACCACTTAGTAACACCAGCCTGGGCTAACCAATATGTTTTTAAATAAAGGAAAGAGGACACAGAACTCAAATAGACTATTACTGGAAATAGAATAAACTTAGCAGTAACTTTTTTGTATCATAAAGAGAGAAAGAAAAGAGAGGGATGGGGAAAAGGAGAGGGAAAAGGAGGGAGTAGAGCGAGACAGAGAGAGGGAGAAAAATGGCCTCTCTGAAACAAGACACTATGCAAGAGATAAATATCCAAAGATACTGTATAAAACACACAAGATGAAAAGCTTGTTATAGTTGAGGTGAAGGTTAAAGTAAAAATAAAATTATATACTATTTTTAATTAGGAATATTTGGCTATTAGCAACAGAAACTCAATTTGAACTGGCTAAGGCAAAGGGCACGGAAAAAACAGGGGCTGCAATTGGGCCTCAGGTCCAGATGCAGCAGAAACTGGAAAACTACCAGGAAGGACTCTTTCTTTTCTCCTCTCCCACTTCCGCTTCTCTGTTTAATGCCTTCATTTTCTCCTACTGCAGACCGGCTTCTTCAATCTGGATGTGGATATGGCCACCAACAGCTCCAGGTTCACCTCATAGGCTGCCACCTGAGAAGTCTCCTCCGACTTCTGTCCTTCAAATTGGAAAACTCCGGGAGAAAACTCTATGCCAGCTAGCAAGTCACTTGCCTGTCACTGTGGCCAGAGAGTGAAATGTTACCCTTGGCTCCTCCCACTGGAAAGGCACAGTCGAGTGAGGGCAGGATCAATGGGATAGAAAAGTGAACAAGCAGAAGACCCACTGAGGAGTCCTCCCGAACTCAAGGCAGAGGACATGCAAATCAGAGCAACCATGCAACAGACCAATACCCAAGGTTATTCACATTTAATCAGTCTGAACACTTATGTTTCAGAAAATGTTCTAAACAGTGGGGGCACAGGTGAAGAAAAAAAGAGACAAGGACCCTAAACAAGATAATTTCAGAGAAAAATAAATACTCTAAAGGAAATGAAGAGTGAGATGCAAAACATTAACGTGGGTGTGATCAAGAACTGGTTTGTTTGGTTTTTTTTTGTATAATTTTATTGATTTTTTTACAGAGAGGAAGAGAGAGGGATAGAGAGTTAGAAACATTGATCAGCTGCCTCTTGCACACCCCTTACTGGGGATGTGCCCGCAACCAGGTACATGCCCTTGACCGGAATCAAACCAGGGACCTTTCAGTCCGCAGGCCGACACTCTATCCACTGAGCCAAACCAGTTTCGGCTCAAGAACTGTCTTGCTGAGGAACTACCACATCAGTTGGTCTTGAACAGCAAGAAAAAGCCAGCTATGCAGGTGTGCCCGGGGAAAGCACCGGCAGAGGAGAGCTCAGCCCTCATTCTTCAGGAAAGCCTTTCTGAGAGGAAAACCCTTCCCACTCGCCCCGCACACACCAGGGCCGCAGACCTGGTCAGGCCCCACCCTCACACACACCTTTCTTTTACAGTACGTCCACAGATTGGAACTGCTATTTGATAAATGTCCTTTTCTCTATCAATGTATAACACTCTTCAAGGCCAGAACTATTTTTGCTTGCTTAAGCAATACTAAATGCTTGTTAAATGAATGAATGGATGAATGAATGAATGAATATGCTGAGAAAACTTCCCAAATACAGGGAAGGAGTCTAATAACCGAATATCAAGTGAAGAGATTTGGAAACATGGTAAATTCAAAGATCTTGGGCACTGAGATGCACTAGCATGAAAGATACAGACCAGACTTTTTGAATTATATGAACTGAGCTTCACACAGTAGTTACAAAACATCTTCATTCTCCTTTTCCATTCTGCCCCGCCAAAATCTACTCTTCTCCCCATATTCCTTTCTCAGTGAATTTTATCTCCATTTAAAGCCAGAAATATGAGCATTCACCTCTTCAAATGCAATAATGTATGTCTATTGATTGTACATACTACACTGTAAATATCTTCTAAGCCAATTCTCTCCACTCCATCTCCCTGATCATTTGTTGCCTGTGGTATTTTAAATTATTTACTTACTGGAGGCTGGTGCATGACATTTATGCACTGGGGCGGGGGTGGGGGATCCTTCAGCCCAGCCATGCCCTCTCCCAGGGGACTGGCCTAAGCTGGCAGTGGGACATTCCCCGAGGGGTCCTCAATGCTGCAGTGGAGGCGGGAAAGGCTCCTGCCACTGCCACTGAGCTCGCCAGCCATGAGCCTGGCTTCTGGCTGAGGAGCGCGCTCCCTGTGGGAGAGCACTGACCACTAGGGGGCAGCTCCTGCACTGAACGTCTGCCCCCTGGTGGTCAGTGCACATCATAGCCATCAGTTGTTCTGACTAGGTCGATATGCATATTAGGGTTTTATTATATAGGATTTTTAGCCTCCCTTCCAATCTACCCTTCACGATGCCTCAGACATGGGGGTGGGGAGAGAGAGGAGAAGTATGCCAAACATTGCTATTTTCAAGGTAAAAAACCACACAAAACCTTCAGTTCTGTTGGCATAGTAAGTTCATGCTTCAAATTACCCTCGGCTCTGCTCCAAAAATCACAGCAATAATAGATCATCAATCTCAAAAACAAGATAAAAACCTCGATGACCCAGAAATAAAGAGAAATGAAAAGGCAGTGAGCAGGGCTGAAGCCACAGACTCTTGATCTGGCACCAGGAGTTCAGCTCCTCAGGTGTCAGGGAATCTGCACTCTTTGATCTCAGGGGTTATCCATGCTTATGAGAGAAGTCCTGAAAGAAAAGAAAAAAAAAAAAGCCCTCAATAGCTTTCTCGGCTATAACGTATTCATAGTTGTGGGTCTAGAAGCAAGAGGCCACACATTCAGCCTTAAGGTTTAAAACTAAACTCAGCCACCTGCTGGCTCAGGGCGGGATCCACGACACACACCCCTGTATTCTCTCAAGCAGGAGCCCTGAGCTACCTTTCTGAGGGCGATCCTGAAGGCTCGAAGGGAGCTGAGCGGCAGGAACTGAAAAACCAACATAAAGAGAAAAGTGAGCAGGGGTGGTTGGGGAATAATATCTCACTCAAAATAAGTTGAAAACTAAAATTCCAAAATAGATTTTTTTAAAAGATGTTAGTAATCAATGGAAGAGCAATCACAACAAATTCACTCTGAATGAAACCAGAGTTCTACAGGACTCTATGAAATTTTCTATAAACCAATAATCTATATTGTTAAAGGATTTAAACAAAGATTTTGGTGTTTTTTTGTTTTTTTGTTTGTGTGTGTGTGTGTGTGTGTGTTAATATATTCTATTGATTTTTTTACAGAGAGGAAGGAAAAGAGAGAGAAATATTGATGAGAGAGAAACATTGATCAGCTGCCTCCTGCACACCCCCTACTGGAGATGTGCCCGCAACCAAGGTACATGCCCTTGAGATGAATCAAACCTGAGACCCTTCAGGCCGTAGGCCGATGCTCTATCCACTGAGCCAAACCGATTAGGGCAGTGGTCGGCAAACTCATTAGTCAACAGAGCCAAATATCAACAGTACAATGACTAAAATTGCTTTTGAGAGCCAAATTTTTTAAACTTAAAGTTTTTCTAATGCCACTTCTTCCAAATAGGCCAGGCTGTGGTATTCTGTGGAAGAACCACACTCAAGGGGCCAAAGAGCTGCATGTGGCTCACAAGCCTCGTTTGCCGACCACTGGGCTAGGGCAAGATTTGGTTTTGTTGTTGTCAATCCTCACCCGAGGATATTTTTCATTGATTTTCAGAGTGGACAGGCGGAGCATGGAGGAGGGGTGAAAGGGAGAAACATTGACGTGAGAGAGACAGGAAGTAGATTAGAAGTGAGCAGGGGACATATGCTTGATAGCGGAGATGGTTATGCAACATTGAGAATGTAATTAATGTCTGAATTGTACATTTAAAATGGCAAGTTTTATAAGTATTTTAAGCTTTAAAAATAATATACCAAAGCCATGGAATTGTACATTTTAAATGGGTGAGTTATGTTATACTGTATATGACATATCTCAATAACCATGTTTTAAAAAGTGAAGAAAATCCCTGGCCAGTGTTGTTCCAGTAGTCAGAGCATTGCCTTGTACCAAAGGTTTGATTCTCAGGCAACAACACGTACCTGAGTTATAGGTTCAATCTCCAACCCCAACTGGGGCACATGAGAGGGGCAACCAATGTGTTTCCTTTGTACCGACATTTCTCTCTCTCTGTCTCTGTCTCTGTCTCTATCTCCTCCCATCCCTTCTACCCTTCCCTTCTCTCTAAAAATCAATGGAAAAACTATCCTCGAGTAAGGATTAACAACAACAAAAGAGTAAAGTACAAAAAGAGAAATTAGGTCTCTCAAGCTATAAAAAGACATGGAGGAATCTTAAATGCATATTGCTAAGTGAAAGAAACCAGTCTGAAAAAGCTACATGCCACTTGGTTCCAACCATGGAGACAGTAAAAAGATCAGTGGTTGTCAAGGCTTGAGGAGGGTGAGGCAGGGGAGAACAGGGCACTTATAAGGCAGTAAACAATCCTATATAATAACGGAACAGGAGATACATATCACTATGCATTTTCAAAACCCACAGAATTGTAGAACAGAGTGAACCATGATGTAAACTAAGGATGTTAGGTAATAATAATCCTCCTTATATAATAAAAGGCTAATATGCAAATCAACTGAACAGCAGAATGGCCAGTTGCTATGACTACCAGGGGGCTGAAGCTCAATTTAGGAGCTTTCCTCTGGTGGTCAGTGAGCTCCCACAGGGAGAGCACCTCTCAGCCAGAAGCCAGGCTCATGGCTGGCGAGTGCAGCAGTGGCAGCAGCAGCCTCCTTTGCCTCTGTGGCAGCACTAAGGACGTCTGACTGATGGCAGGCCTGAGCCTTCAGTTGGACATCCAGTGAGGGCCTCTGTGGCAGCACTAAGGACGTCTGACTGATGGCAGGCCTAAGCCATCGGTTGGACATTCACTGAGGGCTCAAGGACTGCGGGAGGGCGCAGGCCAGGCTGAGGGAACCCCCCCACCACCACCAGTGCATGAATTTTATGCACCAGGCCTCTAATATATCAATATTGATTCATCTACTGCAACAAATGTACTACACAAATGCAAAATGTTCACTAGGTGAAACCATGTGAGGGTAGGAAAGGGTATGTAAGATCTCTGTACTTTCTGCATAATTTTTCTGTAAGCTGCTGTAAAAAGTCTATTTTTAAAAATGTACACTTACCACAGACACTGGCACTGAATTATATCCTTTCCTCATTATTCCTAAGATTATTCACTTTAAGCACAAATAATTTTACGTTGGATGGGGAGGAAGTGCTGCTGCTTAGCCATTGTAGAAAATCAGGCACTGCTGAATCATCTCAGTTCAGTCTTTATTTACCCTCTCCCTACTTCACCCCCCCTTCCACTGACAAAATTATTTTATGACTTAGATTTTGTATTCATAAAACCACTTGAATATAACTAGTCTTTGAAGATTCCATAGCCTTTGCAAACATTTCCTTATATTTATGACTAAGCTCCAATCTAATTATAGTTATGAATTATAGTGACATTATTTCACCCATTTGCCATACCTCCTGTTTTATTCACTTTGCTCATTTTCTATGGAGGTATTATTTTATCATGAACCAAAGTGTTAATCCTTTGCGGGGGGGCGGGGGGGAACCAACAACAGAAAATGCTGCCCTCTAAGGCTCTCAAGAGACAGCACAAAGGATTAACTGGAAGCACAACTGTCCCAGAGGAAAGGTAACTAATACGTTTAAGAATAACTTTTCCCCAGCTCCTGGTTTAAAATTATTCCCTCCTAAGCTCCTACTCTTTATTAGCACACTTCTTTAACTGTTACCTTGGTCTTTTCCAGCTTCATCTACGTGTTGAAAATCTTTCAGTGTTTGAAGGTTACAGAACCCCTCTCGGCAAAGCTGAATAACTTTCTTAGATCCATTCTTGAGGAGATAATCCATTAGCATAAGGGATTTATACACATGGCGCCAGTTCTTCCCATGGTCGTTTAGTCTCTGCCATAGCATATTCATAATCTCTGAGAGAGAAATCGTGTTGAAAGTCAGGTCACTGATAGCTAACATCAGGGAACTAGAAGGACCCCAAGGATCATTAGAAGTTGCTTCCCTGACTTTTATTTCAGCATCTGAGTAATTTTTCACAAAGTTTTTCACTTGCCTCCTGAATGCCATAGGTAAGACAAGTCTGAAGGTGACAGAGGAGAGCAGAGCAATGGCATAGGAGTGTATGTAACTGGTTTATAAAACCCTTGGCTGGTCATTGGTCTCCGTTTCTGCTGTTCCCGAATACAAACGATTAATCATCGTCTTGACAAGGCATCAATTTCCTGCAAAGAAAAGCACACACAAACGTGTAAGTTAATTATTTTTTTAATGTCTATTGAACGCTAAGTCAGTCTGAAAAATCTAGCTTTAGTTTCTAAATCAGCCCTTCGCTTACATCAGCCTGAATTGAGAGAACATATAAATGTTTCTAAGATCATTATGGGATAATCTCTCATAAGGGATTGGCCTACTTAATTTAGAGCAATATAAGTGGTCTTTCTAGTCCTAATGGTTCCTGCAGAAAATATCATTCATCCTCTTTAGCCAGAAATAGAATTATTACAAAGCATTTCATGGACAGTGGACAACTTAGTGTAAGAAAATAGGACTTGGGCCCTAGCTGATGTGGCTCAGTGCATAGAGCATTGGCCATGGACTGAAGGGTCTCGGGTTTAATTCCAGTCAAGGGCATGTACTTAGGTTACAGGCTCAGTCCCAGGCCCTGGTTGGGGCACGAGCAGGAGGCTACCAATCAAGGTCTCTCTCTCAGATCGAAGTTTCTCTGTGTTTCTCCCCTTCCCTTCCACTCTCTCTAAAAATCAATAGAAGAATACCCTCAAGTGAGATTAACCAAAAAAAGAAAAGGAAAATGAGACTTGGGCTCTGACACATCATGCTTAAGATTTGTTGTCATATCTAAAAATATTACAGTTCTAAAAGTAATTAAGATGGTGAAAACTGAGTCTTAAAGTCACCAAGTAACCCTGTAGTCATATTCTTTTTAGAACTATAAGCCAGTAGAATCAGATCTAAATGTAGTCCTCTTTCTTGTTAATCAAAAGGTGGAAGAAAGGGTCACCAACTATTAAGGCAAGTAGTTGCACCTCAGTGGACTCGACATCCGACTCATGGTACCCTAAAGCAATATTTAGTCCTAGTAAGACTAACACATTCAAGGAAAAGATTAAAGTACTTTATTTACTCAACTTGAAAAAAATAAAGCCTGAGATTAGAACAGTATGATTCAAACAGTGTAAGAATTTTCCTAAAATCAGAAGTGGCAGGCATGTCTCTCTCAGATCTCAAAACAAGTACACAAGAAAGTCCCATGTAGGTTGATAAAAAAAAATACACTAAAACTTAAAAGGGGTATACACCACAAAACTTTAAATAATGCTTATGAATGGTCAATTCCATAAAACTCTTCCCTTTCTCAGTTTTCATTATTTTGGATTAAGGTGGGTCAATTAGTTTGCAATTTCTGTAGTGACCACCACTGATGACAATCAAAACAGTGCACACCAAATTGATTTCAAGCCCTGTGAGCATCTAGACTCAATGAAGCCTCCACAATCTATAATTAGATCCTGCTGGAGAAACTGTATACATACAAAAGAAAATAGTTGAAATCCATAACAAATGTGTTTGTATTTTTAATTTTGTTTCTCTTCCTGACCTTCTCAACTCCCAGCTCAGACTTTATTAATTCCTGTGTGTGTACTTATGGAATACATTAATTTTTAGAAGCATTTTAAATGAACTATTGGGTCTTTTTTTAAAAATAAGAGATAATCTTTTTTTTAATACAACACATCCTCAAATAAGCAAGATAGAAAATGCATCAGTTTAATTAAGATTTGTCAGAAAGAGACTATCATCAGCCCAGGAAGAAAAAAATAACTGGTGTGCTTTTTAATTTTTCTGATTTTTTCTCATTTTCACTTCAAATACAAGCATTTTTATATGACTCACCACTGCAGCAAAAACCCAGTGGATAAGCTATTAAAATTTTCAATCATGAGAGTTTTCTTTTTCTATTGTCCTTTTTCCCCCTCTACCAAGCTCACAAAATGTAGAAACGCATAGTGACATTGGCTTAGAGCAACAAATATTGATCTGTTTCCTCACAATTCTATTAAAAAAACAACACCCTGTTAGAATCATACCCTTCTGTAATTGAACAACAGTCATTAAAACCCATTTTTTCTTTTTGAAGAGCTATCTATATTTTGGTGGGACAAAACCCTAATTTTTAGGCTTTCCTATTTTCTCTAACCTGCATTTTTAAATTAAAAAAATGTTTTCTTAAATGAATTTTCTGCCCCATAAAACTACCTAAATAATAGCCTTCAATCCAATATAGTAGTTTAAAATGGATGTTGTTGGCATCATACCAAAATTAAATACATTTCCAACCATTAGAAAAACAAAAAAGAAAAACATGTGGATAAGTGAATTAGTATCATTTATTAATATATGGTACTTTATGACAAGATAAAGAATATATAAGACAGGATCCTACTCCTGATGTTTTCACACTAAGAAGCTCAATTAACTGTAGCTGTAAATTATATGTTTGTTTATTATGTGTTTTAAACACCTTACTACATGCAAACACTCAATTTACTCATATCATCAAATAATTGAGATTATTATCACAATGATGAGACAAAATTAGTGCCCCCAAAAGGTAAATTTTCATACCAGAATTTGGTAGTATGACTACCCAAATCCCTATAATATGTAGAAATGGAGGTAAGATAATTCCATACCCCAAGTCTATGTTACCTCCTTTGAGAGGTCTTCACTGCCCTTGCTAACTACTTACGTCCTCCCATCAAACTCTTTTTAACACTCGGTGTATTTCCTTTATAGACTTATCATAATCTGTACATATGTATTTGTCATTTGCTCTTTGGCTTTCTCCACCACCAGACTGGACCTTGAGAGCAGGGACCTTGTCCATCTTATTTACCAGTGTAATCCTATTGACTAACATGTACCTAGCACGTAGTAGGTACTCAAGAAACAGGTGTTGGGTGCATGGCCAAATGGTTGAATGATTCTGCTTTGGGATAAACCTACATTGATTCTATATCTTTAGATTATAAACATGACATTTTAAAAATATAACCCAGCTCTTGGAATTGTCCAGTAAAACTCTAGCATATTGAGCAAATGTTCTCAAATTAATAAATATTTCTTGAATACCTACCACTTATATACCTTTGTGGTAGATACCTATATATCTATATCTATATCTATATCTATATCTATATCTATATCTATATCTATATCTGTATGTAGACATATCTGTATCTATATCTACAATATATCTATATTTATATCTATATCTATATCTATATGTCTATATACATACATATAAAAGCCTAATATGCTAATTGTCCCTCCAACCATTTGACTGTTCAGCCAGTCACTATGATGTGTACTGACCACCAGGGGGCAGATGCTCCAACTGGTAGGTTAGCTTGCTGCTGGGGTACAGCAGATCGGGACTGTGTGAGACAGGCCAAACATGCCCTGGAGCCCTCCATGGTCCCTCTCTGGCCCTGATTGTGACTGGGCACCAATCGTGAACTGGTGGGGTCCTCGGCCTATCCTGCACCCACTCGCAATCCAGGACCCCTCAGGGGGATGTCAGAGAGCTAGTTTTGGCCTGATTCCTGCAGGCCAGGCCAAGGGACCCACTGGTGCACAAATCCATGCACCATGCCTCTAGTAAGAAATATAAAACATGATCCCTGCATTAAAAACACATCATTAAGGATCTATTCCTATTAAATAACTTCAAAATGAACAAATGAAGTAGAAGTCTCTTTTATTTTTAGGTTTATCCACTTCCACAATGCTTTGTCAAAAACTGTTTCCTCCCACAACTTCACCTGAATTAAAACAGGAAGTCATTTTAACTTAAGTGACATTGGTCCACAATTTTTTATCCAAATCCAATGGGGCCAGGTGAGTTGCAGAATTCAAACTCAATTTTTAATTTTTATATTTCACTTTTGAAGGGTAATGCCATGCCTGTGCTATATATCTGTACATATATATGCACTTGTCATGATATCCACAGTAAGGTGTGGGACCACTAAGAACAATCAAGCATTACCATGACTGCAAGCAAAACCTAAAAGTATATGGAATAAATTAAGACAAATGGCTCATTTCTGTTCAGGTCTTGCCACCATATAAGTTAGGGGGGAAATTGGTTTTCAAAACTTGTAGGGTATTAAAATTGAGGATAAGGGATTGAGCTGCTGAAATGCCTTTTTTCCAAAGACATAAAATAATAACAACCACCACATCCAAGAGGCTGAGTGCCAAGAAGCATGTCTAGAAAGATGGATTTAGGGTAGTGCAATAATGAGGAGAAAACAGCTCTTGTGTTTGTATAGGTTCTGCCTATAGACATGAGATCAGCTCGGGAGGATATAAGGTCTGACCAAGACGGTTACTATGAAATGAGTATCGAGAATACCATGCCATTAGATCTAACTGTTCCGATGGGAAGAACACTGTCGGAGTCCCTCCTGTGTGTTCATTAATTGTTAGTTTTCCATAATTTACCATCTAACAGGCTCATTCCAGGACCTGGAGGATCAGGTGCACAAGCCGCAGTCACCACCCTCAGAAGTCATTAGCTCCTCTTTCCTGAGTGCTCGCATTCACCTGTCTCATCTCATTAGTTCAATAGGGATCCCAAAGGCAGGGATGTGAGGTCCTGCTCTGCCATCTCCTCAGGAAGGCGTAGAGCCTTCGCTGGGCCTCAGTTCCCCCGCTGATCACCTCATAGGCGGGGCGGTTGAGAAGAAGAAATGAGATGAGTGGGGAAGAATTCTATACGTGAAGTGGCTGAGAGGGAAACAACTTCCGGCGACTGCCCTCCGTAGAGTCTAAGAGCACACTTAGAGGGGGAGAAGCTTCTAGAAAGCGGGAGTGATTGGATGGCGTCACACAGCAGGGCCCTTCCCTCAGGAAGACTGTGCGGACCTCGACCCTCTTTTACCGCATCCGGCATGAGACAGAGGCCTAAGCGGGCCCCTTCCTGCCGACCTCCATCAGCGCGCCCTCCTCCAGACGAGAATCTACCTGAGCAGAAAGTCCAGCTCTCGTGTGGGGACCTTTTCCCACTCAAATTCACGCCCCCGGCTGCCCAGGCCTATCCGCCTCCTCCAACCAGGCCCAAGTGCCTTTGCCCCGTCCCACTTCCGCTTCGTCACTTCCGCTTCGTCACTTCCGGGCCCTCACTTCCGGCCTTGCGCTTGCCTTCTCTCCTAGGGCCGGTGCGTGCGGCTCCCAGGGCCTGGAGCGAGAGAGGCGCGAGGGGTTAAACCCAGCTGGGGCGCGTCCGGTGGAACGAAGGTAAATGTCTTCATTTAACAAACTGCTGAACTGCGGCACGACCCTAATTTTCCTTCCGAAGACTGAGTTTCACAGTTGTGTGTTGGTGTCCTTGGAACGGACTAAAAATGCCGCCCGCCCCTGATTTCCACCTCGAAGGACAGAGAATGGAAAAGTCTCGTCTGGAGATGAAAAGAGCAGTGTGTGCGATGGATAGTGACAGAGTGCTCCAGCGATGACCTCCGGGGGCCCTGCAAGAGGCAGCTGATCTTGAGTGAACACCCACCCACTAGGTGCCAGGCACCCCCCCACGCAGTAAGGACCCACACGTAACACACAACCCAGTGGCCCGTGAGTCTGCAGGCCGGTGGTAGTGGAGGTGACAGCCGCCATCACAGAAGATGGTGACGGGATGTGCATGGCGTAACGAGAGGAGCAAGCATCTAATGACGCCAAGGAGTATGTAAGGGCAGGTTTCCCAGAAGAGTTTACCTTTGATGTGAGCCTTCAAAAAATGACCGCGAGTTCACTGTAGAAGCAAAGTCGAGGAGGCCATTAAGAGGCTAAGGACCCCTCGTGTGTAAAAGCCTGAAGGCGGAGAGGGCTTATTACCTTGGGAAAACTGCCAGCACTGTAGCTGCGATGGCTATTGCCAAGGCCGTTAGCAGAACAGCGGAGGGAGAGGAAGTGGCAGAGGAAAATCAGATCATGAGGGACCTTATCCATGCTCCTCGGTGATTTTATCCAGAAGGCACTGGAAATATAATCAAACCTATGCTTCAAAGCACGTTGGCGGTTGAGTGGAATATGTCAGCATGCTACGAGGATGGAGGGCAGAGATCCAGAGAATAGGAAAATGCTTAGTAGGTGCAAGTAACGTTTGTTTTCAGTTCTTACTACTAAAATGATTATTATTAGAACAGCCCACATTGCTCATGCTGACGTGTAGATACATATAATATAAAATGTAGGAGATAAGAAAGAAGTTGGTCTGCTTGAAATATTGCTTAGCCAGAGGTAATATAGAGGAGGCAGAGGGAAGTACAATATAAAAGGTGGCCAGGAAAGAGGTTGAAGTAAGGGGGGAGGGAGACAAACAAGTATTTTATATATTGCGTTACTGTTTATGAAGATTTTTTTCTAAGCATATCTTCTGTAAATTTCAAAGGAACTCTGAAAAGTAGGCATTAATTATCCCAATTTACATAGGAGTCAGTGAGTTTGGGAACATGCATTCATTCTGCAGGATTGAGCACCTGCTGTGTGTCATGCGCTCTGCTGAACCACGCAATACAAGGAAATTAGAGTCTAATATCTCACAGAGGAGACAGGAGTAAATCAGCAATTATAATAGCTTGATGATAAAGGCAAGGATAAAGTGATAGGGAGTGAAAAAAGGGATTTGTCTAAATCTACAAAGTTAGGGAAGGCTTCCTGGAGTAGGTGAACTTGAGCTGAGTTTGCAGGAACAAAGAGGTTACATAATTGCCCGCAATTACTCAAGTAGCATTCGGCTAGCAAGTGATTTCGCTGGAACTTGAACACAAATGTTATGTGTCCCTGTTCTGACGTGTAGATAGATACATATAATATAAAATGTAGGAGATAAGAAAGAAGTTGGTCTGCTTGAAATATTGCTTAGCCAGAGGTAATATAGAGGAGGCAGAGGGAAGTATACCCTAAGGATTAGCTTTGGTCCTTGATGTTGAGCTCCCATTGATATTCTCATTCACAAGTCCACCTGTTGTATTTTGAGAAGGACAGAGATCCCACTTTTTCTTTTTAAACCCATTCATTTTCTCCTTTTAGACGGAATCTCTGGATACATGTAAAAGGGAGTTGATTAGACTTTGCATAAGTGTAGTGCTACCTACCCAGTGGAATTAACTCCGGAAAGTGGCATTATGTAAGAGGTCCTTTTTATCTGCTTTCCTCCATTTGGGGGCACCATAATTTAGTTGCAATAATGTAGTACTCACCAAATACAGACATCATTTTACAATAACTTGGTGTGTTCCTCCCCACCCCCGAAACTCAGAGTTTTATAGAATTCAGCAAAGTTTTCTTCTCTTGATTTCTAGGTCACTTTCTCATCTCTTTGGCTGGTTTCTTCTCGTTTCTCTGACTTCTCAACTTTACAGCAGCCTGTTCTCTGTATTCTGTAGGCGGCTTTATTCAGTTTCACAGCTTTAAACACTCTTTTCTTTCAACAACTCTCAGTGTTTCATTATCAGCTCTAACCTCTCCTGACCAGCCCCCCTGCTGGCATTTCTCATAGGCATTTCAAATGTAATAGGTCCAAATTCCTGACTTCCCAGACCTGCTCCCCCATCTCAGTAAGTGACACATCCTTGCTTCTGGTTTCTCAGGCCATGACCTTGGAGTCATCGTTGACTCCTCTCTTTGTCACACTGCACATCATATTCCTCAGCTCATCTTTCATACTAAATCTGGGTAATAAGTGGTCTGTAGTTAATAAATGGTGTATCAGTGCACATTCTAATACACAATAAAATAACAATATCTAGGTTTCCAGACTTTACAGTCACCCTGTATATTCAGAATTCAGTTACTTTCACATCTTCTCTTCCCACAAGCTGTCCTAGGTTGCCATCATCTCTTGCCAGGAATAGTACAGTAGCCTCCTAACTGGTCTCCCTGCTTCTGTTCTTGCTCTCTTATAATCTAATCTCAACACAATAACCTGGAGTGATCCTTTTAAAACTTAAAACCCAAGTCAGATCATCTAATACCCAGTTCAAAATCTTCCATTGACTCCCATCTCACTCAGAGTAAAACCCAGAGACCTTGCCATGGCTAGCAAGGCCCTAAGTGTCTGGCTCCTGTCTCTCTCTAACCTCCACCCTGACAGGCTTGCTCCCACCTTAAGCCTTTGCCTCTGCTGGTCCCTGTACCTGCAAAAGCTGTTAGTCCAGAGAGCTAATAGGCTGGTGCTATGGCTTTGTTTTGGACTTTGCTCAAACGTCCTTTGATCTTCCAGTAAAATCACAACCCCCCACCTCAACCACACTCCCTCTGACTCTTGCCCCATTTTAGGTTTCTCTGTGGAAGTATAACCATCTGACATGCGTCCTGTTTCTCCTTGTGCCAGAAGTAAGATTCAGGGTGGCAGGAGCCATGTTTTGTTCACTGATACATTCCCAGCACTTGAACAGGCCTGACACCAAGTAGGTGTCCAAACATTATTTACTGAATGAATGGAAAGAGAGTGACTGGATCTACACTATTGAATAAGAAGCACATATTACCATAGAGTTAGATTAAACATGGTTATGCACAAGAAGTTCTGATACTAACAACAATTCCCTCAAAAAGAATTGCCAAAAGTTTTAAAACAAGAACAGTTTTAAAAGAAAAATTCTCCATTGTAGATAAGTTGAGATTTCACATATTCCTAAATCCTCCCAAATTTGCTTATATTCTTCTGAGTGTCCATGATGGTGAGGGCGGAAATGTTGCCATTATCACATTACAGTCTATTCCAAGGTTCTGCCTTTGCATTTGTTCAATTAATTACAGAGCTGTTATGAAATAAACCAATAAGTGGCCTTCCTACCCTCCCAATATGCTCTATCAGATCTGCTGATTGTTACTACTGAAATAACTTCTCTTAGAGATTTTCCTGCTCTGCACTCTGCCCATACTAGTTAGGGGAAGGGCTACGTTCTCCCTGGAATGCAGTATCCTATGGAAAAGTAGCTTCCTCGTTAAGGTACAAGCTAAAAACACCATGGTGCTTCCTATAGAGCACTACTCAGCTTTTCCTTTCTTCCCACTCCCCCGCCAGGGAAGTTCAGGGATTCAGTGTGTAACCACTAACTTGGGATAAGGCCTGTGGCCAGGGGATTCAGGGTTTGAAAACCAGCAGTGGAGCTGTTGAGCGTAACGATGATCCAGGTCCATAAACTAGGAAGACTAAAGGATACGGAGGCCAAACTTGAGATGTCATTGATTTAAAATCGGCAACATGTTATCTTGAAATTTCTGTCTTTACAACGTGAGGAAATAACGGGGACCCTGTTCAAACATTTAAGGAAATTAAGCAAGCTGGCATTATTAAAAAGAAAGTCCTTCAAAGAGTTGGGAGTAGCAAATTACTTCTTTTAACTCGTTTAACAATTACAGGGTGTCCCCAAAAAATGTATACACGCTTTAACAGTTCAATTTTGAAAATGAAATGTATGTTATTTAACACTGCCTTTATAATTATTCAAAGTGTGTATATACATTTTTTGGGACCCCCTGTACTTACTGAACATCTGCCTACTATGACCAAGGTAATTGCTGATTCTACACCAGATTCTTCTTTTCTATTTCAATTTTTTTAAAAAAGAAAACCATTACCAAATCAAAGCTCAAAAGGGTACATCTTGAGCAAGGTTTAGGTATAAAAGGGCAAAGAGATAGAAAAAGATACAATTTCAAAGTATAGAATAAATTTAAATTTTAGAATCCCAAATTGAGTCTTACATAATACCTTTCTTCTTAGCCTTCAAGGGATTAATGTTAGGAATATCCTGTGAGCCAGCAGTTTCCTCTTTATCTTGGGACCAGTTCCCCAATTCTGAACGGTGCCATTTAGCAAATAGAAATGTGTCTAATTTTTAAAAAATATATTTTATTGATTTTTTTACAGAGAGGAAGGGAGAGGGATAGAGAGTTAGAAACATTGATGACAGAGAAACATCGACCAGCTGCCTCCTGCACGCCCCCTACTGGGGATGTGCCCGCAACCAAGGTACATGCCCTTGACCAGAATCAAATCTGGGACCCTTCAGTCCGCAGGCCAATGCTCTATCCACTGAGCCAAACCAGATAGAGCAAAAACGTGTCTAATTTTGTACAAAAGATGCAATGTTTCAATCCATTTCCAACAAGGTAAAAGATATGGAAAGAGGCCTTCACAAGCTGTACTTGTTATGAAAGAGAGGAACTTAGAGAGACTGGTGAGTTATAAATTTGAAGAGTTGCAAGAAAGTTGAGGTGACAAAAACTAAGGCAGTGGGGGGGGAAAATCTTAAAATTTCAGAAATCCTTTAGTCTAACCAACTCAAAAGAAAGTGAATCCCAGAAGTTGAAGTAGCCAGTCTCAGTTCATGTCCTGACAGCGGTAAAACAGGTTGGAACGCATCCTGGCTCAGAGCTTTTCTCTTTTGTTTGTTTGTTGAGGGTAATATTATGGGCTAAGTGCACTGAGAAAGCATTTTCCCTGGGATTTTAATATTGTGAGTGAACCGGAGTGGTATTAAGTAAGTTCCCCTAAGAATTCTTAATGTTCCTATGGATGCTTGGCTATACTAAGAGGAAATGAGCGTTTTCCTTAAGACCAGCAGCAGCTTGCCGATGGATCATCTCCGGGTCTAGAAATTTTCTTATGTGAACATAATGGTTCAGGGCGATATTGGTTAAAACTGAAACCAAGCATAAAGAAGCAGTGTTTCAGTGAGCCTCCTGCATTTTAGTTCAACTCTGGCAGCAAGAAAACAAAACCACATAATCTAAGGCTCACGCCCAACTCTCTGAAGCCCCATATCTGCTAGTTCCTGTGTGGTTTGCCTGCAGACTGCAGGACTGACTGGGGGTAGTTGGGAGGAGGGAGCAAGAAGTAGGGAGGAGGAGGAACTTTAATTGTTCTGTGAGCGTGTACCCTCTGTTTAGTGTGGTAATTGGAAGACGGCACAAGGTGTATCTGTACCCTGAAATGCAGTAATTTGGATGTGAATGCATCTTCCTTCTTGCAGGAGAGGATTCTAATAACTCAGTGTCAAAGCCAAGATACAGACTCAACCGCTTCTCTTCTGAAAGGTATGTCATTATACGTCGGTCCACATACCCTAGACATCATGAACAGTTTTATAATTTGCACAATGCTCTCTATGAGTCAGATCCAATTAAAATGAACCCCATGGGCTCTCCAAATATTGCTTTTAATGCGCTGGTCCATCAGCTAAGGTCTCTAAATCATTGTTGTGGCAGTGGCTGTGGTGTTAGGATTTGACTTCTATGGAGCAGGTGAACCAGAAGACCTGTTCCTCACCCAGCCCATTACAGAAAAATGCCTCCACTGACTGCCTTCTGAGCCATATCAGAGAGACTTTAGGCCCTGGGATCATCACAAAGGTGAAATTCCACTTCACCAGAGTCAGCATTTGATTCAAACTGGGGAGTGGAGGTGAGCGGCTGAGCAGCAATGAATGAACACCAGTACGCTGAGGTCAGGATTTCTCTTATTGCTCTCATGTCTACTTCTGTTAGTACTTGTGTTACCTTAACAAAGAACTCCAGTTTGGGTTTCTTTACAGAAAGTAAATGTTATGTCGAAAGAGATTTTGAGAAGAGTGCTGTCTATCATTGTCTCTTTATTAACCGTTAACGCTATATCCCTAAGTCTGTCTTTAGTTCAGGCATCAAGTTTTAAGACACCTCCTCTATGCTCTTTGCCCCATCTGTTCTTGCATGTGAGGATTGAACACACCTGCCAAGGATTTTACTAATTTTAAAATATTGTATTTAAACATGATTTCGTGGGGGGAAAATAATGTATTTATATAATATATTCCAAATTAGGCCTTGTTAATTAAGCCTATGCTCTTAATTTGCACATTATTGAAAATAAGCATCCCTAGATAAATTAAGAGAGGAAAAATTTGGGATCTAAAAATCCAATGGGAAGGATTACATATTGCTTATATTGTGTCATCTGAGAATGGGAAACCTCAGGTTGAAGACTCTTGTTCTGTACAATTACATTTATCATAGATTGTTTAGGTCCTTGGTGGTCCCCTCTCCTATTTTTTTTCTTATTTTTGGTTTCAGAAATAACATTTACTGTAAGTATATTCTGCTTTAACAAGCCAGTGTATTTTTTTTTATAAAACTTAATATTTTTTAAATAATTTAAAGTGATTCTCTTTGTAAAAGGACCCATTATTAAATAAAGAAAACTATGTAAATAGTCAGCTAAGTGCATTTAAATTTCAAGTTTTAAAAATTCTGATTTGTACTTTTTTGAGCAATTTTTTTTTTTTTTAAAGAGAGACAGCCGTATATCATTGAATAAAATTACCTTTTTAGATTGAACTGGGAGTGTCTTCCCTATAGTAAACTGTAATCTTATTCTCCCTAAATTATAATAGATTTTATCTTTTTAAAAATACTTTACTGAAGCAGAGGGGAAGGAGGTGATCAGTTTGTTCAATATGAACAAATATCGCTATTGCCAATATAATATCTTTTTGAATTTCTTCCACATCTTAAACCTGATAAAAATCCCTTTTTTAAAAAATTTCAATAGTTCTATGTCTACTCTATAGGGATATTATAAGAATAAATGAGTTAACATAGATATGAAGTGTCTTAGGAAAATGGCACTTTGAAAATACAAAATTATATCATTATTTTTTTTTAATCTCAATCATTTTCTTCCCACCTCTTATACAAAGTATATCTCACTTACTACCTAAACCCATCTCTTTGAGAATCATTGCCTTCTGGACGAGCTGAAAATGACTCTAGTTTCCACATATTTATTGATCCTCAAAGAATAACATCCACTGGTGTTGGTGACTTGTAGGGTTCATGCCAAAACTTGAGCAAAACTTGCCTCTTTTCCTGAATCAAGAAAATCTACAATTGTTCAAAACTGTGTTATTAAGTGTGATTCCATCAGTATTTTCTAAACAAGTAATAGTAGTTGCTTCTGGATTAGTCCAAGGGACAGATTCTTCATTTTCATGCCTTTGCAAAACAAACTCAAAACTTGGTCAAGAATCTTCACGACCCAAGTTATTCGAGTCAAAGGATAGGGTTGATTGGCTCCCATTTTGCCCATCTCAAGTATTTGCCCAGCAGATCTTGATCCATAAAAAAACAGCACAGCCTCCTCTCTCTCTCTCCCTCTCCCTCTCCCTCTCTCCCTCTCCCTCTCCCTCTCCCTCTCCTTCTCCCTCTCCCTCTCCCTCTCCCCCTCCCTCTCCTTCTATCTCTACTTCTACCTCTACCTCTATTCTATCTCTATCTCTTCCTCCTCTCCCTCTCTCTCTCCCGCTCCCTCTTTCTCTCTACTTTGCAGGCCTTAGGAAAGCATACTACATACATAAATAAACACTGACAAACATTTATTGGACATTTATATGTTAGGCACTGAATTCTCTTCAACAATGTTAATAACAGTTTTCAATAAGCTTGAGCCAATAGGAATTTAGTAACTTTTTAAAAAAGTTTTCTTTTTAAATATTAATTCAGAGGCAAACGTTTTTAGGAAATTAAAACACAAAACTATTATTAAGTACGTGAAAATAAAAGTCTTACATGTTCTTCAAAGATGTAAGGCAAATATCTTATGAAGAAAGTGAAGAAAATGTTCAGAATTAAAGTTGAAATATTAGTACAATTAACACCTCTAGAATCACCTAAGATTCAGCAGTTGTGAATTTATTGCTGTATTTGTGACATTTGTTTGTGATTTCTTTCTGAACTACTTGTAAGTTATAGGCAAAATGACATTTCATCTCTAAATAATTCAGTACACATCTAAAAGAAGGACATTTGCCTGTATTACTACTACAATGCTATCATTATATCTAAGAAAATGAACAGTAATTTCTTAATATTATCTAACATCTAGGCCATACCTAACTTTCACCATTTGTCCCTGAAAAGTCTTCCATACCTAAAAAATAACAAAACAAAACAAAACTGGATCTGATTGTTAAAAAAGAAAGCACATTTTTTGCCTTGGTGTTTTATGTCTTTTTATTTGATGTTGAATTTTTTAAAAGGTTAGGCCATTTATCTTGTGGAATGTTCCACATTCTGGATTTGTTGTTGCCTCATGCTATCATTTAATTTCTTCCTTTACCCTGTGTATTCCTTGTAAACTCAAAGTTAGAACTAACACATTTATTATATTTCGAATGAGCATTTATTGCAAGGTGCTCTATATTGCATCTCATCAGGAGGCGCAAAATGCCAGGTTGTTGTTCTATTTGTGATGCTCCGTTTGATCATGGCTCAAGGTAGCGACCTCACTTCAAGGATCTCTGTTGCAAAGCTACCTTTCTCTCCTTTGCAACTGAGAAGTAATCTGAGCAGGTGACACTTTGGCACATGGCAATATCCCGTGTCCCAACAAACTTCACCAATGACTTTGGGCGATAATCCTTGCCTAAATCGACTCTTCCGTTAGGGGTCTTATACATCTTAGTACACTTTGAAGAAGGATTAAACATACAAATTCATCATTATCAGCAGCAACAGCAGATATTTATTTTTTTAAGTAATTTTTACTTTTTAAAATTTTCTTGTTTGGTTTTAGAGAGAAAGGAAGGGAGGGAGAGAGATAGAAAGAGAAACATTGATTTGTCGTTCCACTTTGTGCATTCATTGGTTGGTTCTCCTATGTGCCTTGACTGGGGATCCGGCCTGCAACGTTGGCGTATTGCAACGATGCTCCACCCAACTGAGCTACCCGGCCAGGGCAACAGGAGACATTGATTGATTGAGGTAACAAGTAACATTTACTGAATGCTTGCTATTGAGCCAGACAGTCTGGGTTTGAAACCAATCCTTCAGTTACTAATTGGACCAACTGGGACAAGTTACTTAGTCTTTCTGTGCCTTACTTTCTTTTTTTTTTTTTTTTAATATATTTTTTTGTTTTTTACAGAGAGGAAGAGAGAGGAATAGAGAGTTAGAAACATTGATGAGAGAGAATCATCGATCAGCTGCCTCTTGCACACCCCCTACTGGGGATGTGCCCGCAACCATGGTACATGCCCTTGACCGGAATCGAACCCGGGACCTTTCAGTCCCCAGACCGACGCTCTACCACTGAGCCAAACCTGTTTTGGCTGTGCCTTAGTTTCTTAAGCTATAAAGTGACAGTAATAATTGCACCTATCTCCTCCTATCATTTTGAAGATGAAATAATTTATACATATAAAGTTCCTAAAACAGTGTCTGTTATTTGCCATGCACTGGTCTGACACTTAGAAAGTATTAAATCATTTGCTTTTCATAATGGCACAATGAAATAAGTGCTAATATTATCCTTCTTTCACAAGTGAGGAAACTAAGGTACAGAGAAGTTAGGCAACTTGCACAAGGTCGTTTAACTAGTATGTGATAGAGTCCAGATTTGAACCCAGGTGGTCTGTCAGGGAGAAACAACACAAATGAAGCTGAATGGAAATAAGTAACAGGACCCCTCACTCCCCAAGCACCACCACCACCATCCAAGTTTGTGGGTTTTTTTTTTTAATATATATTTTTTATTGATTGTTGACAGAGAGGAAGGGAGATGGATAGAGAGTTAGAAATATCAATGAGAGAGAAACATCAGCTGCGTCCTGCACACCCCCTACTGGGATGTGCCTGCAACTAAGGTACATGCCCTTGACCGGAATCAAACCTGGGACCTTTCACTCAGCAGGCTGGTGCTCTAGCCACTGAGCAAAACCAGTTAGGGCCACCATCCAAGTTTTAAGTTATTAAAAACCTGGGAGTGTTGCTACCAAAATGTTTTTTGGTTTTGTTCATCTGAATTAGAGCAATAGATGAGTTCACTTATTGCATTTATATACCTTCAGGCTCTGTATAAGAAACTTGAAACATAAAAGATAATACTAGGATCTGAAAAATGTAAAACGATAAAGGAATAAGAAGGAAAAAAAACTGAAAGGAATAATAGGAGAGGGGAGTTAGGAGACCTCAGAGCCTCAAGATACGAGATGATATTTTGATATATCAAGGGAAAATAATCTCTCATTTTCCACATTCCTGTACTGTCTAAGATGTCACTGCTAAAACACAAGAGTATAGCCATTGTCAGATTTATAAAAGACCACACTGGATTTCTTCCTGGGACAAAGGATGAGTCTTGTTAGAAGGTGACTTCCCTAATTGGTTATCTCCTGCACTCAGACATTCTGTAAATCAGTCTGGCTTCTGAAACAACTACACAGAAAAGGCCTTACAAGCTGGGGATCGGTCCCTACCCCTTCATTAACATCACAAAGGGTCCCAGTGCTGTCTTATTTGCTCCTTTGATTGCCATTACCGAAAACTCTCAAGTGTAATTTTCTAAAGAGAACTAAAAATAAATGAGAAAAAATCCAACATTAATAATGTTTTCATGCATTTCTAACACAGTCATTGCTAAATTGTTTCCGCCTTTTTTTATGTTTTTTAATGAAAAGCACTCTAATTGATCAATTGGTCACGAATAATACCTTTCCATTTGTTTTTCTTCACACCTCTCAGCCTTCCAGAAACAAGGTTTAATGTGGCGGCCTACAAATGGTGTGTGATTGGTGTCTTCTGTCTGGTGCTTTGTCAGAAAATTCTGGAAACAATCTGCTGGGAACTCAGTAGGAACTCAGTAAATATGTGGATAGTTCTCCTGTTAAACATGATTTTAAAGAAAAGGCTTTTTAAATAACTAAGAAAGCCCTAGCCGGTTTAGCTCAATGGATAGAGCATCGGCCTGCGAACTGAAAGGTCTCAGGTTCTATGCCCAAGTTGTGAGCTCTGTCCCCAGTGAGGACTTGCAGAAGGCAGCCATCCATGATTCTCTCTCATCTTGGAGTTTCTATCTCTCTCCCTCTTCCTTCCTCTCTGACATCAATAAAAATATATAAAAGTAAATAAATAAGAAATATTACTAGGAAAGTATACAAGTAGAAAAAAATATGGGTGATTTGTTTGAAATATGTATTCATTTTATAGGTCATAGATTTTTAGCACCTTATGGAGCAAAATGTGAAGTCAGATTTGATCCTCACCCCCAAAGAGAATTATATTCTAAAGTTATGAATTATTATTAATTATACCCTTATTATTAAGGCTAGCAGGAAGATCTCAACCATATGCTAAATCTAAGAAAAGTGTCATATTTTAATACAGTATGTAAACTCTTTAAGTTAATCATAAATACGTTGATATCCAAGACAGCACATAGATTATCTCTGGTGGTGGTGAGGTGGGGGGTGGAGGGGAGTGTCAGACACATTTACAATGCTGAGGAAAGCTATAGAAATTCTCTTGCGGCGGGGGGGGGGGGGAGCAGAAGGGGAGGGGGATATGCAAGCTCTCACCCACACACTGCTGTACACAGAATGTCCAATGGCCCATGGATCCCCAGAGTCCATCCATATGTCTCTGACAGGAAAAATGTCCTTTACTTGGAGCTTTATCTTCCCCCCCGAGCCTTATAAAGCTTTAAAAGGAGTTTTCGAACATTATCTCGTTTGATCTGGCTGTGATCTCTGAGCTAGACAGACCACATATTTTACCTCTGGTTTTGCAGAGTGGGAAAAGCAAAGCTCATGAGGTTAAGCGACTTGCTCAAGGTAATTTTGCTAATGTCTGCCAAGACAGCACCAAGGCTGGTAAGTTGTAGCCCTGGCCGCCTCCTCCTGCACTGTCTGGGCACAGCATTCTGGAGACGCAGGAACCCTTTCTGGGACTTTTGGAATCTGAATTCCGGCTCTACTGGAAATGACCTGTGCGACTTTGAACATAACATTTTAACCACTCTGGGCCTCAGTTTCCTTCTTGGTCAAGTGTGAGGTTAGACCACGTGTTCTCTACAGCTCTTTTGGTTCTGTTGCAAACTACCTAATCCCACTGGGTCTGAGAACAGAAATGACCTTTTCTATGATAGATAGCAACACCTTTCAACCCTTTTCTGTAGGTCGTAAGAGCTGGCGTCCAATTCCTGATGGGTTCCTTTGCAATATCCAAATCCTGTTGGAAACTATAAGCATCAATAGCGCTTTGATGGCCTGTTTGTGTGTCGTTCTGCTGGTTGCTTCATTTTCCTGCGGGGCTGACTGTCTCACAGCGATTTTGCTCTAACGCTGCTCTGCATCATACAGACATAACACGATATTTTATTATCCCTCTTGGGTAGTTCAGGGTATAATATGGAAATAAATCATGTTGATGGACTTATTTTGGGCTGATAGACCTTATCCTTCTGAAAAGGTTATTCCTCTTGAAAGACCCAAACCTTCCACCCGATTTTTCATTATTGAGAGTTATTTTTATATTTCCTTCATATCCCTGAAATGTGCTTGGAAACTTGAGACTCATGAAAGGCCCTGCAGAACTAAATGCAGAAGCCCCAAGACAGGAAAAATGTGACCAAGCTTTTGGAGGTATTTGGAGAATCGTTGAGCCAGTATAATTAGGACAAGTTTGTATGTTAACATTTGATTCCAATTTATAAAAAGTGTCCATAGCATATGCTGCCAAGTACACAAAATCCATGATATGGTCCCGTTTAATTCTGAGTCTCTCCGGGAAGCTAAAACAAGCAGGAAATTCTTATGTTCCATATGTCAGTGAGCTGGGATTTTAGAACAGCAGTTGTCAAACGGTGGAACTGCAGAAACAAGGGTCTGCTGCAGGCACCCCCTGCCCTTGGCCTTGGCCTCATCCAAGCCAGATACCGCCAGCATGGACAGGATGGCTACCTCAGTAACCAGGAAGCTGGCAATCTTTATTGGTATCAGCTGATGATAAGAAATTGGGGACCTTATTTCTCAGTCATTTTGCCCTTTCAATTTCCTAAAAGAACTTCAGCCTGGCAAATGGCCTTATATCAACTTCTTACAGAGAAATATATAATTTGCTCTGTACTGTGTCAGATCATTGGACTGTGGGAGGTAATACTGTCCGGGGATGAGAGTGACGGATAATGAACCTAGTCCCATGTTTTGTATTCTATTCTCAGCTCGTGGATGGCTCAGGGTGTCCATCCACTCCTCTGGGCTTGAGTGAAATTATACCATTCTTCAACCTGCTACCTAGGAGACTCAGGAAGAGACAGGCATTGTTACCCCAAAAGCATTTTTATGTCTTTGATATAAATACTCAGTATTTCATTTATAAAATGCATAGCATGGTGCTTTCTTATGTAAACAAACCCATTTATGGAATTTCTGTCTCCTACACCAATATTGTTAAGTAGACTACTAATTCATTTTGTAAACCAGAAACTGTGTGGTGTTGTGACTTGACGTCGGGTACCCTGTGAAGTGTGAAGGCAAAGAATCCCCCGGCTGGAGAGTAATTCCCAAGCCCTGCCCCAAGCAGAGCTCTAAGGGTGTGAACTCTGCTTTTCTCCAGCGTGGACACACAAGTTTTATTTTAAAATGCAAAATGCAGGGAGAAGTAAGTTTTACTACATAGCCATCTCTGTCAGCTTGGATTATTTTATAAAGTGAATGTTCAATTAGGTGTTGTTATCGCCAAGAGAGCGCGCTGTGATGCTCTGTCATGTAGACGCTGTAAAAAATTACCTGTCTGGTTACTTTAATTCATCTTTTGGCTCCCCTCCGTCTCTGATTCACTGTACCCAGATGTACTGAGAACATTTAGGGTAATAAAAACAAAAACAAAATGGCGTCCTTTCCCCTGAGGAACTAACAAGCTATTAGGGAAACTGGGACAAACAAAAGAAAATGCTGCTGCAGTGCAGAGCTCCCGAGGAGGAGACGGCGGAGTAAGTGGCTCCAGGGGCTCTGCAGAGAGGGCTTCCTGAAGGAGGTGCACCTGCAGGCAGAGGGGTGGCTTGTCGGAGAGGCATAAATCCATCCACACATTCGCACTTTGTAGAAAATCATAGGAGGAGCAGGGTCTTCTTCACTGGAGATCTGTTTATTTTGCAAATGACAGAGTTGAGAGGACTCTCATGATTCTACACCCTCCCCCTTGGGGATCTAGACATTAAACTTCTGCCACTGGAAACTGTACCTTAAGCTCTTTTTACAGAAAGACTGCTCTTCTCATTACAATGATGCCTCTCTCTAAGTCTTCTCTTTCAAACACAAATATCCTTCATTCTTTTAACTACTCTCCCATGATGTGGTTTTACATGCTCTCTTCATCTTAAGTGTTCATCTGTCAGAGTGTCCATTGAAGGCCCCTCCTAAACCATGGTGCCGGGATGGGACAGAGCTCTCGGGAGTAGTCTGACAAATGCAGAACTCCAGGGAGTAGTATCCTCCCTTGATGTATACCTTATACTTCTCTTACTATGGCCCAAGATTGCATAAGCCTTTGAGCATTCATGTCACACTGCTGACTCATAGTGAAATTGTGGTCAACTAAAACCCATGAGTTCCCATGCACTGCTATTAAGTCAGATCTTTATTCTATACCTAGGCTCACAGGTTCAAGTATAGAGAAGCCTATCCCTTTTATACTTCATCATATCGGTAACCCTCTATCAAAATATTTCAGAGCTGGCATATTAGTTCTCCTTCCCAGCAGGTGATTATGTGCTTATTTGCTATGAGGGCATAGCAAGTCTCTTGCTGGGTCACTGGAAGAGGCCACCAAAGGGTCAGTATTTGGATTATCTCCTTCCTGTTGGTAAATTGTTTGCAACTCTGCACAAATCTACATCTTTAGACAAACTAGTGAGCCCTAACTTCCTTATTATAAAATAGGATCAAATGTGAATGGTTATTTCCTTCCCAAGGATACACAACAATGAGGTCTACAAAACTCGAAGTAAAAGTTGCTCAGAGCCAAAACCGGTTTGGCTCAGTGGATAGAGCGTCGGTCTGCAGACTGAAAGGTCCCAGGTTCGATTCAGGTCAAGGGCATGTACCTTGGTTGCAGGCACATCCCCAGTAGGGGGTGTGCAAGAGGCAGCTGATTGATGATTCTCTCATCCATGTTTCTATCCCTCTCTCTTCCTCTCTGTAAAATATCAATAAAATATCTTTTTTTTTTTTTAAGTTGCTCAAAGGCAGTGTATATGAGAGAAAGAAATTTTTATTTTAAGCTCTTGGCAGCTTTCAGAAGATTTGATTTTCCTTATCATTTCATGATACAGTAAATAACATTCATTTTTTTCAACTGGTTTAAAGTTATAATTGAGTTATCTGATTTGGGGTTCCAGTAACATCATGTGATGTTAATTTCAGTGGACAATTTTTTGTAATTTGTATAAACACCATAAGGTGTATCTGTTTTATTGCAAGGCTCTGTTTAAAGTGATTCTCCTCTCTCCATCCCCTCCCCCACCTCCATCCTCACCCCTAGCCTCTTCCGTTAGTAAAACAAGGGCTACGAAGACCTTGAAGTTTAGGTTTTCATCAGACTTTTGGAAACCTCTAAAAGTCTTGCCAAACTAGCTTAGCAGTTCATAGGTTTTCATTTCTGGTCAAAGCAGAGCGCTCACAGGAAACTTGTATAATATTTATAATTTTAACCTAATAGAAATGTCACGTTTCAGAACACATCCCTGTGAGCAGTTTCATTTATTATAGAAAGGTACAGGGAACATCCAGGTTTTTCTGATCTGCCATTCTAATGCAAATTCTAAGGTTGTCATGATCATGACCTTGAAATTATTAAGATTCAAACGCCCTCTCCACCCCTCCCTGGTGATTTTGTTTAGGGTCTTGCTATTCTGTGTGAAATCTGGGGATCAGTAGCATTGACACCATCTGGGAGCTGGTTATAAATGAGGATCCCAGACCCAGAATCTTAACTTTAAAAAGATTCCCCTGCTGATTCTTATGCACTATAAAATCTGAGCATTGACCTGGGGTGAAGGGACTTCATCCCACTTTACCCATTACCTTCATTGTGTTGTGATACAAAACTTACAAAATTCCATTTGGTGCCTTCTAAGAGTTTAGAGTTGTTAGTTAACATTTTACCAGATTTAAATATTCTGTATACATCCAGCTTATATACATCCAGCTACTTCTCAAATATATAACTGGCTTTAAAATACTCTTGTCTTTGTGGGTTCTTATAGAGCAGAAGCTGTCAGCACAGGGTGATTTTGGCAACCCCTTCCCACCCCCAGGAATATTTCTCAATGTCTGCAGACATTTCTGATCGCCACAATTTTATGGGGGGAGGGGAGAGTTGTCACTGGCACCTGATGGGCAGAGGCCAGGAATGCTACTAAGGATCCTGTCATGCACAGGACAGTCCCCACAACAAAAACCTAACCAGCCCAACATGTCAATAGTAATGAGGTTGAGAGGCCCTATGATAGAGGTGTATGGTCTGTAGAGAAAGAGTCAGGTGTACAGCCATGCATAGCGGAATGACATAGGAAAATGGAGCCATGTGCCACATCATGGTATGGCCAGGCAAAGAGCAAATAGATTGACAGCTGCCTGAGTGATGATGGTGGGGGCTTGGAAGGAAGGGAGTGGGAAATCCAGCCACAGTGAGAGGAGACATCGGGACAGATAGTAAGTAACCGGTGCGCACAGAGACAGTCAACTCTAGGTAGCGGGCTGGCTGGGCTCAGAGGCTGCACACAGAGCCGTGTGGGCTGGAGAGACGCAGGCTCCTCGTGGGGCTACTAGGTCTGATCGCAAAGTCACGTGAGACCTGGAGAACAGGAAAGGATTTCAAGTGTTAGCATAGGAGTGCACGGTGGATTTCAAACGCAGGGAGATGTGGACTTGGGAGCAAGACAGAGTCCCACTTGCTAAAACTGGGACACCCCGGAGCCAGGCCAGCAGCAGGGGGTGAGCTTTCAGCCAGAGCGATTGTCTTAAATCCCTCCCAACCTCGAAGCGCTTTGTGTTGTGTCTGCAGTGTGGCTCACTTGCAGGAAGAGGTCAAGTGCTCTCAGCTATGGAGATAGGAGGGGCAGAAGCAATCCGGGCGCTGACACCGGCTGCTGAAAAATCACAGGATAAGGCCTGGAATAGAACTTGAGAGTCTCTTCAGGTTGTTTTCCTACTGCAGGGCACCTAAATCATTTTGGAAAGATTATCTACTCTTCAAGTATAACATTTCCAGAGAAAGATGTGTGCTGATGCCTAATCCGATCTAAACCAAGACTTCTGCGTTCCTAACCGTGAACCTCTGGACTGGGGTGTAATGTAGTTGCCTCTCTTTTATCCTGCCTTGCACACAGGGCGCTTTCTAACATTCAGGGATGGTCAGTGACCCAAACTGCCTCCACAGCTGCCAGGCCCAGGCTTCCCTGCTCTGGGCTGCAGAATCTCAATCCCATTAGCGGGTCACCCTGAGTCTCTGCCTAACCTCTTACCCCTTCGTAATTCTCCATGCGCTCTCCAAGTTTTGTCTGCTTGTGATAGTCACCACCAAAACGTGTTTATTAACTATACATGCTGTGTGTAGTCAGCCCTTTGACTCAGGAAAGCAAAGAATGGAAAATACAAAAGGATATACATGGTTTGATTGGTTTTTATAGTCTTTCTCTCTCCAAGGAGTTGTCAATCTTTGCCAAATTCACACACTTGGAGCAGTAGTCTTCAGGCTAAGTTCCACTGGGACATTCTGATTGTCCTTGCAAACACTTTCACTGTGGCCCTCACCTAACGACGATAGAGTTCACTGTCATATAAAGTAGCTCTGATGTGAACTTAGCCCTAAATAAAAAAGACAAACGCATTGGCGAAGGTATTAGACTGCCGTGTGAATTTTGTTTCTAATGAATTGCAAAACCAAGTTCTTTCCACAAAAAAGGATTTATTCAACAGAATCCATTCCTTTGCTGCAATGGATTAATTCCATTCCACACCATGCCTCTAAGTAGAGAAGTAAACTGATTTGCAGCAGGCTGAAAGGATATGTTGACGCATCCAAGTCAGGAAGATTATGCCAACTAAACTACAGCCACCATGGCGGGCCAGTTGTTTCTGTTTCTGTAAAGTAGTTGCAAAAGCACTCCCCTTCAGTATGTGGACTGACAACAGCTTATCAAAGTTACAATAGATTGGGGATGTGGTAGGATGAGAGAGCGCGCAGATGTGTAATATGAGATGAGTGTTCTGCCCTTCCTCTGGCTGGAACCACTCGTCCACTCCTCAGTGTCATAAAAGAATGTTCATTTTTGTCTTATGCCCATGTTCTAAAAGCCATTTCAGACTTTTGAATTGTGTTTCCCATGGCACTGTTCAAGGTACACACCCAACCCCACTTGTGGTTAAGCAGGTACTGGCTGTGGGCTCATTGTGTGCTCAGCACTGTGCTGAGTACCACCGGGTAATGGGCCTCTACCCTCCACTCACTCCATCCTCCACTCTCTGCTGCGCGCCGCCTTTTCTGCATCGCTCTCCATTTCCACAGGCACCACCTCTTCAGCTCCCCTCGGCTTTCAGTCTCTGTCTATCTCGGAGCCTTCCTTTCATTTCTCCTGAATTGCTGGCTTTATTCTGGCTTTCACTTCCAACACAAGAGGGCTGCTCATGGAAATTTTTCTCATTTCCATAGCTCGTAGTTTCTGTAACCAGTAGTTACTTTCAAAGGAAATAGCTGTGGAGAAAAAGCAGCTGGGCGATATATTAAAATTCAGTAGGACTGGGTAGCACAGTTGAAAAAGAGAATTGGAGAACTTGAGGCACTGACCCCTCCATGGGTAAGCTAGAGGCCTTCAACATTCCTTTCAGCCAAAACCCGCTCACTCCACTGAGAACGCATGCTCTGATCTAAGGACCAGGCCTTCCTTCTTGCTTGAGCTCCTCATCCCTCGCTTGGTCACCTTTCAGAATCCCAGCAACCTTCAAGGGCAAGCCCCAAAACTTCCCTTCGCCCAGCTCTTCCCCAGACAGAATTAATCTTTTTCTCCCCAGCACTCATGTCAGCCCATGGTAGAATTATTTATGTGGGTATTGATCTCCCTGAATTGACTCTGACCTGCTGAAGGGCATCTGCCGGGCCCTCCCGCCCTCTGTGAGTAACAGCTCAAAGTGGAGTGGCCAGAGGATAAAGGAGAAAACTCCAAGGACCAGAAATGTCCACAAAAAGGCTTTCTTCCCGGAGGCTGGTCTCGGATATGGAAATGACCTTGGGTGAGCAACCTCCGGGAAGGAAGACCCTCTGAAATGGAGCAGGGCCTAGTCAGTAGCTCATAAAACCCCCATGAGTGATGGGCCAGGACTGCATCCCACAGAGTTTTTGGGGGGCGGGAGACCCTGGGCTGTTGATGGGAGAACAGAAGCGGTGCTAGAGAGTCTGGCGCTGGAGGAGGGCCAGAAACGTCCTCTTCGCGTTTCTGTACCTTTAAAATGGTCATAGAAAGACCCCATCCTATTTAAAAAGAAGTGAGTTGAGTAACTTGCCCTGTCACTTGATTTTCAGCCTAGAAGTTTCCCTGTAGTTTAAATGACAAAAGTCATCCTTTGCTTCCCAGCGTAATTGCATTTATCTACTGGATATGGTACCCTTTGAACTTGTTAGTTCTCTCACGGAATGCCAGGTTACACTGCACCTTGTGCAGGGTGTGGGACTCAGAGAATGAAAAGTTTCTCTATTTAGCACATTTAAAAAAATCCTACAGCTGATTTAATATTTTAATACCTTATCTTGGGCAGAGCAATAGTCATTTTTAGGAATCATCTATGAACCCATGTGCCATTTAACTACTGCCAAGTACATAAAAAGCACTCAGTAAATATTTTTAAAATAAATTAGAATGATAAGCACTTCTGAATAAAAGACAACTAGAGTCCTTTAAAGCGGAACACAATGGGTATAGTTTCCAATTGCTGTTCTTTGTATCCATTAGAAATTATAGAAAAAATGGGAAGTTGGGTGGGGGAGATCAGACACTGTTATGGAAACTGCATGGATGATTAGCAGCTTGTAATTTTGTTTACAGTGACTTGATACACAATGATTCGAGGATTTTATTGTCATCCTGGATTAAAGCTGTGTTGTTACTATAATAGAAGATTGGCCCAGAGCCCTCCTCCAGCGCCAGACTCTCTAGCACCGCTTCTGTTCTCCCATCAACAGCCCAGGGTCTCCCGCCCCCCAAAAACTCTGTGGGATGCAGTCCTGGCACAGACCCCTAACCTCAAACTCCAGCCAACTTCTCTAAAGTCACTTTCCCCCCTTCACCTGCCGGATGCTTCTTGTTCAGACGTTACACCCTGAAATTGGGGCTTTCAGTGAGTTAAAAAGGGAAATATAGAATTACCTGGCTCTCTCAGTGTTTTAGGTATTCTTGTAGACTGAAATGAGAGCTCTGTACAAAACCATTGAATTCTTTCTTAAGATATGCTAATTTCTTCTCTCTTTGACTGAACTGTTGACCTTCTAGATATATGACTAGTTATTACCTCAAGTATGTTTGGAACTATTCTCACCCCAACCATTCAAAAATGTAATTAGCATGAAGACATTATTGTAGGAGCACATCACCGTGGGCCACGATCTCATTAGATAGCACAAATTGAGCGGCATTAAGCGTGCTCCGGTGCTTTAAAATTAAAAAAAAAATCTCTGAGAAAAACGGGTGGCGTTGGAAGAAAACTTAAAATGAACGCTTTTGTGAGCCCTCTCTTGCTCAGACATTTGATTTGTGTTAAGAATCCAAACGCAGAGAGGCTTGTGGTTCTTCTGTTTGAAAAATGAAAGCAACTCTGTTTTCTCAGAACTCAGCTTTTACGATGGGGCTGCTGTCACAGTTCTGGGTCAACCAAAACCAAAAGAATACATTTTAGAGCTCGAGCTACCCCCCCCCCCCCCCAAGAAACGCAGAGCATTTGAAGACATCATCCCACTTATCCTCGCAACAACAGATGCAATAGAGAATGACGGTTCTGCAGGAGGTCATTAACAAGCAGGGGAAACTGAGGCCCAGGGAGGTGCAATCACTTGGGTCACTAACACTCCTTGCACATTGCCCATCCATCTCTTCCACCATGGAAGGCACTCTTTCTTTTCTGACTTGAAAACCATGCCGAGCTGCCTGCTCAATTATTTCAGTATGTACTCCTGAGTTGGGGCTAATCCCAACTGTTATGAAACCTAATGTGAATAATAATGAAGCTCCTAGTTCCTGGGATCGCAAAGTGACCATTTCTAGTTCATTCCAGGGCACTGTGGATGAGCTAGCGCGCCCCTAAAGGATGGGAACCTGCAGAGGAACCATTGCCTGATTCTGTCACTCACCTCGTTTGTGAGTCTGTAATGTATTTTAGTGCACAGAGATGTCGCATAAACAGTAATTTCTCATTATTGTACTCACATTTTCCCCTAATTGCAAAAGTATATCTGACCCGAATTTATTCTTGTCGTGTCTGTGTGCGCAAGCAGAGTCTTATTTGGCTTTACAATATATTAATAATGTATTAATTAGCTTCCCAGTGCTGCCCAAACAAGGAACAGAAAGATTTGTCTAAATCATGAAACACGAACAAAGCTAGCAATTTGTTAATTTTATTTTAAGGACAGTCTCAGCATTAGGCAGTATGGCAAAATGTAGGCCTATTTTTGAGCGAAGATAGCAGAAAACACTGCTCAATTAATAAAACATTTGTTTAACACCTACTGTGCACAAACTCTGAGAGGCAAAAGAGGCGAAGACAGCTAAATTGGCTAATTCCGTTTTATAGTCATTGTTAAAAGGCAATCAAGGGCAAGATAATATGTGTTTTGATTGAGTGTCAAAGTATCTTACATATATCAGATGGAACCATATGAAATTGACAACGTCTGACAGTTTTTTACCAAAAGAAGTGGCAATTTCATGATTCAACCTAATATTAAGAATACCCTTGTCATGCTATACCAGCTCCTAAAACGTTACACTGTTCATTTTCTCTCTATTTTTTAAATTAAATGACTCATTTCAAGTTGAAGCTGTCATTATTAGACAATCAATAGAAGGTAAATACAGGTCAGAGTTTTTCATACTTATTTTTGTAGACTCAAAAATAATATATATTTTGTTGGTTTACTTTTGCTTATTTGACATAAAGTCGTGCATGAGCCTGCTACCGGTTCCTCACGTGTGATGTTCCCCAACTCGGTTTCTCATGCCATTTCCTTCGAGATTTTCATGCAGAACTGGCATCGCTCTTCCCTTCGTTTCTGCAGAGATGTGTGCTTGTAGAACACTTATTTAGGAGATTAAATCTAACATCCGGTCTGCTAGTCAGGTTACTGAGAAATCAGAACAGCTCACCATATGTATATTCCACTAAACACGTTCTTCTAGTTCCATCGATGTTTAACAAATATTTACCAGGCACCTATTTTGCGCGAGCCATGGAGTCAGTCCTCTGCCAAATATGAAGTTATGTAAACAGAAAATGTATGCATTAATATAAATACAAGTGTAGTGCTGACTGTGTAGACCAGGCACTGTCCCAAGTACTTGACAAGCATTAATCTATTTAACACTGCCCGAGGGGGTAGATTCCAGGGTTATATTCATTTTAAAGATGAGGAAAACTGAAGCCAAAGAGGTTAAGTGAGCTTTTAGAACCCAAAAGCTTAACCAAGACACCAACAGATTACCTGGTGATTGTGGGAGCCCGGATATTAGAAAGCGAGTGCTTTTCCTGGACCATGAACTAAAAGTGTGAGCAATTAGCAATGCCTCCTAATGTCTTCAATATCAGCCATGCCTCCTAATGCCCTAAATATCAGCAAGGCCAACCTGTGTACAATGTCAGCACACGCTTGAGCCTGTCCCACTGGGCTTACTCCCAGCTCAGGACACGAAGACACACCCCTGTGAGGCCCTGACACTCATTGGGACACAGGCCACATGCACTAACCAGGGCATTCTTGCAGAGTCACATCTTAGCCCAAATCTTATCACAACCCTGCCGGAGGCCAGGCACTATCAAGAAAATGTTCACTCATCTTCCCGTTATGCCCAATGTGTGAACACTGATAACACATCTAAATTCGAAGAAAATCAACAGACATCATCTCAGTCAACCTGAAAAGTCCAGTGACTCATTCACAGTCTTTCGCAGGGCTCCTGCCCAGCCACCCGGCTCTCCAGTACCAGCCTCCGGGCCTCCCACAGCCCGCGCGCAGCTCAGCGCTTGATCACTCTGCCGCTGAAGCTGAGCGAATGAATGCTGCCTTCCTTTCGTACAGGCATCTGAGTTGCTAGGCAAGCTGCCGCTTGTCTGTGCCGACAGCGACCCCACTGCTTCGGTCCCCGAGGCAGGCTAAACTAGGTCGCCTTGGAAAAAACAACAAGGAATAAGATGCTGGCTTTTCGGCCCCCAAGAGTCAAATCCATCACTCTGAAGGTAAAATCAGAATATCTAAATGTGACCCGATGTATGTCAGGTCTTGTAAACACAGGCACACATGTGGATGCTTAAACCATGTATGCTGACTGCTGAAAACAAAACAACACGCTGTCTCTTTAGGAAGATAAAAGCTGGCAGGCCAGCTCACCAGAATAAAGAAAAATGGGCACTCTAACTTTGCTCGCACGCACATTGCTATAGTGAAGCCCACAAGACAGTTGCTCTGGCAATGGCGGGCAGATAATGTTTTCAATGATTTTTGTGTTAAATTTAAACCAGACCCACGAGCTTGGCTTTCAGCCTCCATCCTCAGCTAGAGGTCTGGCATCAATTGCAGCCTCTAGTTAGGCTCAGGAATGTCATGGCTGGAATGTTAGAGCTACCATTTTCCAGTTGTGCACCCAGGTCAGTGACTCACCCACGCAGTGCCTCCATTTCCTCACCTTAAAATGAACTCACGTGGGTTTGTCATGAAGACTTGATGAAATAGATGGAAAAGTGTTTAGAACAATGCCTGGATCAGAAGAAGCCCACAACATATGTGATTTGGTTTAATAACTTGAAATGAACCTACATATCCCAGTTAGGAAACCTTTGAATTCTGTTCTGTTTTCAACTTGAATCTTATAGCAGTTCAGTCTCATTTCTTCTTTTTCTATGCGCATGCAGAAGGAGGATGGGTAGTCATTCTTAGAGTACAATCTTCAATAAAAGCCTTTATTAAGTTTCTTTTCTGCAGTAAATGATCCAGATTACTTAATGGTTCTGTTTTACATGCTTTGATCATTTATTTGAACTTCTCAACCATCTCCAGATTTATAGTACATGCGGAAATATTGTCTAAGAAATTTGATTTTGAAATTTCTTATCATCTGCATCCATTAACTCAAATGTTTAAAATCCATTGTTCATAAGATCTAAGTTAAGTTCTTTACCATATTGGTAGGTTGGTTTTATTCTGTCTAGTGACCTAATTTTCAAATGGATAGTTCAGCACAAGCCGAAGCAGAGAAACCATAGGTCATTCATTCATCAAATATTTATTGAGGGTCTACTATATGCCAAGCCCTGTGCTGTGTTTCAGATTATAAATAAGACACTTCTGTCCGGCTTGTGTGGTTCAGTGGATTGAGCATCGTCCTATGCACCAAGAGGTCACTGATTGGCTTCCCAGTCAGGGCATATGCCTGATTGCAGGCTTGATCCCCAGTAGGGGGTATGCAGGAGGTAGCCAACTGCCGTTTCTCTCTCATCGGTGTTTCTGTCTTTCTCCCCATCTCCCTTCCTCTCTCTCTAAAGTCAGTAAAAATATATTTTACAAAAAAGACACTCCTTACTTGAAGGAGCTTACAGCTTGGGAGGGAAGACATGGAATAAACAGACCACTGCAAATGTCTGCCATTGGATGCTGTACTTGGAGTGAGAAGGCGTCGGATAACCTGGGAGAGAGGGAGGGGAATGCAGCACTGCGTGGTGGGAACAGCAAGGCCACACAGGGAAGTTGACTTTTGAACCATGTGAGAGAATAACCAGGGTTTAGAGGAAAGAAGGATGAGAGTATTCAGGGAAGAAGCAGTAATTTGCAGGTTGTATGGCCAGGGAACCTTCGAAGACGCAGGTATGAGTGGGGCCCAGGATCTAGGAAGGATGCAGAGATACAGAGCTTCCCAGGTTAGCTGGGCCAGGCCAGTAGAGATGGAGAAGCCTGAGCTCCATCCTGCAGGCACGAGGATCCAGGAGAGGGTGTGTTTACAGTTCCCTCTGGAAGTAATGATGAGGGGACACTGGAGGCCTTTGAGCCTAGAAACAGAGAAGTGGCTGCTGGGAGAGAGATTATGAAGCCTGCGCTGAGGAAAGGGGGATGGAAATAAGAGAGCCGATTTAAAAGATGGGGCTTAAAGGCTCAGGCGAGAGGGCTGTCAGATTTGGGAAAGAGGGAGGAACCCAGAAGGAATTCCAGGTTTCCTAGGCGTGAGGGCCATGACACCATATAGTGCCATCATGGAGCAAATACAAGCTGGCACAAATCCTTCTAGAAATGCTCCTCGAAGACCTAGGACCTGTGAAAAGTCCATAGGGAATGCCAACATCACATGCGAAGAGCAGTATATTTCTTATTACTTATTCTTTTTAAAATATCCATTAATGTATGTGATATACATGAGCCAACATAATACTTACCTGCGAGTCTTCATTTTTTAATGGTCTGGAAATTAGTTTTCCAAATACGATGTTAGTATTAGTTCAGTACTCTGCCTGACATAGTACATATCTGTTTGTGGGTTTACTTATTTATTATCTGTCTCCCCCAGCTGAACACAGGCTCAGGAGGTCAAGGACTTGGCCTCCTTTCTCCCATCTCCATCCCCAGCACCTAAATGCTGTTTGGCTCGTCATGGGTAAAAAGAAACAATCCTATCCTTTCTAATGAGGAAAGAAAAGAGAAAAAAATAGATTTAAAACAGTTTATCACGAACAGATCCAATTTGCAAAAAATGGAACTGAAGTTTAAAAGCTATTTTTCTTCCTGAAGCTCTGCTTCTGGGAGAATCGCGGCTGCCAGCTTAGATGGTGGTTTCAGCCGCCCGGTTACAAGTTCTGTGCAGTTGTACGGATTGGCGAAGCTCAGCTTCCTTAAACGCTGTTGGATCAGTGAGGAAGCGGTGATTTTCCTTATTGATTTCATGCCAGTTCCTCTTTTGTGAAAAATCCCATGTGCTGCTCAATGGAACAGGGACGATAAAAACCGAACATCGGGGCCAGACTTAAGTAAGTCACTCCTGTTCCTCTCTAGTCAGGTGATGCTAACCCGTTTCCACTCTCAGTCTGCAGCGTTCAGCGTTTTCCCCTTTAAATTTAGCAGAGTGATTGTTCCCCCGGTGGGCTGCACATATGCTCCCTTTGATCTGTGAAGTAGCTCGTTCCTGCATGAACTTTAAGTTCTCAAGTAACGCATATAAAATACTGTTTATGGATCGTGGGAGGAATGTTTCACAATCTCATTACTCCAAAATGGTTGCGCCAAACTCTCTCTGAGGTTCCTTTTTGTTTTTTACCCAAGAAGAGAGAAAAAGAACTTGAGGCCCCAGCACTATGATAACAATAATAATCATACTTCCCAGGGATTTTGCTCCATAGCTCATCAAGGCTGCAACGTAGGAAACATTTCATCAGCAAACACTTACTGGGAGCGGGGCCCTGTGCCAGGTGCATGGATCGCGAGGGGTGAGGCACAGTTCCTGCCTCTGGGCTTATAAACTAGCTGGGGAGGTCTGACCCAAACCACAGAGTAATAGCAATCGGTACATATGAACAACATAGTCAGTAAGGGGTTCAGAGGAGTTTGGGGTGTCTAGACAGCATTCATAGAGGAGATGGACTGGAATTTGAGTTGGGCCTTTAGTGGGGGTGGGGAGTCTGGAAGGAGAAAAGGCAGAGAGGTGAGAACATCTGTGGATTCCATTGCCAGGAGTCCCATCTGGCTGAGGCGAAGGTTGGGGCAGGGAAGGAGGGGGGTAGATTGGGGATGGCCTTGAATGCCACTCTAAGGACTTTGGGCTTGATTCTATAAGTCAACTGGAATCATTGAGTGTTTGAGCAGAAAGAATGTGAGCTGAACAATGTTTCCCAGACACTAGACCAAGCAGGGATCTGTGCTGTGAATTTCATTGGGGGGCTTCAGAGTTGAGATGAGACTCCTGCCCAGGCTGGGGACAGTGGGATACCTTCATCCTGCGGACATTTCTGTGAATACTTCTTAGGATTCTATAAAATTGTGCTCAGTGTGCCTCGCTGTCTCCACACTCCAAGACCACTTGATACTGTGATATTACCATGTGCTGAAAGGGCTTCATGATGTGTACATAGAACAGACCCAGGCGTGGGCCATGTGCAGACTTCAGAATCTAGGCCACTTCCAGTATGAAGCTGGGAGGACTCTAGGAGTCCGCCAGGTCCATCTCCTCAGCTAACCTACACAGAAGCCGGCCTTGCCCCATTCCCACGCCCATTGGTGGCAGGTCCAGACAGGACCAGAGCTCCTTACTGCACTCCAGCAGCTTGCCCAGCGCTGGTCCAGAGTCTGCTTTGAGATGTGTGTGTGTGTGTGTGTGTGTGTGTGTGTGTGTGTGCAGATGCTGGCAGAATCCAGAAGAGCTTTTTGGCCCTCTAACTGAGTTAGTTGAAGTTCTTTTCCTTTACTCCCCCAGAATCCTACCCCAATCCAGTCCTCACCTGAGCCCCCACTTCATTCCTGCCAACTCCCTGCCTCCATGCTTTCCTGCAGCACCTTCTGCCTTCTAGTTCTCTGCTCACTCCCGGTGGTTTCTCGTGGCCTGCCATCAATTGTGTTGTCTTCTTTGTCCGGAACTTTTTAAGGCCCAGCTTAAACCTCACCACCTTCAGGAAATGCCCCCTGGCCTCAACCCCCTCCCATAGACAGACTAAGATCTCCCTCTGAGGACCTCCCACACCACATGCACAGAGTTCTGTCTCTATGACTCCGTGATGTCTTATAATCCTCTGCTGATGGACCTGCCTCCCATCCTTCAACTGTGAGCTCCTGGAGGGCAGGCGCTGTGGCTCTGCATCACTGAACACCCCATATCTAGCCCAGGGCCTGACACACACTGGGCATTTAAAGGTCTGATGAATGAATGGATGGCATTTGCCTTCATTCACTTAATATTTATTGAGCAATTTATATTATTTATATTGAGCAAATATATCAATAAATATTTGTTGATTACTTATCATTAACACCTCAGTAGTCACACTTACATGTCAAAATATACCAATGCACTCAAGCTCCAAATTATGCATGCATCTATTATGCTTCTAGAGTGTTAGCATGCACACACAGCAGGGACTGCGTGCACAACCACACACACCGGCGCTAGCAGACGCAGAAAACTGTGCCAGATGTCCCTGGAATCTACAAAGATCCGAGAACCAAAAATGACAGTTAGCTCCATAAGCCCTCTACAAGAAAAAAAATGCAAAAGAACAAAAGAACCTCGAGCAGGAGGAAGTGGCAATGTTTCTTTTTTTTTTTTTCTTTTTCTATTTTCCCCCTCCCCTGTGTACTTGAGCCAGGGGTGGGGGAGATTTATCAAAGCATTTTATGCTGGGCAGGTTCATGTAAGTCTGAGTTCCTCAAGGGTTGGCTTTAGAAGCTATTAGGAAAATTCATTGCCATGCAGGAGTCAGGGGACTGCTTTTTATTCCGCTGGAAATTGTTAATGGGGACTGCATTAGCGGCCCCTTATCGCTTTGCCTGATAGAGAGACAGCAGGTTCACCCAAGCAATTCTGGAACCCTGATCACTGCCAATTAGGGGAGCATTGTCTGGCTGACATAACCAAGTGAGTATAAATATATTTATTGTGATTAGCACGGGGAAGGGAGACAGCAGAGAGATGGAAGCAGAAGCTGCCACCCCCTTGCCTGGCTCCGGCTTGTGTCAGACTCGGCGTGTCTGTCACCGGGTGCTCAGCAAAAGGGGTCACGGCTTCCTAAGGTGGAAGGAACTGTGAGAATTTGGGACCAGCGTTGTTTTTCCCAGAAGGGACCCTGTCTCCTTATTTTTCCTCCTCTCTTCTTCCCTTTTTTCACGTTTGCTTCTGCGAAAGCTGAATAGGGAAGAGAAACTAGATGCCATGTTGATCACATTTTAATTTCACCCTGTTGGCCACGCCACCCCCACTTAGCTTACCTGCAATTCAACGTGCTCGTGGAGAATAATACTATGACAGGACTTCTTCACCACCTTCTCTTTCTCCCCTCCCCCCACCTTCCTGGGTGTGCCAGTCTGTCTGGCATGGGTCTGTCTCATTGTGGACTTGTGGGACTTTTGTGGGAAAATCTGTGATGTGCCTCAGAGCTGGGATTGAAAGACCCGGATAAAAATAGTTCCCTGTGGGGGACTAGATATGGAAGGAATTTCAACACCTTGGAAAAGGAGAGCGGTGTTTAAATCCTATCTGGTGGCATTCTTGTCTGACTGGAGAGCGGGGTTTATGCATCTGCACAGATTCCAACATGCAGGCGGCATCTCTTCATCCCCAAACGGCCGAGTCACATTGTTCTAGGAGTGGTCAGCGACTGGATCCCAGCTCATGGCTGAATTGGAACTTGGGCCAATGCAGGGCCAGTCCATCAAACATCTGGCTTTTCTTTTCTCACCCTTGACTGTTGGATACCAGCAGTTACAGAGCTGAGTGAATTTCCGTTACTTCCCTCCGCCCTCCTCGTGTGTGCTGCTCTGTTCCCCACTTGAGGGCTAGACGCTTCCCACCGGCTACAGCAGAGGGAGGAACCCACTCCCCGGGTCCTGTTCCTTCTGTTTGTCTTCACCGCTGCAGATTGCTCTCAGCTTGTCTTCCTGAATATTTCAAAAAGATTTCATTTCTGGTGGCACAGATGTAATATGCAACCATATAAGGGAAGGTGTAGATACACAAAATAAATTAGGGAGAAGTGTCATCTGTAGATAGCACTTAGCCTGAAGACATCTGACCACTCCTTACTCAGCCTATTCCTGCTGAATGTTTCCCCCTGCAGCTGCTCAAAAATTGGGGGGCCAAACTCTTCTCACCTCGCTGCCAGACACGTGTTCCCTTTGCTTTTCAGATCATGATGGACAAAACACTTCTTTTTCCTGTCTTCTGCCTCTTGTGAGCTATATTGTTTTGGGGGAACTAGAGCTCATTTATCTCCAAGGCAGAAAGAAAGTCATTCCATATTTACCCGTTAACAAATTACCACTTACAGTGAAAATACGGAGGCGCTCCCGCACTCTGCGGTAAATGGGGTTATCCGTCTTGGCTGAACCTTGGCTGATGGACAGCCACTGTTCCTTCAAGTTGGCTTAATTTCCTTTCGTTGGTTTTCATTGCTTCACGGCAAAGAGAATTCTGGGTTCTTTGTCTGATTCTGCTTTTGAGCAATGGGCCTGTCTCCTCTGCGTTGTTAGTTTTGTGAGCTGGTTGGATTAAACCCCTAACATTTATCGAGTAGCCTATTGTGGTGGGTCCTGTGGGTTCCTCTGAAGTCCTCCCTGCTTGGAAGGTTGATGAAGTCACTAATCTGAATGCTAACGCCCTTCTAATCCATTGTCTTTCTGCCATGTAAATGGGGGTATGAAATCACCATCGAACAAGAGACAGTGGGATGTCATAAACTGAGCTTGAGTTCTGTAGTCAGCAAGACCTAGGTCGTGCAATTTTATGTTGAATATTCTTTGTTATAAATCCTGGTGGGAACAGCAGAACAGTCTGTTGTTGTTCTTTGCTCTTCTCTGGAATGAGATAAAGCCAAACAGACAATGAAGGGCCTGGTCTTAGAACATGGTACAAATCACAGATGATTGTAAGAAGGTATTTGGCCTGAAGAGTTAGGTGGCATTTCGTGTTGTATTTGATACATGTCACTTAGTTAAGAGGCTAAACCTCTTGAACACACTCAAAACTCTTGATCTGGCTGGACATTACATCTAACATCATTTTGATTCTGTTTATTCAAAGTGCTTCTCACTAGGAAGTGGTAAAAGAGATGATAGCAGTCCAGCTAATAGTATTGTCCAGTGTCAGTTTCCTGGGTTTGAGATTGTACTATGATGATGTAAGATGTAACCATTAAAGATAGCAGCGTAACGGGTACAGGGGAACTCTCTGTACTATTTTTATCTCCTGTGGGTTTAATATTATTTCAAAATAAATATATTTAATGAAAGAATATAAATGGGATTGCAATTAGGAAATAAATGTTCATCTTGGTTTCAGTCCCTGCCTGGACAAATATTTATATTTTGTTTACCTCCTCCTCCCCTTTTCGCATATAGACTTTGTGAGCAGACAGGTGTAAGGGCTCAGGCTCATTTTTCTATAGAAGAGAAGAAAGAAGTAGAATAAGCCAAGAGAACCTCTGCCGCCATCAGATTAGAAGTCCTACTTCCTGCCTGTCCCCACCCCCTTCACCGACACAAACTTACCTCCTTCCTTCCATTCACCCGGGGGTGCCGCACCTGCTGCTACAAACGAAGTCCTTCACCTACAGGCATCCAGCCCTTCCTGCTGTTCCCAAAGGCTCAGTCCTTCTGTGCAGCCTTCCCTTGTGAGTTCCTTCTCACCGGCGGTGTTAACCACCACCTGTCTGAGAATAGCTCCCAAATTTATTTGTCTCATATCTTTTTGCTAGAATCCACACCTACATAACTCAACCCCTGACGAGGAATCTCTACCTAGAGTAGGGGTGTCGAACTCAATCAGAGAAGGGGCCAAAATCTAAAATCCAGCCTAAATCGCGGGCCGAATGGTTTACTGAACAGTCATAAACTGACAATGTCATAAACTGACAGCGGAGTGCAGTGATGACAGCGCGGTGCGGGCCACATTGCAAGGCCTGGCGGGCTGGATTTGGCCCGCGGGCCTTGTGTTTGACACATGTGACCTAGAGGTATCACATTTCACACTCCTTCCCATTTATCTTTTCCTCCTATATGCCCTTATCTCTGAAAATGTTGCCATCTACCATAGTGCTCATAGCAGAAATGTAAGAGCCATTCCTAGACCCACACTGCCCAATATTGCAGCCTCTAGCCACAGGTGCTATTAAGTACTTTAGATGTGGCTAGTTTAAGTTGAAATGTGCAGTAAGTGTAAAATATACTCCAGGCTTGGTTCAGAAAGAAGAGTGCAAATAGTTTGATAATATTTTACACTGATTTCATGTTGAAATGACAATATGTTGGATATATTGGGTCTAATAAAATAAACTATTAAAAATAGTTTCCTCTTACTTTTTAATGTGCTGCTAGAATATTTTAAATTACCTGAGTGGCTTGCACTGAATTTCTATAGAATAGTGCTGCTCTAGACTTACCTGCCTTTTAGCCACTCCCAATTGGCCAAGAACTCACAGTGATTCTCTCAAGTCAAGACACGGGGCAATATCAGTTAAGTGAACAGGCTGAATTTGAATCCTGGCTCCATACATTACTAAAGCCATGTATTTACTAATAATAACTTCTTTGAACTTCAGTTTCCTCATCTGTCAGGTTCATATAAAATAGTTCTTATTCTTCAGGTTCTTGCAAGCATAAAATGAGATATGTGGGAAAAACTCACTATGAGATAAAAGCTTGTGCAAAGGCCCAATGCCAAGAGAAAGAGCATGGTCTCTCATTGTCATATTTCAGACCTTCATCATTTCTAGCCAAGGCTTGCAGTAGTCTTTCCATGTCCAGTTCACCCTGCCCTTTAGTCTCTCACACTATCACCAGATCAAGCATTTCATAATGCAAATATTATCAGTATCTTACTTACTCCCTATCACCTTTTGGCATGTATGCTCCATGGCATGCCCTCATCCGAATCACTGTCCCACCCCCTGCCAGTCCATGATCGCCACAACTCCTATCTAAACATACTGTTGTCTCCATCAGTGATGTACATGCCCTCTACTTGTCTGCAAGACTGAGTTTATTCGTCACCTCATTTGGGAAGCTTCCCTGGTCCCTCCTGCACCTATGCCCATCCCCGCATGGATTAGGAACCACCCATTTGGGCTTCTCAACCACTTGAGGTTTGACACCACCACCACACTGATCTCACTTGTCTGTCTTTCCTGCAAGTCTATGAACCAGCTGAGGCCCAGGATGGGTTCTCTAATCCACTCTGGATCACCATGCTGAGCACAGTGCGTGGCACAAAGTAGGGCCCATAAATGTTTGTTGAGTGAATGCATGAAGTATAAGGAGCATGAGAGGCCAGTGGCATCAAGCAGCAGAAAATCTGAAGACTAGCCCAAGGAGAAAGCACTGCTTCTTGGCCATGCAGACAGAGTTGGGAGAGAGAGAAAAGAATCTGGGCAAGAAGTCAGTAATGGGGGATTTGAAGTGAAAGATTATAAAGAAGAAAAGATCATGAAAAAAACAGAACCACATTTGATACTGCTGGTGGTTTAGTAACTTCCTCTACATAGTTCCAGGAAGAGACGGGCTTAGGAAGGCACAGATCATATAAGGAAAGGACAAGGTATCAGCAGCCGGTTCGAGGATTAGCTGTCATCAGGAGTGGATGCATGGTGACACAGTAAATGTCAACCTGGTGACGACGTGATGGGACTAATAATTTACTGGTGCTGCTGCCTAGGAATTTTTTACTGTGGTGCAAATACCAAGCATGGAAAATTTTGACAATTTACAGATATGGGATAGAAGATAGTAAATTTGAGAATAACGTCGTGAAATGCCAGAATAATCACAAGAGGAATATCTGAATATGTAAGAGGGCTGAGAGGAGACCTACTTTATTACAAGTTTGGATTGCAAAAAATAAAAATAAATAAATAAATAAATAAATATATATATATATATATATATGCCAAACAACAGAACAATCGGTCACTATGACACTATAACACACACTGCGGTGCCAACTGGCCCCCACAACCTCCAGCAGCCCCCTCCACTGACCCAGCCCCAATTGGCCCCCATCAGGACGGATGGCCAGATCCCACCTGTGCACGAATTCATGCACCAGGCCTCTAGTTTACTAATAAGAACAGAAATGTCCATATATAAAACCCACTTATCAAAACTTGTAGTGTTCCATAATGCATACTGGTGAAAGGATGCCTTTTGACCCACACAATATTAAAAAGAACAAGCAATACAAGAAAGATAGAGAAAGAAAGGAGGACATTTTGAAGCTCATAAGATACACATAGAAAATATGTACTTCCATGTGCAAGCCATAACCTTGGCAACAACACCTTAAGGCTTCACTCCAAGACTTCAGTCTCACTCCACAGGTTAGTCCACTTCCCAATTTTCACGTACGAGGTCTTGTGGGAGAGGCATGTGTGAGCTGGAGGGGCACAGGGGAAATCAAGATGAGACGATGGAAAATTGAAATGACTCCTTGCCATGGTTCTTAACACTGAAGTTTCCATGGAGAAGGAGAAATTTTGAGTTATACTAGGAAACTGTTTGTTGTTCATCTGAATTCAATTTGAACTGGCCATTCTATATTTTATCTAGCAGCCCTCCCTGGTGAGCTATGCACTTTCTCCCTCATGCCTCCCGAGAGCCACAGACAGCATGTCTCAATCGTTAGCTATTGGTGCATAAAGTAGCAATAGCTAACAACTGTTGAGTGCCCATTATGTGCCAGGTGCCAAACTAAGTGGTTTAGATGGGCATTTCACATATTCTTCACAAGAACACTATGGGGCAGGCATTACTATTATTTCTGTTTTAAAGATGAGAAACTGAGGCTCAGAGAAATAAATAACTTGCTCAGTGTCCCCAGAGAGCTAGTGGGAGAGCCAGGATTTGAACTCTGGGCAGCCCGGCTCTAAAAGCCCAAGTGCTTACCCACCTCATTGACATGGCACAGCACTCAGCCAGCGGTAGATCACTGAGTCCCCCAGGGGAATAAGAGCTAGAGCACAGGGCACGACGGGCAGGCTCTGAGGAAGGCCTTGAAGGAGCAGCTGAAATCCGACCAGGCGCCTTTAAGTTAGAAAAGTGCGCCCTAACTTCAGACAGAAGCAGTCCATGCCAGGACTCACAGCTCCATTAGAAGAGCAGCAGATGGCCCTGCCCGGTGGTGTTCAGTGTTTGGAGCATCACCCCCCACACCAAAGGTTCTCAGGTTCAAGTCCCAGTCAAGGGCACGGTTCATCCCCATCCCCAGTCAGGGTGCGTGAGGAGGCAGCCAGTCCATGTGTCTCTTTCACATCAGTGTTCCTCTCTGTGTGTCTCTTTCTCTCCCTTCTCACTTCCTTCCACTCTCACTAAAAATCTATGGAAAACCTCGAGTAAAGATTTTAAGGAGAAGGAGAAGGAGGAAAAGGAGAAGAGCACCAGACGGACTTGACCCCCACTGCAGGCTCAGCCCGGGGCCCTTGTACGGCGAACATGCACGGCCGTACATAGCAGCCTGAGTTCGATGAGGAAGAAAAAGCCGTGCAGAGGCAAAGATGCAGATGGGGAGCTTAGAGGATAATGAGAAGCCATTTTCCAAAGTGCACTATACGGGGCATGTGGTTTTCTGAACTCAGTTTCAGCCAGGATGGGGGAGATTGCTGAAGGCCTGAAATGACAGTGGATCAAATGGGGAGATGACTCCATTTGTATGTCAGAGAGCTTCAACACACAGGGCTGCTGCTCCATCAAGCAGGAGGAAGGGGGTGGAGGGAGAATGAGGCATGGTAGGTAAGGTGGCAGCAGCTATTTAAAAGGCATTAAAAGAAAACTCAGTCGCCTGGAAAAGAGGACAAGGAGTAGGGAACAGAAAACACAAAAGAGGGGAAATGTGTGAGAAGATTCATTTCTTCCACTTAGCATTTTCCCAAGTGCGGCCCCAAAGCCATGGTCAGCAAACTGCGACTCGAGAGCCACATGCGGCTCTTTGGCCCCTTGAGTGTGGCTCTTCCACAAAATACCACAGCCTGGGCGAGTCTATGTTGAAGAAGTGGCTTTAGAAGAAGTTTAAGTTTTAAAAATTGGGCTCTCCAAAGAAATTTCAGTCATTGTACTGTTGATATTTGGCTCTGTGGGCTAATGAGTTTGCCAACCACTGCCCTAAAGGAAGCGTTGACCCTGTTCTAGTTTATTTTCTTCTCCTAAAGGGCATTATAAGGAAAGGGTCGCAGGCACAGCACAGTGGTTTTAGCAAGGCATTTGGTTACATTTTTCATGATACTCTAGAGAACAAAATGCAGAAAGACAGGCCGAATGATAACTAATCTGGTAGGTTTGGAGTTGATACTCAGTATTGATTCATAGATTAATGACAACCTGGAGAAGACAAGTGTTAAGGTAAGAAGCTGAGTTCTGAGATAACCAATTTACTTATGATCATGCAGCTAAGGAAGAAAGGAGCCAGGATTCAAACCCAGCTCTGCCTGACTCCAAAGCCCGTGTTCTATTTATTATGGAATAAAGACCAAAAAAGGCATTATGTTTGCTTACATGAAAAAAAGAGTTGGAAGAGATAAACAGGATAGGAATACAAATCCATGCCCAAAAGGATTGTGACTGATGGAAGAAACTTCCCAGTTTTTCAATGTTCTTTTCAGAATGTGTTACCTGGAATTGACAAAATCTCCCCATCTGACCCACTATCATTTCAGGCCTTCAGCAATCTCCCCCATCCTGTCTCTAAATTGAGTTCAGAAAACCACATGCCCCAGGGGGAGGGCAAAAACAAGGTGAATGGCAAACAGATTAAATGTGAGCTCACATTTTGGTTCCCAAAAATTCCCTAAAGAATCAGAGAGGCCTGGCCTGGCTCTGCTTCGCGGTGGGCAACACTTGAGGTTTTGACAACCAATAGTGTAACAAATCCATAAAGATCTGAACAGCCCTGGCCAGCATCGCTCAGTGGTTAGAGGGTCAACCTGCACACTGAAGGGTGGAAGGTTCAATTCTCAGTCAAGAGCACATACATGGGTTGCAGGTCCAATCTCCGGCCCCAGTTGGGGCATGTATGGGAGGCAACCAATAGATGTGTCTCTATCATATCGATGTTTCTCTTATTCTCCTTCCCTTTCCTCCCCTTCCCCTCTCTAAAAATCAATGGAAAAATACCCTCACTATTCGGGCGAGGATTTAAAATACATATATATATCTCCTATATATTCAATAATAATGAGGTGATATGCAAATTGACTGTCATGCCCTTGCACAAGATGGCTGCCTCCAAGGGATCACAAGATGGTTGCCCCATGTGGTCACAAGATGGCTGGCAGGGGAGGGCGGTTGGGGACAATTGGGCTGGCAGGGGAGCAGTTAGGCATTGATCAGGCTGGCAGGGGAGTAGTTACGGGGTGATCAGGCTGGCAGGCAGGCAAGTTGGGAGTAGGCAGTCAGACATCCCCCGAGGGGCCCCAAATTGGAGAGGGTGCAGGCTGAGCTGAGGGTCATCCCCACCCCCACCCCCTCGTGCACAAATTTAATGCACCAGGCCTTATGTATGTATATATGTATGTGAGTATATATATTGTACATATAAAATAATTAGATAGTCCCATTCTACTCAGTCCAGCTCTGACCACACCTTGAATACTAGGTTCAATTCCAGATAACACATTCTGAGAAGAACATTGAAAAACTGTGATGTGACCTGGAGAGCAAGGAGTCTGAGCCTGTCACAGGGAGGCCTGGGGATATTTCAGTTTATCAATATGGAATTGGGGATTGTGATCACATCTTCATGTATTCAGTGTCTTTATGTCTTAGGGCAGAATGCAGATTGAAGACTATAGTGAGACATTTCAGTTCCTGCCCCTTCTACCCCTCCCTGTGCCCTTTCTCTGACATCTCAATACGTTAGGGAAAGACGGGACAAACTTTTGGGGTCACTTCCAACTTTGAGAACCTAAGATTTAGGGCCCTACTTAATCAAAACTGGCATTTAAAAAGAAACAGAACGACTTTAAGCAAGACAAATACAGGTGTTCGTCAGTTTAAGCAAACTCAGATTAAGACCTAAATTTCCACTTGGTGGAAGTAATTTGCACTATCATTCCTCTTATTGGCAGCTCTTTAGTACCTGTATGGGGTGACTTAATATATAAAAATGTAATTATCGCCAGCTTTTCAGCACAGACATATCAAATTAAGCAAGGTGAGCTGTTACACAAGTTAATATCCGCTTTGGCGAGTTTTATGACCAGCGAACTGAAAAAATGACCCATGTTCCAATAATAAATGGGGGCTTGGGGACCTCAGTAAAAGTGACAAGAAGATGAAAGTAGCTGTGGCTGTGCGGTCATCTGCTCTACCCTTTGAGCTTTGCCCAAACAGGGATTAAGGCAGCGCAGACCGTGAGCGGAGGGGGGAGGACACCAGGCGTGTTTACCACGTTTGTGAGTGATACTACAGCCCTGGTGACGCCAGAGCCAGGCCATGGAAGCTCAGTTGTATGACAAATGAGCCGTGCTTCCCACGCCCAAATCAACAAAAACAAACGTGAAATGAACAGAAGGGGTGGGGGGAAAAGAGAACATAAAGGCGCCATAATATCCTGGTGATACAATTGAAGGGAAATCGTGATGCAAATAGAAAATAGGAATGAAAAAACAAATGAGGCCTGGAGATTTGCAAAATGGTCTCTCTGCCTGTCTCCTTCTTGCCCTCCGCTCACATCCACCACCGCCCTCCCACGCTCCTTACAGGGCTCATTAGATCAGATGTTTGTGATGCCTCATTCACGTTGGGGTTTGACAGCAGGATCCATGGTGTCTCCGGAGACGGTTGTCATTGCTTTGGGAAACAATAAGGCTGAAAGGAGGAAATGCAGTGACGTCTCTCAGGTTGGCAGTAGCGTGGGGCTGGGGGAAACCTTTCCAGAAGGATTGGTGGCTCTGTCTCATTCTGTTGTGGTGTTGCGATTGATGTTCTCTTATGCTGTCGTTTAAATAAGAAAAGTGGAGGAGATTTAAAAACGAACGCATTTTAGATACGCTTTTTTCCTTATTAGATTCATGGTAAGTGAGTAATGTTTTGAGGAGAAAGAAAAAGAACTTGAAGATGCAGAATATATTCTGGGGACGTTTAATGGTGGGAAAGATTAGAAAAAGAGAGAGAAAACGGAGCAGAAAGGCATAGAACGGAGCAGTGCCTGTAAGTTCATTAACGGAGATCGTTTCCATTTCTGCATCGCCTTAAAGCCCGTGATTGCCTGGGGTCAGCCACGTTTATTGCAGTCTTTGTCTCTTTGACCAAAGAGTGATGGGCCTGAATTCTGTGGATGTGTGAGAATTATTGCCACCAATTGCCTGGCCGAAGGACAGCCGACCAAGAAGGGTCGGGGACCCTAAGCTAGTTAGTAATTATCCTGCACCAGGGCAAGACTGGCACCATGTTGCTAGGACTGGCAGAGGCCCACGGTGAAGCAGGAGCACAGCCTGAGGAGCCAGCAGACAGGCACTCTCACCTCTCGCCTCAGTTTCTCAGCTATAGAGTGTGAGTGGTGGGAACAGTAATAACCCAGGTTGCAAAGGGAGACCTCTGTGAAGCCCCTGGCACCTGATGGACCATATCAACGAGCAGAATGGACAGGGTCTGCAGGAGGCGCACTGGGCCTCTGAGCTGATTGTTCTAGACTTAGGTGAGGCGCGGTTGGTGCTCTCCCAGCGTGGCTGCCCCGGGCTTCCTGTTTAAAGGTAACTACTCGGTGGCTGAGCTCTGGGCCCACAGCAAGGCTGAGAAGCCAGATCAGTTTTCTGTTGCTCAGCGTTCCATTTCCCCACCTCCCTTCCGTTAGTGCCATCTTTTCTCTCACTCGCTGGATTGTCTTGATTATAAGAGTGTTGTACCCTCCTGTGACATTGCACCCAGGACTCCATGGTGAGAGAGAGGCTAGTACTAGCCAGGAGTGTGAGGAATAACGGGACTTGAGAAGCTGAGAAGGAGGACTGTATATGCTTTGTGGGTATACACTTTTTATAAATAGTTTTGAAATTTTCTTCTCTGCAAGAAAGGGTGGTAGGTAGCAGAGATGCTTTAGAGAAAGACGCTAAACTGTCAAACACCAAGGAAGAGTCAAGCAGTCTCCATCCTCCTCCCAACAGTGCCGTGGGGTGAGGATTATAATCTGGATTCCTGATGAGAACACAGGCATGGAGAATTGTCTCCCCAGCTACCAATCAGATCTGAGATTGGAAGCAGGTCTCCCTGAGGTCCAGGTCGCAGGGACCTCCACAGATGCCAGCAGCCTCACCTTGCAGACAGTGGCAAGTTAAGAAGAGAAGGATGACATGTGCTTGAGTTTGATGGGACATATACACTACACTAAAAGACAAAGATCTTTTTCTAACAAGGAATTTGAGGACAAATAACATTTGAACTTAGAAAAAGTTACGTTTTATAAGCCAGACTGGTATTGATTAAAAAAGAATGAGGTGATACATAATCAGAGAAGGAATATAATATTGTATGTCAACTATGCTTTAACAAAAAATGATTTAAAAAATAAATCAGAAAAAGGAAGAGCAAATGACCCTTCATCTGGACATCACTCAACTTACAAGGCTGCTCCCCAGGGGAGGGGACCTGCACTGGGACAATCTCCTGATTTGTCCCCTTCCTCTTCTATTCCCTCCTTTTACTATCCTGCCCCCACCCCACCACCACCACCCAAAAAAAGAACACCTTAAGCAGGAAAAGAGGAACTAATTTAAAGAGAGAACAGCATCCTTGAGAGCAGTGGGACCTCCCAGATCCACAGTGGCAAACAGGGACCTGCAGAAGAGCAACTTGATTAAATAAGGATATACAGGATTTGGAGGAGCTCTCCAGTTGTGCACAGCGCATCTGTACGTCTTTGAAATATTTTTATTTGGCTTCCAAGCCTAGAAACCAAGTGCCTTCTAGCTGAAGAGATGGTTCCTATTGAAAAAATTGGAAGAGATCTCAAGACAAGGCCAAAGGCTGGGACTGAAACCGAAGAGGTTGGCAGAGGGTCTGCAGGAGGCGCATTGGTAGACAGAGCCTGGTAGGGGTGTGTAAAGCCAGCCTCACTGAGGAGGCCGATGGGCGGAGCCTGAGCAGCCCAAGGAGAGAATAACACCCCTAAAAACCCACTGCCCATTAGTTACCTGCCACCAGAGACAGCTCTGTTGCTGCACTCCACGGAGGCGGAGCAGCCAGAGGTTGAGTGGTATGTGGGGAGCACACATGCACAGAAAGATGGGGAACGCCCTGAAGGCTTCTTTCATAAGCCACTCCTTGTGGCCTCCACCACTGGCATCAGCAGATCAGCCTCCAGGAACTGCTTGCTGTTCTCAGTCAGGGTTCGGAGGGCCCCTCCAGTTCCCTGGGTTCACCCTGTTGTCAAGCAAGGGGACTTATGCTTTCCTGCAATTTTGGAGGGGAAATAAGGAGTCACCAGGGAACGAGGAAAGTAAGAATGTCTTGTGTGCATAAAAGCATACACTGAATGATCTCTGAATGCATAATAATCTGGCCACTCAGTGTACATTCTATGTAATAAAAGGCTAATATGCAAATTGTCCCCTAGACCAGGAGTTTGACCAGCAGGTAGGCAAGCCGATTGCCCATGTCCCCTCCCTCTGGCCAGGCTGGCCGTACTCCACCCATGCACAAATTCATGCACTGGGCCCCCAGTACACACACACACACACACACACACACACACACACACACACACACAGAGTGGCCAGATTAGTATGCATTCAGAGATCATTCAGGCTCTCCGAGGGTACTGAAATCGCAGCCACCAACCAAAGATGGTGTGGCGGGGTATGTTTCGCTTGTCTTGACTCACTCTGGTTGCTATGAAATCAGAAATGTTTAGATCCCATGAAGAGAGCATCTGTGGAAACAGTCCGGGTCCTCTTGAGAAGGCCGTTTATGCCCCGGGGATCCTGAGCCCCAAAAGAAATGGTCTTATCTTTGACTTGGGAGATCCAGATAAGAACAGGAACAATTGGTTGGAAATGGTTTAAAGCAGAGACCCCTAAAGGCCACTCCCAAGTTCATGGCTACCTGCAAGCTGGGTTGCTACTGCCATGATTCAGCCCCCACCTCACCCTCTGCACTTGGCCCAGGAGCTGAGTCCCCAGAGAACCCAGAAGGAGGGTCTTACTAGAAAAGGATTTGAAGGTCTCTATTTTAGAGGATGTGTTAGAGATAATTCAAGAGTAAGCACAGTAAAAAATACATATATGTATATATGTAAGCCTTGTTAGACATTCAGGCAGAAGGTTAACATTTCCAGCTTGGCCCACTGATTAAGAGTTCTCCTGTAAGCAGTGATTCTGCTGGGTTAGAATAGAGCAAAACTGTTGTCAGATGAGAACTCACACTGAGAAAAGGCCAGCCCTCGATCTCTTGGCCAGCCTCAGCCTTTTGCTTCTCTTCTTTTCCAGAACAGATTTGTTTGGGTCTGGAGAAGACTATTTAAGCAGCGGCTGACAGGTGAACAATAGGTAGTTGTTCGTCCTATGCTTATGAATTTTCAAGGTTAATGATTTATGTTGAAACCTATTATATGTTTCTGTTTTTTTATCTGAACCCTACAGGTGGGACTGGAGCCTTTCTGCCTCAGTTTAATCCCCTTTTACTGGCCATTGGACAGAGGAACAGGGCCCTGAAAATAACTAAGAGGGGTTTCAACACAAACCATTAACTTAGAGTCAAAAGCAGGAGCAAGGAACCAGTCACTTTGACATGAACAGGGACCACCTTTTCTGGAAACTCAGGGGAAATTTAAGCATCAGGAAACATAGGAGCAGATGGCTTTGAATTCTTTTCCATCTAAGCAATTCTGTATTTTATGGGCTTTAGACTCTTTGAAATGTTAAAGTTTATATGCTTCAAATGCATAAAAGACAATGAGCCTAATTGGGAAACCTGTCTAGAAAAAGGGACTCACATACAAAGAGAAGTTAGCAGATGGAATCGCCGGTTTGGGGTGCACCATTGCCCTCTATTGGACTGAAGAAACCAGACCTTTAGTGTGGGTGTGTGTTTCTTTATCTCTGGCTGCATTTGCTGAGAAGTCAGGGCACCTTTGAGTGGGAAATTAATTTATCTTTGTAAATGGATCTTATCTGCTGTCCCTTTCCCTAGGAAATCAATGACAGTTGTACCTCTGATGGCAGATAATTTATCATGTTTTTATTCACTCAGCAAACATGTATTAAGTGCCCACTATGCACTGGTTAGGTATTGTAGGGAATCTAAGAGTAAATAACAGCAGTAGCTTCTATTAGCATTTGTTGGAAACCTACTATGTGCCAAGGTCTTTATATACATGAACACACAACACACGACCCCACGAAGTAAGTGTAGTTACTGCCGTCTTATGGATGAAGAAACAGGGGACTTGAGAAGTAAATGGCACATCCAAGATTCAAATCCAAACCCATCAACTCCTAAGCCTACCCTTTGTCTACTAATCTACAGCCTTTCTCCTCAAGTTTACAAACGTTGAGGAGAGACAGGAGATGAATATAAACGTTTATGCCACTGATTGGCAAACTGTCGCCAGTAGGCCAAATCAACCCATCACATCATTTTGAGAACGAGCTAAGATGGTTTTTACATTTTTAAATGGTTGTGGGAAAATCAGAAGAGCAATCATACTTTGTGGCGTGTATTATTCGAATCTGAGCGTTCATAGATACCGTTTTATTGGAATCCAGCTTCGCCCATTCCCTCACTCTTCCCCTGGATGCCTTCCAGGCTGCAGCAGCACAGCGGAGTGGTTATGGTAGAGACCTTACGGAGACAAAGCCAAAAATATCTACTCTCTGGCCCTTACAGAAACCGTTTGCCGACTCCCAGTCTATACTCCAAAGGGAAAAGCTATATATCAATAGGAGAGGTTTTTAAAAAGGGTTTTGAGAATTAAGAAGAGGGAAAACGAATATTGATTTAACCCAGGGTGTGAGGAGCCTCACAGGTTATACAGGTGTGTGTTCAAGTTGTAAAGCTCATCCAGACTTCAAAAGAGGTAAATTAAAGGGTAGTGATTTGCATAACAAATTTTCCTTTGCACTTTGTAAAAGGATTCACCACGGGGGTTCTTTTATGGAATGAGCTTCCATATGTATGCTAATATGGTTCATTTACGAATACTCTTTTCATAATAACTTTTCTAGAGCAGAGCTATTGTGTACAGTGAGGCTTGGCTACAGTTTTTCCTGGCGGGGTAAGGCTCCCTGTTTCTGGAAAGTCCTTGAGCTGACCCATCAGTTCCTGAGGGCAGCAAATGCTCTGTCTCCAGGAGGGGCTTTGCCTGAGGAATAAAAAGGCTGTGGCTTCCAGTGTCTGCCTTAAGTGAAGTCCAGTGGCTGGTCCAACTTCACACTTTTAGCTAAGCTCCTCTTGGTAGCTACAGCCCAAAACCTAAAACGTTAGCTCCTCACTGTTCTGTGTTAACGCCTCACTATTCTACCACTTTATTTGATGCACAAGATAAATTCATAAAAATTATATTTGTTGCTAATGTCCTGATAAATATGCTACAAGCAATACAGTTGATCCTTGAACAGCACGGGTTTGAACTATGCCAGTTTACTTATACGTGAGTTTTTGTTTTATGGGGGTTTTTGTTTATTTGTTTGTTTGTTTTCAGTAAATGTCTGTACCGTTTTTGACACATGAGGGGACCATGGAAGTGGAGGGCCTACTGTATGTGCTGACCTAGGAGACTTGAGCAACCTCAGATTTGGCATCTGTGGAGGTCCTGGAACCAATCCCCCATGGACACTGAGGGACGGCTACACTTACGAGAAGTCAAAAGCTATGGCTACACTTACGAGAAGTCAAAAGCTATATGCAGATTTTCAGCTGGGGCGTCAGCACCCCTAATCCCCATGTTGTTTAAGAGTCTTAGAAAGAGCAGTGTTTCTCCCTTTCCCTCCCGCCCCCCCCCCCCCAAGGCATTGTCTTAACTGAATCACAGTATCAACTGGGGCAAGTCATATGATCTTCAAATTAGAACTCTCCCCAGGAAAATAGGAAGTGGGGTCACTGATTCCCTTTAGGACCCGCTCCCTCGCTCATGGACCTTGAGCCTGAGTCCAGACAGCTTTCTGGTGTTACACAATTGCTCTTGTTAAGAGCCGCATAAAACAGAAACCTTGACTATTCATAGCTATCATATGAGGAGCTGAAATCTTTTTAGAGGTTTCTTACCATTTTGATGGTAACCATGTGTTTCTGAACACATCCACTTATTCTGGCTTTCAATTAAGGATTTTCTTCTGAATAAACATGTAGATCTACCTTCAATCAGTTTGGTACATGATATAGATTGGTTTTACAGCTTTTAATGAACTGAACTAGACATTTCTAAGCACAGCAGTGCACAGAGGTCACAGTGCAACAAATATCTTAAGGTGAAATAAGGTCTTTTGATAAAACTACATCTGCATGAACAAATCAGATAAAAAATTTGAAAAGATTTCTGTATGCCTTCTGGATTAAAAAAACAAATTCTTAATGGCTCCAGACACTAAGTTGCTGAAGGACGGAGGGGAAAGGCTGAGAGTTTAGCTGCAAGAGCTCTTCTTGCAAAATCCAATTAATTTGGCATCACGTGACTTTGTTGTTAGAGCAGTATTCGAAATTACAGAAGATGAGATGCTTCATCAGCTACATTTCGCCAGAATTGCTCTGTGTGTTGCCATGATGTGTGACAGGTATTCGTATGTAGCTAACTGACATCAGTTACGGATGGGTCTGTCACAGCACTGTCTCCTGGCTTTTGTTTCCACTCTCTGTGGTGACTATTTCAGACGTAGAGAAGCATTCCTGGTGTTCAGTCTGAATACTTTCTCGGGTTCTTTGGTGGTAAAAGAAGCTTGGATGGAGGTGCAAGGGCAGAGAAACTCGTGCGTGGAGTCCTGTGCGGTGCTGCCCCGTGGTGAGGCGGATCTGTGTCGCGGGGCTGCTAATGGCTGTTCCCTGCCATTAGTGAAGGGGGAGTGAGGCAGATGCGGAGGGCTGGGAGAAGCAGAGGGCGCAGCAGGGACAGGAGGCTTAGAGGTAGGATTCCTGGATAAATGGCATTGTCGCCGGGTTGGGGTGGGCAGGGGGAGGCTGCTGGAGGGGGCTTGCCTGCCCCTGGAAGCTGTCACTTCTCAGGCACACTGTATGGCAGATAGCATTGCAGCCATTTCTAAAGCTGGTCACTGGCAGGAAAAGCACTCTTAATCCAGCTGGGAGGCCCTCTGAAGGGTGGCTCTGTCTTCTGCTCCCTGTGAGGTCACTGGCACTGTTACTGCAGACAGCATGGAGAAGGCATTGCACTCTGGAATTCTAATTCTAGAAACCGCTTCTCTTTCCCCCTTCATATTCCTCTCTCTCTCTCTCCCCATCCCCTCTCTCTCATCTTTCTCTCTCCTCTTTTCTATCTCAAAAGTGTTGCTACCATATTTTATCATATATTCATAGATATAGTTTCCCAGATGCAGTATGCAGTGGTAGTGGGTACAGATTATAAACCAAACAGATAAATATTGAATAAACTACATTAATTCAGTTTTATTCTTCCCTCGTGGCAATTTTAAACTTTCCCAAATTAAATTAAAACAAATGGCTATTGAGGAATGAGAGATACATTGTTAGGCATTTCTATGCTCACACAGGAGACCGGCCTCCAGGGGTGGCACACGTGCCATCCTCTGCCCTTAGGGAGGCAGAGAATGGTAAAATCAAGGGAAGAGTTTGCAAAGCTCTGCGATTTGAACCAAAACAAAGCATACCTCACTCCCCCATGAACAGCTTCCTCCTACCGAACAGCAGCTGAACAGATTCCATTTCACAAATGGAAATGGGATGCAAACAAATTTTTTCAAAGCGATTTCATGAAGAGCGGGCCTACTTAATTGGGTTCTCTGAGCCAGGATTAATATTATAAGCGGGGGAGCGATGTGATGCGGCTGCGTCGTTGAAAGCCAGCCACCTGCCTCGTGGGGGGAGGAGAAAAGTGCCCCTATTCAGAGGCAATTCTGCTTCCACCTCAGCCTCTCTCTCTCTCTGAAGTGACTTACAGCCAGCCCAGACCCAGGGCGTAATCGGAGTTCCATGTCATGGAGGAAAGCTCTTCCCAAGCTCAAGGTCACATCTAGAGCAGGCCTTGAATATTCCTTTCATCTCTAATTTATGTGGCTTTCTAATATGTTGAGCATTTGCACTCCCCCGGTCTCCATCCTGCTCATTAAGGGAAATTTGCATGGAAATGGGATCTTGGTTTTCAGGACCATTCACCTGACACTTGATCTCCTGAAGTGGCCAGTGTCCACTGTTGATACTATGAGGGTGACCCTCAGACACCACATCTTAATGCGGTGCCAACTAGAGGCAAGGCCTAATTAGGGGAAGCTTTGGATGTTAATGTAATGGAGTGAATCAAACCATCAAAGGCATTTAGCTCTCACTGTGGAGGGCAGAATAGGCCTTCCCGTTGAGTAGGTCATCCTAGGTCACAAGAATTTTAATGTGCCTTAGATAGACAGATCTTGAAGAAAGTGTACAAAGAGTATACTTTTTCCTTGCGCTTTCAGAATCATTTTGATGTGTGATAGGGCTCAGACAGCAGTGACATTTTACTTTGGCTCCTGAAATATGTCTTGCTTAATATCTTTCTTTGGGATGGGTAATATTCATCTCTACAAATTACCTTTAGACGGCCAAGCAAATGTGGCAAATCAAAGAGATGAGTCCCTTGCTGTCACCACTACACAGGTCTCCTCTGTTACTAGGAGGGTCAATGTTTTAACTAAATTCAGAAGCAATGGCTCCAATCCCCTGATCTCGGCCGCTGCACCTCCCACCCGGGTGGCCTTTCTTCCTTATTTACCCAAGTCTTGTCACTTAGGCCGAAACCTCCACTAAGGGCACAGTTTGCTGGTCCCAGTTTACTGGTCACCGAAAGTCAATTAAGTTTGAGTGTTACTAACCTAAAGGGTTTCAGATTTGGGCAAATCTTGCAAAACATAATACCAAACAACAGCTTTCAAGACTGCCCTGACAGTAAGCCATCTTAGCAGAGGACCAAAGGGTTTGAGGGTCACAGAGAATAAATACCAAATTTCAATGAGAAAAGTTCTAGGAGACGGGGGAGATGAGAAGAAACTTGTGCTGCTGTTAGCCAGCTTACCTTTGCTGAGGAGAAATTCATCCCATCAGATTATTTTAAAACAAAAATGCTACTTAGCTTTACCTTCTATAACGTTTTGCATCTATTTAGTTTAATTGCACCCTCTTACTATTGTGTTTCCCTGAAAATAAGACATCCTCCAAAAATAAGACCTAGCACATAGAAAGATAAAACGTCCCCTGAAAATAAGACCTAGCGCAACTTTGGGAGAAAAAATTAATATAAGACACTGTCTTATTTTCGGGGAAACAGGGTAGTTGAATATTATGACCCCATTTTACAGACGAAGAAACTGAGACTCCAAGAGGCTAGTTACTTGCAACCATTCACCAACAAAATCAGGTCTCAGCTCCCTATTACATCCCCACTCTCCTAGAACAAAAAAACAAAAACAAAAACCTCTATTTCATTTGTAGGCTGACCTATTTCTCTCTACACAGGTTTCATCTGTTACTAAGAGGGGTCAATATTTTAACTCAACTCAGAAGTACTAAAATGAAAATTTTCCAAATGTATTTGGCTTACACAATATTAATAACATAAATTAGGAAGCTGACTAATCGAGTCTCCCAACTCTAAAACCAGAAAGCTTTCTACTCTCAAACATACAGAAGGACCTGATGGTCCCCACTGGCCAGCACTGTCTAATTCTCTTAAATGATTCAGATGTAAAGATGCCATGGCATCTGTCTAATTCACACCACCTGGTAAGATATAGCTGCCAAGGGTCGCCTCGGACAGCATAGAGAATCCATCCCGGTATTGGCAGCAAAAGAGAGGCAGGAAATTAGAAGCTAGATTGAGAAACGGAGTTGAGGGAAGTGTGTGTTTTTCCCTTTTAACTTTTCTGGAGAATAGGGAAATTTTAAACAAGATATTAAGCTCTATTTGCAATGAGAGATGAGTCATATGTTCACAATCCCCATGGGTAAGGGAGAGATTGCTCACCAGGTGGCAGACCCTTCTGTGACCTTGATAAGACCCCAAAAAATTGAAGGTCGCTTTTTCCTGAGTCAGCAGGAAAGGGCATTTTGACCTTGAAAAGGTCTAACACTGAAGGCACATTTAAAGACTGTGTTTAAAGAAAAGTCTTTCAGGCCCTCAGGCCTCAGGTTAGAGATGATCACGAGTCTCCTTTCCTGTGAACCGGAAATGGAGATGCCCAGAAATGGTGACAGGCCGGGCCGGGCAAAGGGAGATGAAGAGAGAGTCAGTCTCTGGCTTTCACTTCCTGCTCCTGGCATCCGGGGATTCAGAGAGGGATGCCAGGAAGCAGGCCCCCAGGGCTCCAGCAGGACTCCTCTCAAAAACAAGTCTCCACAGTACGCCTGCGCCTCACCCTCCAGCCTGAGACAGTGGACCACTTGCCTACCCACTGCTCAGACTGCTGCCCAGCACCATGTGCGCTGCTGCCCTTCTCCCGGCAGAAGGCACAATGACCACGTTCCTTTTCTTCCAGCTTCTCCTCCCAACATGGAAGCCATCGCCAAGTTTGATTTCGCCGCCTCGGGCGAGGATGAGCTGAGCTTTCGTGCTGGAGACACTCTGAAGGTAGGTGATTGGAGGCCCGGGGGTGCCCTGGGGAGTTCAGGTTACTCTTGTCCGGCCACTGACTTAAAATAACTATGCGTACCTTTGTCTCTAAAGAATTACACATGGTTCCTTTCCAAAACAGACATTCACCTCAATCCAAAGGGTTCCTTCTGAGCACCTGGGTGCCAGCTACCAGCCCAGGGGATAGAAGTGTGGTTGGCATAAGGCACCATCCTTGTCCTGAGGCGCCTGTTGTCTCTGGAGGGGAAACCAATCCATCCGAAGGGCTGTTGTAGATGCTCTTACCCAAGAGCTCGGGGAGCACAGGTGAGGGAGGAAGCGGTCCCACCGTGAAAGGTGGTTTGTAGCCACTGTGGCCACAGCAGGTGTGAGGATGTCATGAAGGTGAGTTGGGCTGTTTGCTGAGGCTCCGAAAGGAGCAAGCCTATGTGGGATTCTGTGCACATTGTGAGACTCAGCGGGTTGGGGCTACAAGATGAGGGTGTAGGCGGAAACAGGACTCCACCAAGGCCACGCACACCCAGCCTGCACTGGAGCTGTAGCGGCCACTCGCAAAGCTGAAGGGGCCTTGGACCTCTTCCAAATGCCACGCCTCACACTGGCAGACTGTGCGTCTTAGCCCCTGTTGTGTGCAAAAGAGTAAAGGTGGTCTTCAGAGGCCGCTGGGGAGTCTGAGGTGCCAGTATCTCCATGCCTGGCCTCGGCTGGTGATCTGGCTCCCAGCAGCACGGAGGCCACCATTGTCGCACCGCTAAGATCATGCTTGTTATGGAAAGACACGTGTCGGTACAGGAGAGGTGACTCAGAAAGTGTCTGTGGAGCGCAAGCCAGGTAGGATGACTTGGTTCGCAACTTGAACACCCCCAATATTTGTCCTCTGGCTGTTCTCACCTTGCAAGTAAGGTGGTTGCAAAAAAATGTGCCTTCGATGTTAGAGATTTTCAAGGTTAAAATGCCCTTTGACTGCTGACTCAGGAAAAAGCGACCTTCAATTCTTTGGGATCTTATCAAGGTCACAGAAGGGTCTGCCACCTGGTGAGCAATCTCTCCCTTACCCATGGGTATTGTGAACATATGACTCATCTCTCATTGCAAATAGAGCTTAATATCTTGTTTAAAATTTCCCTATTCTCCAGAAAAGTTTAAAGGAAAAAACACACACTTCCCTTAACTCTGTTTCTCAATCCAGCTTCCAATTTCCTACCTCTCTTTTGCTGCCAATACTGGGATGGATTCTCTATGCTGGTGCTTCTACTCCCATTCATTCCACGGAAACCCTGGAATCTGACTTTCACCCCCAACACTTTCTTAAAATCTACCAGCGATGTCCTTTTATAGGATATAATGATCCTACTATGATGCCTGTGGGGTGTGACACTGCTAACTCCCTCTCCTGGATCTGAATAGAGTTCTGTCTGACTTGCAAGCACTGTCCTCTGCTCTGAATCCTTTTCTTCGATGATATTTCTCAAGCAATCCCCTTCTTTGCTAGAGAGGAGCCGATGCAGTCAAAAGGAGCATGGGCTTTGGACACAGATAAATCTGTGTTTGAATCCAGCTTACTAGCTGTGCGGTCTGGGCCAGTCACTTGCCCGCTGAGACTCAGTGTCTTCTCTAGGTGGGCGCCATATCTGTTTTGCAGGTTGTGGGACAGATTAGAGGTAATGGTCCCATCCCAAAGCGGATGCTCAGTGAGTGGCCACCGTATTGTTCATATTACTCATTCCTGCTGCCTCTGCCTGTTCAGACTATGGCCACAGCCCCCTAACTGACCTCATCACCTCCTGTATCTTCCTCCTTCAATCATCCTCTACACCAGTCCCGGAGAGATCTTTCTGGAAGACAGATCAGATCATGTCGCTTCCTTGTTCAAAAGCATTCATTGGTCCCCCATTACCAATTGGTTGAAATCTAAGCCGTCTGGCCCCAGCTTCATCATGCTCACACACACACACACACACACACACACACGCACACACATCTCTGTGTGCTAATGCCTCCCCTCCCCCCGCGCAGGACACACTACACACCACTCTTTCTCATGCTCTCCCCATCCTCCAAATGCCCTTCTCCTACACACACACACTTGACCACTCTGCCCCAGAACCCTCACCAATCCTCCCGCTTCCTACTGCCCTGGAAAATTACCAATGGTAAGTACTCCCTCTTCAGCGATTCCACAGCATTTCCCAGGCACTTTGTTCAAGGCATTTATGGTCCTGCCTACATGACAGTTATTTATGGGCAGGCCGAGCGCCCGTGCTCTGATGTGCCTGTTCATGCACCTCGGGTTGCTGTCCTTGCCCCGTGGGATCTGATGGCCATTAGTGTGTTGGCCACAGAACAAAGCTCCGTGAGGGCGGGGGCTGGGTCTGCCTCAGCGTTTAGAACAACAGAAAGGTGACCCTCCCTAGTAGGTGGTAAGTGAACGGATGATTGACCCCTCCCCGCGTCTGTGAGCTCACTGGGAGCAGAGCCATGCCGTCTTTGCATCTTCCCAGCATCTAGTACAAATCACGGCCCCAAACAGGTGCTCTTGAATGGCTGGATTGCGTTTCTGCAGGCTCGTGTGGAACTCCATCAGAAGGTCAGACTCCTCTTTCTTTTTAAACTCTGCCCATTGCAGCTGTGCAGTGAAGAGAAAAGCAGCGGGGCTTTCTGGCCGAGCTTCTCAGCGTGTCTGCCGCGCGGGGGTGAGGGGCCCTGCCTGTGGGACCCTCTGCATATGGCCCCAAAGCCCGTGCCTTCCCCCCGGAGCCGAGTAACGCCTGGGAGCCTCACCATTGTTTTCAAAGCCATTTCTGGACAGACTCTCAGCTCCCTCCCGGGATGCTCTTTTGTGTTTGGCCTTTAGAGCTAAATAAAAGGCTGAACAGACGTTTGCATTAGAGGGTACAAAAAAGGCCTGCCCAGCTCGCCACCAAGCCACCCCTGTGAGTCCCCAGGCAGGGCGAAGGCCCAGCTTATTCACCTCTGCTTTCCCAGCACCTCTGTGCAAACAGCAGGTGCCCACTAGATGCTGGTGGCAGAATGGTGAACAGAGAACTCCTGCCAGGTGGCCTGAGCCCGCTTCTGCTGTGAGAGGAGCATTTGAAAAGCTGGGCGCCAGGTGTTTTGTGTTTGCGTCAAACCTCGGACCTGCAGCTACACAGCGCCAGTTGAACTTGTCAGTCTGTCTGTCCGTTCTGTAGCACATCTAATCCGACCCCAATTCTTCCTACTAAAACAGCAGCCTAAAAGCTCTAATTTGATCCGGCGTCATTTACTTCAGTATTTCACATTTCTGCTCTGCCTCTAAGAGCAGTAATTCCATCCAGTTTTAAAATTCTCCCAACCGTACATCTCGTCCTCTTCCCAGTGTCAGGCCGCGGAGCCAGCAGTGTGTCCTGTGGGCAGCGTCATGAGAGCGAAGACACGGTGAAGTGGGGCATCAGACCTCCTGTGCTCAGGCCGAGCTCCTCGCTCAGGCTTCCGTGACGGGGACAGAGATGGGGGGACCGAGGAGATGGAGAGATGAGCACAGGAAACCTGGGGCCCCGCCACGGCAGGAGGAAACCACCTTCCCCCAAATACTCTTCTTTGCAGAAAATGGACTTTTTTTTTTTTTTAAACTTTGTCTTCTAGACACCAAAAACAGGCTGTAAAGTCACCTCCCGTGGACACAGCCTCAGGCAGACCGAACGCCAGGTGGTGGGGAGAAGGGGCCGGCAGCAGTCGCTGGGGAGGTGGGTGGGTGTGAGCCACGATTACTAAAATGACAGCTAGTTTCAGGTCAGAGAACTAAGCACAGAATGTGGTTCCTCCCGTGGAGAGCCAGTTTCCAAATGGCCTCTTTCACCTCATCCCTGCCCACTCTCCTGTTTGGCATTGGCCACGCAGGCCAAACTCCAAATTGCCATGAGACTGGAGAAGGGAATTCTGGAACCGTAGACCCGGGGACACGGCCTGCGTGAACCGTCCTCACACCGCCCTCGTGCCTGTATGTGGATCCTCCTTCTTCTGACCTAGTTTTCTGCTCCCCGCCCCCTCCGCATACACACACCGCACGTTCCCAGTGACAGCGTAGCCACATTTGGTGTAAGAAACTGTCACGTTTTCTTTTCTCGGCAATTCTAGCACTTAGTTAGGGGACACTTTTGTTTCTTCATAACAAATGATTAAACTCAAGACATACATACAGAACGCGTTCAAGAACTTACAAAACCCTCTGTGTCCTTCAGAGCTGGAGTCCTCCCTCATAAGAAATCACATTTTACAGAATTATATTTTTGAAAATCAGCATGCTCCTTCTGAAGGAAGTCCGGGTACAGGGCTCCTCTGATCTTCACATCAAGGCATGAGCCTAGGTTTCCGTCCCCGCATTTCGGATGGTCAGTTGTCTTGCCAAAGGTCACGCAGCGAGTGCCGGGCCAAGCTAGAAGGTCTTCTCATTCCAAACTCAACGTGCTGTCCCCTTCCCTCCACCTCAGGAGGGACAGTAGAAAGAGGCCATCGTCGCTTCTCAATCAATTAGCTCCCTTTAATTCTCTGTTTGTCTCTGGGACAGAGAAATGCAGGGGACCTATGGCCGCAACTCCACCCACTTTCCGGCGAATCTAGCATCCCGACCCCGCTGCTGAGTCCAGACACGTGTCTCCCACTGCTCCCCAAGCTCTTCTCCTCAGACATCCCGGAGGCAACCTGGCTCACCCACACGCTGAGGCCCATGTGTTCCCCTCAGACCTGCTCCTCCTCCTGTGTTTTCTATTTTAGTGAAGGCATCACCACCCACTCAGCCTCCCCAGCCAGAAATCCTTCCCAGAATCCCCATTCTCCCTTCGCTCCACAAGCAGTCATGAAATCTTGCCCATTTTGCTTCCTGATTCCTCTAAAATGTGTCTCAGCTCTTCTTAGGCCAGATCCCTCCGTCTCTCGCCTGGATGTCTGCAGTAGCCTTCCTGCAGTTCCTTCCCCGACTTTCCCCCTCCTCGCGATCTCTGCGCTCTTTCTTCTCTCTCATTCTCACTGTGTTATGTCCCTGCTTTAATGGCTCATCCTTCAATGGTTCCCATAAATGTCAAGATAAAAAATTCAAACTGTCAACATGGGCCATGAAGCCGGGTGTCTGGTTTCCCCTCTCCCTATCTCTGGACAACAATCTAAACTCCCACCAGAGTGAGGCATTCACTCCCAGAATGCACTGCACTTTCACATATCCCGGAAGTGGTTCTTTGGACATCAGACTTCTCCTGGGAGCTCCTGTCATTGCCTAGACAGCCCAGATGTCTCCTCCTCCAGATAGCCTTTCCGATCTGCCCTCTGCTCTCCCTTTCATCACAGCACTCCTATCAGTTAACACACTCTTAGCTACAAGAAACAGAAACTAAAAATTGTTAAAGATTTATTAATTCTCATCCAAAGTCCAGAAGTAGGCGGGCTCCTGGGTGGCTGATCCCATGGCTCAATGGCATCATCAGGGTTCTTCCCACCTTCTTTCTCTGCCATCTTCGTTTTGAATTATTGTTCAAGTCTATGCCACATACTACAGAAACGTTCTCAGAGGGGAGCTGTGGGCAAATAATTGTCTTTTAATGGTGAAACATTTCCTAAAATAACCAAAGGTTACATAGAGCCAAGGCAGGCCAGCCACATGTGTAATCGCAGTAGGTGATAACATTTGGGATCACAGTCAAGGGAGGACCATGGCATAGCGAGGCAGGACTTCTGGTTTGACCTGTGACCTGGCTCTAACAGCGAGTTTAATTCCCACCAACAATGTGGGAGTGTCCAGTTCTCTGCATCCAGGGCAGTCTTTGGTGCTACCTTCGCTTTTTATTTTCGCCATTCTGATAGGTGTGTGGTGATAACTCATTGTCATCTTACAATAATTTGTGTTTCTCTAATGACTAATAATATTGAACACCTTTTCATGTGCTTCCTTGCCATCTGTATATTCTCTTTAATGAAATGGCTGCCTGTCATGTCTTTTGTTCTTTTTTATTTGGATTGTTTGGGCTTTTTTACCGTTGTATTTTGAGAAGTCTTTATATAGTCTTGATGCTAAGATATGTATCAAGAATACATGTGATTGCAAATAAAATAAATAAAATAAAAGCAAGTTTTAAAAAGGCATTCTAGATATCTTGACTTCTGCCCAAATTGTTTGTGAACCACATGGCGTGTGAACACAAAGAGTTACTGTTCTCAAAGCTGGCCCCACTTGGATATTTATGTTTTAATCTGCTTGTTTCCAAAAGAAAAATGGAGCAAATTAAATTTTTAAAATGATCTTGGTTACCTGACACAGAAAAAAATTATGGAGCAGTCACTCTTGCCTTCTTACCGTCAGCCCAGACAATGAGCTGAGGTGCTAAGGTCTGGGGCACATGGATTTCCAAACTAGAAAGAGAAAGGGGTTCTGGGAAGCCCCTGAGTGCTGAGTCTGGGAGGCCAGGCCATGGTGGGGGCACCTATGTAGGTGGCACTCAAGGACAGAAATAGCCGGAGGTAAAGAAAGGCTAAACCCCAAAGATAGCTCTGCGGCTCCCCCTCTAGGGCAGCTGTGTGCTTTCTTTGCTTTATTTTCTCTAAACCTAAAATAAAAGAGCATTCTTCACCCCGCAGCCCCTTTCCTTTGCTTCTCGGTGTCCTCCCTACAGTGTCTTTGTCCTTCCTTCTCTTCCATGTAGATCTTAAGTAACCAAGAGGAGTGGTTCAAGGCAGAGCTTGGGAGCCAAGAAGGATACGTGCCCAAGAATTTTATAGACATCCAGTTTCCTGAGTAAGTATTTCCAGCCTGCTGAGACGGGCCTACCCACACACACTCCCCTTACTGCTCGGTAGTCACTAAAATTATCCACGCACACCAGGAGGCTGTCAAAAATGGTTGCCTTGAGAGGGAACCACACAGCTGAAGGCCAGGGGTGGGAGGGAGATTTGCATTTCACTGCCTTCTCCTTTGAATTTTATACCACCACCTGTTTAAAGTTCATAAACTAAAATCATCTATAATTGTAATCACAGGGTTTCCAAGAATTCCACTGGGGGCACTGTTGGCCATTGAACTTCAAGAGCAGCTACTACAAAGCACTCCATTACCTCCCAGCCAGCCAGCCCTCCCTCCCAACCGGGGATCCCAAACAGCTCCGGCCCTAGTCAGGCGCGGACACTCCCTGCCTGCCTTAAACCACGCTCACACCAAAAGGAGAAGTCAGTGGGAGAGAAGGGGAAGTTCCCTTCATAAAGACGAAATGAAAATTTGAGATTGAATCTCGTTTTGTCTCAAGAACTGACCACAAGGGTTAGATAGAAAGCTAATCTTGTCTGAGCGGCAGGGACTAGCCAACGAGCAAAGGTTTACTAGAAAACCAAAGTGGGGAGGTGCAGTGACACTCCTGCGAACCAGTGCTGACCACTGACCTCCACGCCCTCCCCCTCCCCCCAATCTTCTGGTGGCATCATGCCTGCCCTGCTCCTCAACCTCCAGTGCCTCCGCCCCCGCCCCCTCAGCCCAGGGTCCCTGGGTCAGTGGAAGCCACCAGAAAAGCCCCTCCACGCCACCCGCTCCTGACTCACTGCATCCACCCGCCTCCTGCCACTGCACCGGCACTGCTTGGAAAGAACCTTCTGTGCTTCCAGCAAAATTCTCCCCTCTCTCTCCCACATCGACTCTCGTTCCCTCTGCTGATAATCCCCACTGCAATTTCTCCCATCCCCAGCCAAAAACCCAAACCAAAAAGCTCTGGGTCCCTCATCCCCTTCCAGCTACCACTACACTTCTTCGAAGGAATTGTTTACATCCATCATCTCTACCTCCTCCACTCCCACTCTCTCTAGAACCCTTCTGCTCCTGCGAATGCTTTTTATCAAGGTCACAGTGAACTACATACAGTCCCGGTGGTCAATTCTTGGCCATTATCTCAGCACAGTTTGATTTTTTTCCCTTCCTCTTCGTTTGGCTCTGGGACATCCTTCCTCCTGACTGCTCCTCCGTCCCCTTTGCTTTCTCCTCATCCTCCCAAGCTCGTTTAGTTTAGAAAAAGCCTTCCCAGTGAGGCCCTGATGGCACAGTATGGTAAACACCCTACACCCCACCCCTGCTCTCTGTGTTCCTTCTCCACGCTCTTACCCACCTGGACACACTACCCATTGGAACTACTCTGCTGTTTACTGTGCGCCCCGCCCCTAGAATAGAAAGTCCCTGAAGGCAGGGGTTTTGTCCCTTCTGCTCACCATTTATCCACAGTGCCCAGAAGAGGGCCCGCACTTTTTTGAATTATTGATTTGAGAGAGAGAGAGAGAGAGAGAGAGAGAGAGAGAGAGAGAGACATTGATGTGTTGTTCCACGTATTTATGCATCATTGGTTGATTCTTGTATGTGCCCTGAGTGGGGATCCAACCCGCTACCGTGGCATATGAGCACAATGCTCTAACCAACTGAGCTACCCACGCAGGGCTGACCCTGTACTTGTGAATAAAAGCTGTTGAATGAATGAATGGCTTTGGAATGAAATGTAACATTGAAACCCTGGCCACGCATTTAATATGTAGTGTGTGGACAGCTTTGCAAGTCTTGCAAAGTATCATTTGTCGAATTCCAGTCGGAGGACAAATGTGTATTTTCTAAACGATCCCCCCATTGCCTGCTGCATCGTCTGATACTTTTCCTTTGAGGTGTGGCTGCTGTGGAGCGTGTCCCGTTCCTGTTCCCATCCCCTTAGGTTTCCTGCACAAATCCCTGCAGGTCTTGTGGCAAACACTCTGGGCAGGACTCTAGGCAAGTGACCAGCAGACCCTCTGCTTCCAGCCCCTCAGAGTCCCCCCCACACACACACACACTGCCCCCTGCAGTCCTGGAATAGGGCATCCCGCCCACCACCCCGTCTGTTCTGATTCCTGGGTTCTAGAGAGCTCAGGGGGCGTCACAGAGACATCCCAAGCCGCAGTGCTGGACATTCACCTTAAAGGGACGCACACTGGCCTCCCAGTGGCAGCAATTAGAGCAGCCAGCTGGGAGCAATGGGCCCAGTCCCACCTTTGCCCACTGAGTGATTGCAAATACTGGTTCACTTTCCTGTGGTTGAGTGTCTGGCCTCCTCGGAGGCGGCAGCCGCTGTTGGCCTGGCCTGTGGAAGTGCTTGGCCCTTTCCGTTCTGGGTACCTTCCTGGTAGAGTCTTGGCTGTAGACATTTTCCTGCAGACATTTCTCAATATAACTAATTGGCTGAATTTAGGCAATTTTACAACAAAAAAAAGATAAATAACTGGTTGACAGTTGTTATTTTCTCTGTTTTGGTTTCATCTCTTTATTGACAAATCAATCAACTGCCATAAAAAAGAAAATAACCGTTTGGCAGTTTGATTTTGATTTTTTTGTTTGTTTGTTTGGTTTCATTTCTCCATCAATGAACCGATCAATTGCTTCCACACACAGTGCATCTAAGCTAGTTGTCACTTTGTCTCATTTCTCCACGACAAGCTCTCCCAGCTCCTCCCACTGCTGTACTGTCTGAGTGCTATCCCTCCGCACGGTCTGTGCAGAGAGAGGAGGCGTGGCTGGGTCTTCACATAGCACTTCTTCCAGGGGAGGAAGATGGGCCCCCGAGGTGGGTCTCTTGTGTCCAAACACACTGATTGGAGGAGAGAAGCAAGGCCCTATGCGGGCACAGATCTGAACCCACAATTCCCACAGAACGAAGACACGTGCTCAGCGACGATCCCCAAAATAAAGTCCGTTACCTGCGCAGCACTGCCATGAAGCCGCACACACTTCAGCTATATTCACATAAAGCCCCTTCAATTTTATGTTCTTTTATTTGTCTTGCTTTTAACTTTTTTTACTGCAAAATTGCCTTGTAACCATTAGTTATGCGGTGAAAATGTTTAGGGCAAAAGGGCTTGTGACAGAGATGTTTCCTGCAAATAGCTTACGGGGAAGATACTAGGAATGTGGCCTTTTCCATAGGTGACGGGCGGCCTGACCCTTCCGAGGCCGCCACCCTCGCTGCCCCCTCGAAAGGGCAGTCTCTCCTCGGTTCCTCCTTTCCCGCAGTGAAGGTTCTTGTCAGCCTGGGTTTCTGAGGCCCAGAAGCCCGCTCTGTAGACGTGGCTCCCCGGCTGCTGCTGACCTCACTCACTCCCAAGTGGTGTGCAGGGCTTCCAAGATGCCTTGCAGCCTTGGCTGGGCACTGAGCGAGAGCGGGCCCTGGGCTGCGGCTCTCCTTCTGGCCCCGAGGTCTCAGCCTGGGAGCCCAGCCCCAGGCCCTCCCCAGCTCTGCCCGGTGCCACCTCCAGTGCTTGCAGGGGTCCCTGTCCACCAGGCGCAGGGATGTTCCTGGAGTTCTTCCCTCACAGCTTCCCCCCTGCAGCTGCCAGCAGAGCTGCCTGCCCCCCTCCCCTCCCCGAGCCAGTCCCCACGAGGCCCCATTCTGGTGCAGCCGCACGTTTCCATGATGCAGGTTTTCTGAGCTGGACGGGCTCCTCCAGGAGGGGACGGGATCGCTGAGCCTGAACACACCGCACATTTGTTGGGCTTCCAGAGCGCCTGGCCCTTCTCCCTCCTTTCTCTGCTGCTGCCCCAGCCTCTCTCCCTGGGGTTATCTCACCTCTACCAGTACTTCCCCCTCCTATCGCTCCGGCATCTCACCAAAACCCTGTGGTTTTCTCTCACCCGGTAGATGGTTTCACGAAGGCCTCTCGCGACACCAGGCAGAGAACTCGCTCATGGCCAAGGAGGTTGGTTTCTTCGTCATCCGGGCCAGCCAGAGCTCCCCCGGGGACTTCTCCATATCCGTCAGGTACTGCCATCCCCACAGCGCCCTGACCGGGCCTCTAAGCCATGCAGTGACCTCTTGCACGTGACCTATGGCTCAAGAGCGTGGAGGCCAGGGGCCCGGGCATCTTATCGGCCGTGATGCTATCCCCTTCCTTCCGTGGCACATGCATGTAACTCCTAAGCACATTGGTTTGTGGCCAAAAACATGTATACATTTCTCCGCCTCCCCCTCTAGCACAGGAGCTTCCGGAAGGATGGGATTTTTATCTCCCTCATCTCTGTGCCTTGAACAGTGCCTGTGCCCAGTGCGTGCTTGATGAGAATTTGTGAAAAGACGTGGGGAGAATGTCCACCTTCTTCCTGAGATCTAAACTGTCACCTTTTACTGCAGATGGAGGTCTGAGGCGGGGTCAGAGAGGGATGAAAACCCCCAGTCATTGCCACGGGGCCCATATGGAGTGGAGGATGGCCGCACCAAGCGCCCACAGCAGGCAGCCGGGCAGAGCCCAGGCGGGCAGGGGTGGGAGACTAACAGCAAACTCCCTCCCGCGCAGCACCCAGAGGAAGTGACTCAGTCCAGGCACAAGCGTGACGCGGCCCCACACTCAGAAGCCCCCAGCCACCACTGCGTGTGGTCAGCATGGCCGGGGCTGCCAGTCACTTTTCAGACGTGGTGACCACGTGTGAAAGTGCAAGCATTCGTGCTGATGCAGCACGGGAGGGTGACAGCCTGCACGGCGAAGCCTGCTGTCGAGTCGGTTGACAGGAAACGCTGGTCTGGATCACTCAGTGTATTTTGAAAGGCCCGCGGCCTGAGTACAAACTCCGATCTCAGCTAATAAACTGAGGTCACTTTACTATTTAGGAAGAATGGATATTTTAAGGACTCGGTAGGAGGGGCAGACACATATGGGTCAGTGATTTGTCTGTGCACGTGCCTCTTGAGTGCTCAAAAATAGCTTGGGCTTGTGTGCATTGCCCTTGGAGTCTCACTTAAATTCTTTAATTTTCCTTTCTTTTTCACAGCCCAGACAGTGATGTATTCTAGGTCAGGCCAATAGCAATGTCTCACAATTCTTTTTTTTTTTTTTAAATATATTTATTGATTTTGTACAAAGAGGAAGAGAGATAGCGAGTTAGAAACATCGATGAGAGTCATCAATCAGCTGCCTCTTGCACACCTCCTACTGGGGATGTGCCCGCAACCAAGGTACATGCCCTTGACCGGAATCAAACCCGGGACCCTTCAGTCCCCAAGCCAACGCTCTATCCATTAAGCCAGACCAGTTTCGGCCGCGATGTCTCAAAATTCTAAGCTTGTTGCATCTCTTAATGAAATTTTGCTCTATCAATAAACCTTACAAGCCTAACCTAGTTCTTAAGAGCCTTGATTATGGAATGGACCAAGTGAGTTGTCGGACTGAAGGGCACCTCCTGGTGCATGAAGTTGGCTCTGGCCTCTTCAGCCGTGAACTATGACTTCCAGCTCCTTGACTGAAGTAGATTCTATAAAGCAGTCAGCCCTGCCTTCCGCCAGAGTCTTCCCCTGCTCCTGCAATGCAGCTCCTTGTAACAGCGATCATTACCATAATCATGATCTCATCATCTGCCGAAAAGTAGGGTAACGCATTCCAGAGCGAAGTCATTTTTTTAATTTATTTATACATTTACTTTCTGTCATGGGCACAGATAATTAAGAGCTAATTGTAGTTCTGTCACTTAGCATTTTGATAAGCATCTGAAACACTAGACTTCAGCCTTTTCTCTGCCCCTCCCAGAACACGCTCTCTCCACCATAATCCTGGCATCCCCCCACTCCCAGCTCACGAGAGTGAAAGGGTTAATGTTTCTCACTCTGTGGTCTTTGGCCAGAGGCGTGGATGAATAACATACCCCAAGGATAGCCCCTCCTCTTCACCCCAGTGTGAGGGGTAAGGCCTGTGAGCTGAGCCAGGGGATGTTACGGGAAGAAAACGTCTGTGACTGGCCGTGCCATGATGCACAGTGTTGGTACCACTCCAGAGCCGCCACAGCAGAGCTCACGGCATGGGTTCACCTGCCCACAGCAGAGCCCAGCACGTAAATGATCAGAATCCCTGTCCCCTCTGAGCACAGACCACTAACTCCATCCTTCAGATGTGTCTTCACTCTCCAACACTCTAAATTCTTGAATTTTCTGCTGGGTCAGGCAATTGGCAGTATTAACATCAGTTAATTTTTAGATAGAAATGTGTGTCCATTTCACACATAAACTTGATATTCTAAAGAGAGTGACTTGGAGCTATTAGTAAAGGTCCAGTCCTCCCTTTCACAATGAATAAAATCCAATCTTTCCAACCCACTACAAATGTGCCCCTGCCCTGTGAGTCCAGCTGGTGCTGAAAGATGCCCATCTAAAGGAGTTGGCATGTATACATGGTGTGGCAGGCAGGCGTCAGAGACCCGGGGTTCTTGCCTCAGCTTTGCCATTCACTCGTGGGACCTTGACCAAGGCCTTCCACCTCTGAGCCTCGGCACCCTCAGCCGTAACATGGAGACATGAGGATAAACAATCTCTGAAGGCTGTTCCAATGAAAACACCACAATTCTAGGTGATCCTTCTTTCCCCAAAAGCTCAAAATGCTTTGCAACCTTATTTATGCACAACATAAACCAAGACCAAGAGACAGAGATAGAGACCAAGCATGACACACTTCTCATGGTAGGTCTGACTCTCCAGAGCAAGTCTGTGGGCTTGAAGGAGCTGGGTCAAAGTATTTCTGATAACGGAAAGATAACAAGGGCTTTAAAAAACCCTCCTTTCTGTGTCTTGGCAGAGTCCTTAGCATAGTACATTTCTCAGGGGTGGCCATATTTCAGATAAACATAGTGGAAAGGCCTTGACCTCATAGTCTTTAAAGCACTGGGCACATTTTTTCTTGTAAAAGGTCGACTCCAGTGTCAAAAGACGCATTACCTTCTGCTCTTGTACAGCCTGTGTCCTGAACCGCCCTTTTCCGCTAGAGCTTGACTGGCCTAACCCACCTGCCTAGTGATGAGCTCCCTATCGCCATGTCCTGCCCTAACAGAACTCGCGTGGCATCCCCAGATGCCATCGCCCCGAAGGCAGGGACACTGTCGCCGTGTAACACACAGTCTGGATCTGCCTTGATCTCTAGGCACGAGGAGGATGTTCAGCACTTCAAGGTCATGAGGGACAGCAAGGGTAACTACTTCCTGTGGACAGAGAAGTTTCCGTCCCTCAACAAGCTGGTGGACTACTACAGGACGACGTCTATCTCCAAACAGAAGCAGATCTTCCTGAGGGATAGGACGCGAGAGGACCAGGTCAGCCTATCTCAGGATTGAAAAAAAAAATGTTTTCATATATATATATTTTTTATTATTGATTTCAGGGAGAGGAAGAGAGAGGGAGAGAGGGAGGAAAACATCAATGTGAGAGAGAATCATTGATTGGCTTCCTCCTGCATGTCCCCTACTGGGGATTGAGCCTACAACTGGGCATGTGCCCTGACCAGGAGTAGAACAGTGACCTCTGGTTCATGGGTTGACTCTCAACCACTGAGCCACACCAGCCAGGCCCGCTAGGGATTTTAGGCAGCTGGAGTCTTACATGAACCACCAAGACGATGTATTTGATGGGCAGGTCCTCTGAGGATTCTGAAAGGTAGAATCACTGCGAAGTCAGATCTCAGTTTAAACCCCTAGCCAGGTGACTCTGGAAAGTTCTCCCATCCTCAGTTTCCTCATCCACGAAATCAGGATGACAGTGATAGCCACCTCCCAGGGTGGGTGTGAAGGAGAGAAGATAATGCGTCCCCTTCCCGGACATCACTCCTAACCGTGCAGCCCTCGGTGCAGTGGGGCTCTTACTGTGGACAGACATCACTGCATCACAGTTCCCGCCCAGAGCTAGAGCTTTGTGACAGGATTTGGGGTGGAGAGGAGGCATCGGAGTGGAAAACTTAGTATAGTACAGGATTTATAATAAGCATAGTCCTAGAATTCCTGCTCTTGGGAAATTTGGAATGTAGAGACTTGTTTTCACAGAAAATGCATCAGACAAGACCTGGCTTTAAATCCTGATTTCACACTAGCTATCCTTATGACCTGCCGAGTTAAGAAACCTTTCTGCCCTGGCCGGTGGCTCACTTGGTTGGAGTGTTATCCCGTGCTCCTAAAGAGTGTGGGTTCGATTCCCA